>NC_071611.1:32291620-32610056 GCF_024509145.1 Vidua macroura
AAGGCTGGCATATTTTGCTTATTAAACTCTTGCACTTTTTTTTAGATTTTAGTTGTGATCTTGTATTGTAAAATGCAGGCAAACCCAGTGGGAAGAAATGATGATGTCCAACCCCAGTTCAGAAGGCTGAATGATTTCTTTATTATAACTATACTATAATACATTAATATACTATATAAAGGAAGATAATAAAACTAGAAACCTACTTGTTCTAACTACCATATCTAACTCACAACTTGTGACCTTCTCCCAAGAGTCCAGACACAGGTGGATCTGATTGGCCATCAGGCTCAAACAATCCTCACCAGAATCCAATCAAGCAATCACCCCAGGTAAACAATTCTCCAAGCACATTCCACATGAGAAAAACAAGGAGCAGAAATAGAAATTGTTTTCTCTTTCTTTCTCTCTGTGCACATCTATGAAAAATTCTGAGAGAGAGAGAAATGTGCTTGCCACAATCTTGTTTAAGCAGCTGATGTCTTCTCAGCTGCTAAAGTCAGAGGTTACAATACTATAGCATTAGAGATGGGAATCTAATTTTCAGATGAGAAAACATTAGTTTCTATTTCAGACTTTTCTGGAGAAAGCAGCTGCTAGATTCAAGTCTGAGATGAAATAGACAAAAAGGCAAAGTGGGTAAATCACATCCTAGTAGATGCTAAGAACTGAGATGTAGCATTTTTGTGTGTGCCTGTGAGGCAATAACCTTCTGGTGAATCATTGAGATAGCCTCTGGTTTCCAAATCCATTTCCAGGCATCAGTATCAAGAATCCCACTTGAGCTTGGTGAAAAAACAGCAAAAATTACAAGTGAGAAGTGAGCACTAAACCCCAGTCTTTCAGTTACAAAGATTATCAACTTCAACCTTTGCTACAAATTAAAAACCTAATAATGGCCTTCTATAAATTCTGACTGGATAATCGAACATTATGTAGAAAAAATTATATGCATTTATTCTTCTCAGCTGCAGTGTTCTAAATCAACTTCTACTTTCTTGACTGACCACATGTCAGTGAATGAAAATTGCATTTAGTAGGCCATTACGCTGGCCCACCATGGCAATTCCTGTGTTCCTATCACATTTTAGTCTCAGATCTGTAATCACTCTGGATGGGAATGCAAATCTTTTGACAAATTCCTTTTCCTGGTCATAGAAGGGTTATTTCTTCTTTTAGCTACCAACTTATGGTGCTGAATAATAGACAGAGGCCTCACATAAATGTACAAGAACCAGGATGTCATGTAAATTTTTGTAAGCTTGTTGCAGTGCAGTTTGAGCCATGTCTCTCTCAGTCAGTCTGTGTCTTTGAGGTCCACCTGCAGAATACAACATTAGGTAAGAGGGAAGAAACAGGAGAAACACAGAACCAAAGAAGAAATGTCCGCTGTATGTTTTTCCAAAGTTGCAAGCCAGCGGTTATGCTGAATCTTAAGCTTGGTCAACACTTGCTTAGCAAGTAGCAGACGCCTCCCAATGCTTGGAGCTGTCATGGATTCAGATTATTTAGAATCCAAGCTCAGTTTCATATTTGCCTTATTCCCTTGGTAAACTCGCTTTTACCTGGTTGCAGTCATCTGACAGTCACTCCTCTTAATATTCTCTCAGGGCTCATTTTCTTTAAAGGAAGGGACAGAAAAGAAAAAAAAATCATTAAACAACATAGGGAATTGCATCTCCAAAGAAGCATAGTATATTATGTGATTAGTCTTAAATCAACCAGTTAAAAGAACCAGTTAAAAACTGGGGTATAATCCTGAGGCTACCCTTAAAAATATTTCCTTACCTTCATTAAAATATGATAAAAAATTCTTCATCTATAACTATCTTGTCATAACCATTTACAATTTGTGTATCATTCAACAGGATTGAATTAGGGAAATATCAGTGTTTCAGGCCTAGAGGGACTGTATGACCTTTCACTTTCTGGAAAAGTTTTCAAGAATTTTAGATGTTTTCACAATGCTTTCTTATTTTCTTTCATCTCCTTTTTCAAACTTTGAAACTTTTTTCGAAGTTTCTTGTTTTCTTTGACAGATGCTCGTAAGACATCCACATTATAAAAAAAGTTTTTACTATTATAGATCATAATGTACATTATGAAAAATATCATATTTGGCCCAAAATTGCTTGGTCCTCAAAATTATAATATTCAGAGACTTCTGTAATTTCATTGTTTCTGATACCTCAGACATATGCTCTGTTCCTTTCTTTTACTCTATAGGTAGACTGTAGGTGCTTTGGAGGAATGATTTTATTTCTGGAATCAGTTGTTACAGGACATAGCACAGAGTGCTTTGACGATGGCTCTTGGGAGAGCAGTAACTTCTAAAAACATTATTTCTTTTAAACTACTAAATTTAAAATTAAGTCTCAGAATTATGTGCTCTAGAGAGGACTTATAGACTGTAAAATATGAATGCAAATGCTTGGGGAGTGGTTCTAACATGGACACTTGTACATGTGTCATGACATCACTGTCTAACCATCCATGTGTGCATAATGATATCTGATCTGCATAGCTGGCTGGGAAGTCTGTTTTTGTGGATCCGAATTCCAGACTTTCAGCTTACCCTCTTTACACTGGCAGGTTAATGTCTCTATCCCGGTAAAAAATTACCCTGCCCCACATTCTCTTTTATTATAGTAACTGCAAATTGATAATTAAAAAAGCTAACCCACCCCATGCTAGTGGGCTGATTGGGGTTTTTAATGTACTCTGTGAGAATAGAGGTGGTACTATGATCAATCTTGTGCAGCACTGAGAATTACTCTGGAATAATTACTGGAATAACACTCAGACCCTCTATTGAGAAAGGTACAGAGGGCCTCTGTATTTCCAAAAGTTACTGTTATATGCCAATTGTTATCAGATACTTATGTATAAATAAAGATATCATATACTTACTGGTGGGAATAACATGGAAATTTACCAGCATGTACAAAAGGGAAAATCAGATATCTTCCCTGTTGTTAAAATCCAGACTTTAGGGCACAATCACTTTACTTTTGGGATACTAGAAGTTTCTTAATGAAATTGCAAGTCTCATATGTGCCGCAATATACATCCTTCCTGTACACTTGCAGACAGTAACTTACCATCTTTAATCACAGAAATAAGCAGCTGCATAGCACAAAGCCCAGACGCCAGCTTTCACACCTGAGCTCAGCTGGAGTTTGACCAGTGGAGAGAGCCATGCTGGGGCTGTCAGGGATGGTGCTGCAGGGCCTCTCAGCAGGAAGAGGCAGGAGCAGGCCTGACTGTGCAGCTATGTCTATCCTTTTGCAGCTGATGCTGGATCAAAGCTGTGCAATGCTCTGATGTATTTGCAGCCTGGTGCAGCAGATAGGCCTCTTAAGAAACAGAGATAAAACTCCTACGCATTAACTGCAACAGAAGGTCACTTTTTCTAGTGGTTGAACTACAACCCCCAGGTTTGGTGAGCAATGTCATAGGAGCAGAAGGACTTGACTCAGAATTTAGTTACGGTAGTTTGCTTTAGACAGTTTATATCAGTATATCCATCTCTTATCAACATACAAGAATTTCTGTAGGGCTAATTCCTATTTATCTTCAGCAAATACTTGTGTTATGTAGGACACAGCTGCTCTATGCTTTACTAGAATCGTTCCTTGTATTTGCTGAAAAAGTCACAGATATATTGTAGAGCCCCAAAGCTGGCTGAGTAACTCAATGACATGGCTAACATAAAATAATAGGATATGAAGAGAACCTTGTGAAGTGAGAATTGAAAGTAGGGCAGTACTAGTAATGTACCTTCAACAGAAAAAACTAGAAAAACTACATGGGAAGGATAAATTGTGACTTCTGAAATATCAGAGCAAAAATCTATTTAATGAAATTCATTGAACTTCTGCAATTCCATTCTTACTAGATTATTTTTCTTTTTGCAGTGGTTGTCAGAGGAGCCATTATTACTACAGAGAAAACTGGTTTTACTCAAATCATCCTCTTTATCTAAGAATATCAAACTGATTTTCAAATTGAACAAAGTCTCCCAAATAAATATCCCATGTCAAGATCATTATTCAGATATTGTATGAGGAAAGGGAAACATGATGGTATTGGGTATTTTGCCTAAGGTAGCACACAATGCTTGTAGTAAGACAAAATTAAAAGTGATATTTTCTGACTTGCTAGCACAATTATTACCCTCACACAATCCATTTTTAGAGCAGCTAAATGTTGAACTCTGTGCTTTTAAATGTTCAGTCAGCATACAGATCAGGTGATCAGGTGGAAAACAGCAATGCTGTTCTAAACACAGACTATGAATTTTAACAGTAGATATTCAGATAAATCTATAAACAGAAATATCTTTAACTATGTACTTCTATCACATTATTTTCTTTTTCTGAAATGTTCAGTGACCATCAGCTGTGCCTTATGTGACAGACCACAAGAGAGTTATTGTGTATTCTACACTTAGTCATCAAAAAAGGATGACTCACTTCCAACTATGAAAAAGTTAATGTCTTAGAATTTTACAAGCTACCTCTAATAATTAAAGACATAAATGTGTCCTTGTTGCTGTCTCAGCCATAAGATACTGCCTTTCAAAGAGATATAGAATGTTTTTATGCTTACTTAATAAAGAGACAGGAAAAGCAACTGCAAAGCTTTGAATGCTTGAAGAGGTTTTGCTTCAGAAGGAAATAATAAGATAGGGTTTTTTTAAATATAGGCTTGGTTTTTTTTTTAAATATAGGCTTTGTTGTTATATATATTGACTAAAGCAATTCAGAGGTTTAACTGTAAATACAATATTGTCTCATTGGGGAAAGAAAACACGCAGGTGGAAATAAATTTCTTGACAAATTCCTGGAAATCAAGCTAATTTTATGGAATATGGTCTTAGATTAAGAGATACTGGACCTTGAGACTGTGGTGGGTTGATGACTGGCTGCCAGACACATGCACAGCAGCTCTCTTACACCCCCTTGAGAAAATGACAGAAGAGGTGAAAATGCTCATCGATCAGAGAAAAGACAGGAAGATCATGTACCAAGGTCCATCATAGGTAAAGCAGACTTGATTTGGTGAAAATTAATTTTTTTTTTTGTCAACTAATATAGATTTGGAAGGTGAGAAACAAAGACCAAATCAAATTCAAAGGCCAAATCTTCATCTTTGAAGACAAGAGATCTGAACTGAAAAATATGTCCTTAAATTTCTTTCTGTATCTAATCATGGCTGACTTACTCATGATGTACATTGAGCAAGTGCACTGGAAGAGAAGATGAACTGATGGTCACTCTGAATAGGGTCCCAGACTGGCCCAAAGATTGGCCCAAAGATTATTTATGATACAGAGTCATAGTTAGCTCATGTAGGTGTACTATTTATATATTATCTTAGTGGAGGATTCTCATCAGAAATATTTTGTCTTTCTGCAGTAACACAGTCTACAAGATTAAAAGCATTTTTTTTCTCCTTTATATCTGTTTGTATCTGTGGTTTGGACATTTTAAATCTTTTTCTGTACTAATATAATTGGAATATAACATACACAAACAGAAAGGCTGATGTCCTGCTAAAAGCTTTATTTTTAAAGTAAAACATAAGACTTTAACATTTTCATCTTCTATGAAACTGATAAAGCAAATCCTTAAGTAAAATAAGAGTATTTCTTTTGAAAAAAAATCAATATTATTTTGAAGGTGGATAGCATTTGTATATAAGTACATAACAAGCTTTTTCACTTGTAGAAGGCAAAAGTTCACAGGCTCAGTTTTGGGTACAGGCAGTGTAATAGACTGGATGGAACAGAAGGTACACTGGTGCTCTTTGCTAATACACTTGAACACAAATATGTAGTGTTTAACTGTATGTGCATTCATTAGTATAATCCAATAATGTTTTGAAATAAGCTGCAGACCACTTAATAGATGCACAAAAGAGCAGGAAATGAATTTTTGAAGTAGTTTATTGTTGATCTTAGCTTGGCAGATTAATATTATACTAGTAATTACTTTTGTCTGCTACTACAACTATTTAATCTTTTATAATTTCAAGCAGAACTGTGCTAGAGCAGTTAGCCTTAAAATGTGCAGCAGAATCAGGAATATTTTGTTATCTTAAGTGTGTATAAAAATATCTACTTATTTTGGTAGAACAGATGAAAACTGAACTGGATGACCTTTAAAGGTCTCTCCAACTCAGACAATTATATGATTCTCTAACACACCTATTAGAATGGAAATAATTCTGATTGATGGAATCCAAAAGATGATAGCCAGTCAGTCTTAAGTTCATGATTACAAACTTAGAACAAAACAATTTTCCCTAAACTTTAACAGGGAGATAAGGAGTATTATGAAACATAATGTGTTCTTAAGTTCATTGTATGTAATTGGAGGCAATTAAAAATAGTAGGATGGTATATGAAAAAAAAAAAAAACCAAACACAAGACTTTGCTAACTGCAGAAGAAGTTTCAATGGTCAATAGAAAAATTAAGCTGGAATTAATAACTGATATATTTTAAAAGTATCTAGAAAAGTTATTTAATAGAGTTTAAAATTGTTAGTGATCAGTCAGAATAGTTTTTTTTTCAAAAAATAAAATTAAACAAGCCACATGAAAAGTTGAAATACAAATTTCTTCAGCAATTAAGAAAATTCCAGATGTCTTGTTCTTTTCAAAACATATCTAAACATCAGTTGTTTGTAACTCACAGGATTTAGGAGGCACTTATGATTACCAGGAATGAAAGCTTTTTTTTTAGCTCTTCAGTTGTTACATTCTTCACCTTGCAAAAACAAGGATATGGCATGTGAAGTTAAAAAAAAAAAAAAAAAAGAAAGAAAGAAAGAAGCCAATTCTATTCAGATACTATGAAAAACATGCATTTCAAGGATAACAGCTAAATGTTTCCCAGTTCCCCTTAGGTAAGACAAATGTTAACAATAGTTTGGTTGTACAAGTCTGAAACACAACCCTGAGAGAACTGATTGTTTACCATCAAATGCTAGTTTGAATCAGAATAGCCTCCTGGTAGACAAGAAAACAGGATTAGTTAGTCTGGCTTACGTGCAAACGCAGATGCTCAGGTTGCTGGGACATTGCTGCTGTGATGCCTGACAGGTCTGTATTGCATGGGATGCCACAGTGCTGGCGTGCAGCAGCTTCACACAGCGCCACTGGGCCCAGGTCTCCAGGGGCTGTTGTGGGGCCTTAGGTAGCAAGGCTCACTGAAAAAGGCACCTGCTGCTCCTGCTGCTGCTCACAGCCCATGCTGGATGGAAGATCGAGAAATTGATGTGGGACCAGAGACTGGAGCTGGGAGCTGCCCCTGTACTCAGGTGTCCTGCTCACAGGTTTTCTCTCTGGTGCCAATCAATTTTACTGGCTATCCATGTATTTGCATATGGAGGACAAAAGCAAGAAAATTACTGATGAGAAATGCTCCTTGGTCAAGAGAACTACACGTGATGCAAAACGGAAAAGTTAGCAAAGATCAGCACCCACAGTGGGATCTATTCTTTCTAACCACTTCTTTCCACATAATTTTTCTGCTTGTTTCCACATGTTCTTTCTTCACTGCTCCCTTAGTCTAGTCTCCTTACATGGAGACTTTTTCTTCTCACTTCAAGTAGAAAATTGTTCTACATCTCAGATAATTTTTCTGAGAAATTGATTGGCACATTTTTTAAGTTTTGCATGGAGGCATCCCTTATTTTTCCTTGAAGCTGAAATTCTCTACCTCACCAAGTGTGACCACTGGATATTTCTTTTTGTATTTTGTAATTCTTTTGTATTATTGTATTATTAATCTACCAAGTGTAAATTTTCTTTCATATGTATCAAAAAGCATTGTAAATATCAACAGTACAAAATTTCTTCTCAAAACCAGTTTTTCATCCTCCATATGTAGAATTTGTTTAAAGTTTTTGATGATCTATAAAGCAATCTTTTCAGTGTGCAGCATATTTAGATGCCTTTATAGACCTCAGCATGCTGCTGCCTAAACAATTTATCCCCTGCTGCAGGATAATTTGAGCCTAGGTGCCTTCCATTTATTTTTTGTGCATAGCTTTCTTGGATGTATCTGACCTTGATGAGTTGCTAACATCCTGAGGTTCATGTAGCAGCTTCATTTGATGAGGCAAACTCCTTTATTAAATCAATCCTCATGCATTTGCAGCTCAAGTCATAGATGGAAGACATGTTTCAAGCTAACAGCTCATCTCCTAAAGTAGATCAGTTACACATCTAAGGATCTCTGCTCTCCAACTGCAACATTTTGCCTTTGTTTCACATTCATTGCAGTTTGAAGAGCAACTCCTTAAGGCAGAGTGCTTACGTACATCATGTGACAAGCAAGGCACCCCATGGAAGTCCTGGGAGAACCAGGGGGTAGCTTTCACCTCATTATCTTTCTGT
Source organism: Vidua macroura (assembly GCF_024509145.1). Taxonomy (NCBI): domain Eukaryota; kingdom Metazoa; phylum Chordata; class Aves; order Passeriformes; family Viduidae; genus Vidua; species Vidua macroura. Next base: position 32,300,029 of record NC_071611.1, read on the forward strand.
GCTTGAGAAACCATGTGTAAATACAAATTGCCCAGATGAGATTGATGAGAATTTCATATCCCACTTGGCCACATTTCTGGTTTTAGTTCATAGATTTACAGCATTTTATATGCAATTGTAGCCCCATGGATGCCTATGACTCAAAGTGCATCTGTTTTGTGGTACACACACCTGAGACTCTTGGGCCAGCTTTGAAACTAAGTGAGGAAAAAAGCAACACAAAACTTGAGCTCTGGAAGGACAATGTATGCACTGTATCTGGGAGATCTAAGCAGCTGTGGGACAAATGCAGTACCAAGAAAGCTATACAATACTGCAGAGAATGAAGCAAGGGTGAAGTCAGGGAAATAATTTCCTTTTCTTTCCAGTTGCTGGTTTTTTTCTGATGAATTGATTAATCTTCAGAAGACCATGAACTCCCTTAGAGCTCATGAAGTATAAGCCTAAGTGTAGAACTGGTTGCCAGCTACCAGTGACTACTTCTCTTGTAGCCAAGTATTTAAGGGAAAACCTGAAAGAATCAGGACATAAGTCTTTAACTGCTGCTGTTTTTCCAAAGGCTACTAAAAAATATTTGCATAGCTTCCATACAGAAATTGTAAATATTTCACTTATCTTCTTCTAACTCCTTACTCTTCTTTTCACAAGCTTCACAGTGTCAGAAAAATGTAAAAGAATTTGTATCAGCTGCTGCAGCATCCAGTAACAGAAGATTAAGGTGCCCAAGGTATCTTCCAGCTCTTAGCCTTCTTGTGCTGCCCCTGCAGCCCCACCATGCTGTCCATATGAAAAATCACACAGTGCATGTGATAACTAGGAGTTTATCTTCCACATCCTCAAACTGCTGATCTTTCCTCTTGTTTTGGAATATGCAGCACTGCAACATCATTTAAAACTGCAGCAGTCTGACTCATAACACCATTCTTACCTTGACAATCAATAGCTGGTTTTCCACCCGTCCCTGATCCTACAATTTTTTTTACATATTTGGCTGATTATTTCTTTTTGCAGAATAATTCTGCAGAGAAAAGTGTAAACAGGAAAAAGTTTTAGTGCCAGATTGAAACAGCAAAGGGAATAATGTTTACTAAGAAAAGCGCAGTTTATATTCTCATAAACCTACACCAATCAGGAAAAAGGCCATGAAAACAGATACTTATCAGTTTCCTCTGTCCCAATCATATCTACATGGAAGACATAGAATGTCACCTGGAGTGGGGAACATAAAAGACCTGGCTGATGATGTTGACATAAATGTAAATAATGAAAGAGATGCATTATAGCATCAGCTTCATTCTGAGTAAACTTATCTATAAAAGATGTACTGGGAATAGTTATGGTCACTAAGGCTGACAGGAACCTATCTGAAGTTAGGATTTCTCACTTTAACTCAGCAGCTGGCATGCTTTTTTAACATTAACAAACTGTAATAATGTTGCATCCCGGGTTTGGGTTCAGGTTAGGGGTTCTGATATATGTTAGTTAGCCGGTTCTGTGTACCCCTGTGCACTCCCCATGTTGCCCCTGTGGTGGTCCGCTCTGGGTTACTTACCATTGGGGCTCTTACCCTGCCAGTCCTGTAACCACACCCCTCTGCACTCCGGAGAGTTCGGTGTCTGTTACCCCATTCCCGCAACCCCATTCTCCCCAGAGCACCGTGTCTGCCCCTGTCACGTCACCGTTGGTTACCCCGGTCCATGTCACTCCCCCGTAGCCTGTCCCCATTGGGCAAGGGGGACTTCCGCCCCCCTCAGCCCACCCCCTATAAAATCCCGTGCGCCCCCGGTCCCAGCGCCATTTTGTCCACGTGGCTCTAGGGAGCGAGCCGCACTTCTTCATCGCAGCTCCCCGCGACAATAAAAGCCTTCCAGCCAGCCACGCGGACAGATTGGGCATTCCTTCCCTCTTCATCTCGCCCCTCACACTGGCAACAGAATGCAGCCAGCCCCGGTCTGAAGCAGCCCAGGTCAGAACGAAGCACCACCCGGGACAAGCGGTGCCCCGGTCCCGCCGAGAAGCAGCGCCATTCCAGGCTCTCCAGAGCTGCCCGGGACCGGAGAAAACAATGCAACACCGCATGAGGGAAAAATGTTATTTGATACATGCACAAGTATTGCATATAAATGTAAGTATAAATATAAGACACCTGCCTTAGTTCTCCAGGAACTGCCCCTTTCTTAACTGTGTTTCTACCAGCCAAATATCCTAATTTATATAATGCCTTTTGCAATTTTATGATAGTGATCATAATCATGATTCTGGCAGCATCCTGAATTAGAGGTCCACGAAAATCTCCAAGCAATCCAAAGTCTTGTAGTGGTTTGCAATGAGAGGGCTGAGAGAAATGCACCTCAATAATCCCATTTACCAGCTTGGAAAGGTCCTCTATGCAAACTCCATTCTTTTCCATGGAAGAGAGAATAATATTCATTGCCTTTAAATTGTTGTGACCCCACCACTGGTATGAGGCTTACCAGCCCCAAAATAGTGGCCACACACTGTTGACTTCTGCCAATCATGAAATAACATCCATTATTGTCATTTCAAGATGGTGGAGTAAGATCTTCAGGTCATGTCATCATTATTTCACAAAAATACAATATTCAAAAAATATTCAAAATATTATTTCATGTTTGTATTTTGCCTCTTCCATCCATTACTGGGACATTCTAGCTGAATTGCTATTCACTGTGCTGTCCAGTACAGTGGGTTTCAGGAGGTGTGTGCTAGCATATTTCACCTAAAAACTGTGGAAAGGGAGAGGTCTCTTCCATTCCTGTTCATTTGCTGAGACACATCGCTACCCACTGGAGAACTTGTTGTTTCCATGTTTCCTGGCCTCAGTGCACTTTTAAAAGCCAAACACTGGGAATGTGTCCTGGCATGAGATTATGTAGAGTCATGAGAAACAAATTTTGCTTTCCAAAATAGCAGTAACTTTTTGCCACGTTCAGGGCAAAAATGTACATGAGCTGATGTACTGCCAGGAAATTAGTTTTTTGAGGCCAGTGCCCACAGCTTTCCCCCCAAGGCTGGCAGAAGGAAAGCATGGTGTGACAAGGGAGTTGTGGCACTCTGGAGGTCAGACACCTGGCCAGACACAGTGTGACAGTGAAGAAACAGAGTGACTGAGGGTGGTCACAGGCAATATACATTGGCAGAGCAGAGTACCAGACAATTAATTCCTTAATAGTATAACCTCTAGGCAAAGCCTAAGACTAAAGAATTAAATGACACATTTAAGAGAAGTGTCACTCAGAGTTTTAGCTTTGAGGCTAATCCTAAACTCACTATGTCCATAACAGTAGTTTTGGAAATTACGTGCTGAGTTCATCTTTGCAACATTTCTGTACCTACAAAAGGTCCTTTATACATTCCTATGGAATGTGAAAGGGATGCATTCCAATATCCCTATTACTAGTATCTACATGACTTAAACAGTCTTGGATGTTGCTGAGAGTGGAAATCCATGTGGGAAAAAAAAATGTCATCACCAAAAAAAGCCTTGGCACATATCAGCAATCTCTGTGCATCTCTCATGTGGCATAATCTGATGAAGAAAGCCTCTGAAAAACGGATAGTTTCAGCCCTCTTTGACTACACGTCAGATATCAGACTTTGTGATATCTCCTAAGTTGAAAAATAAAATGCTCTTTTCTCCATACACAATATTTTAACCCAGCCTTTAGTAGAGAATAAGCAGGAAGGGATACATCCTCGTCTGATCCTTGCCTGTTTTATAAGCTTGACATCCAACAGAAAACGAAGTGGAATTACATGGTCAGTGATGCATAATTTCCCTTGGTATTTTTTGAATCAGTTGACCTGTGAGTAAGGATTCAGTTTATATAAGACTCAGGGTGAACTAAACAAGGTACAGTGATAAAAAATTAATGTCACCACCAGCATCTTGGCCAACTTTTTTTCTTAAGATTTCTTGAGATTTGTACCTGATTTATTCAGCATAAGGTTGTAGTGCTAATCTCATTTTAAAACACGTGAGAAGCTTTAACAGGGAAATATCAGCCTTCACTTTAAAAGATGCCATTTTGATCTCAAGGACAACTAAGTAGAGAAGGTTTAAATTCAAAGAAACAGTGAGATGTTTTGCTTGGCTTAACTGACCTTTAGAGATTCTGACTGTGGAAAATGTCCCTCCAGTTTGACTCATTATTTTTCCCCAGATGCACTCTGTTTGTCATTAAGAGCTGTTACTAAAGTAGCTCTTGAGAAAGCATGTTGCTTTTTCCCTCAGTTACAATGAGAAGCATAGTTACAGGATAAGCTGTGATGAATTTATGCCAACGTGTTCAGTTTAAGTCACATGCCAGAGAAGAAATTAACTGAAATAAAAAGCTAAACCTTCACCTGTAGTGCATTCTTGAAATATGCATTTGAATTGGATACTTTTTTCTCTGTACAGAAAGATCTTTCATTTTCCCAAACGCACAGCTGTTTCTTCCTCTAGGCTTGCAGTCTGTTGAAAATAATGGTACTGTTAATCTCTCTTGCTATGAAGATTTTATGAAGGAAGCATGTGGTTAATGTAATCAGATTTGTTGTTCAAAACACTGGGTGTTTTTTTACTATTATGATAAAAATTTCCTCATTCTTATCCACTCAGATTTGTCACTGAAGTAGCATTTATTAACAAAATATTTGTTGAAAATATAATGCTTATAATTTCTAAATCTGAAAGGGAAGAAAATTATCAGAACAGGTCCAGTTTCAAGTTTTGAAAAATTAATTTTCATTGGAAAAAGCCTTTGTGTTCCTTTCTCTTTAATAAAATTTAAAAATGAAAGGCTTCAAGCCAATTGGGTTGAGGAAAATATAACTGTAACTCTTGTGAGTGGACAACTTCTTCATTTGGGATGAGTGTTGGTCAAACATTTGACCTTCAAAACCTCAGAGTCTTGCTTGTGTTCACAAATGTTGAATTACATTTTTAGTAGAGAACAAAAGAAAAGGGTTACATCCTGCCTTGATCCTGCCAGGATTTTATGATCCTGGCTTCACCTTTCTAGAAGTTGTGCCCACTTCCCTTGAGATGCTTTATGTCTACTCTACCCACTTAGCTGCTCAGCTGGTATGCTTGAGCTGTGGATAGTTAAACAGTGAAATGACAAAAGCTGTGCATGGGAAAATACTATGACATAGGGCCCATGAATTTGCATTGTTACCATGCATTAGATTCAGTGCTGAAACCTCTAGTGCCTTAGTACTTATAGGTCACTATGCCCTCAAACCTGGACCAAGCAAAGCTTTAGGTATCTAAGGCAGAATATAGGAAGAGTGAAGGTCTATATGTTAAAAATTTCAATTCTGAAGCCTGTTCTCCAATTACAACTCTCTGGAGGCACATAAACTTTGTAATGGGGCGAAACTTTGTAATGGGGTGAAATTAGTTTCCTAGAAGGGAATAATGAAGACATTATGAGAAAAATAAATTGTATGTTGAAAAAAATTAAAATAATTCCCATGCAGAAGTTAAGTAGTCCAGCTGTTTAATTCATTGTTTTTTTTTTTTTTTCAGAGGATACATCTATGCTTCTTGTTCTAAAGAGAATTAATCTGGAGTTTGCTTCACTAAATTCTGTCCAAAGTCTCCTGAAATGGAAAGGGCTTGCACTTGAGTACCATGGAATTTTTATCAAGTCTAGGGGTTAGTGGGACTTTTCTTAGTATTAGAAAATTATTGCGTCATTTAGTATGAGAAGTAAACACTACTTCAGAGAAACCAAGTCTACAGTAACTGCGGGTAAGTTGGAGGTCAAACTTGGGTTATGGCAGCAGACCAGCAGGAACAATGCTTCTCCCAGCCAGTTTTGTTAGATACTTAATGGTCTCCTTGTGAGAGGAACATTTCCTCTCACAAATCTGTTGTAAGCAGGTTCTCATAATGATGGAAAAGCAAAAAAACCATGTTCTGTAATATTCCTACAAAATCTGAGAGGGCTGAAAGGTTCTACTATCAGCTCCTCTGTGTCTACCTGCCTAAACATCTCATTAGCAGTGACATAGAATAACAAATTATTGAAGAGCCACAAGTTACAGCATTTTTAAATGCTGCCAGAGTAAAATTAATAAAATTGAAAGGCTCAAATCAGTAGTTTAAATCTTCCCATTTCAATGTCTGCTTCTTGATTTTATATCGTTGCAATGAACTTTAGTGATACAGTGAAAATTTGTAATCCTTTATATTATAAGGAACCCAAACTACTACCTTCAATATCTGCTGTACAGAAAGAGCTATAGAATAAACTGATGACGTTTCAGATGACTCCAGACTGAGCACAGAGAAGAGAGCAGCATCTACATGACTGAAGAAAAATCACATGGTACAGCAGAGAAAAGGAAGGACTCACTAAAAAAGATTCTGATCCTGTCCTCTTCTTTCCCATAGAAATCTCATGGCTACATGTGCAGGAGAAAGTTTGACTAAAATTGGACTCTAATACAAATTAACCAGGTATTTCTGACAGGGACAACTTGTTGTATACTCCCTTTTTGTTTACTGACATGTTTTAATATCAGTGATGTTATGTTTGGTAAAAAATAGAAGTTGCATCATACCATGAGTATATTTGTGAAACAGGGACCAAATTTTCAAACATGAACCCACCTAAAAACATCTTTATCCCCAGAGGGAGAGACAGGGTGTCTGGAAAACACGTTCCTTGGTTCCAGGTCAGGGCCCTCACACCATCTTTGGCCTTCTGAATTTTTTCCTGCTTTTCTCTAAAAAAATATTTTCTTATTTTAATGTCATGCCTAAGCAGAAAACATAAAAGATATTTTATAGGTTTTGGTGTTGAAAAGAGCACACAATTTTTCTATTCCACTAAAAATGCTTTCTTAAATTGAATGACTTTAAATAGAAAAAATTTAGACACAAAAATATCTATCTATGAAGTCCTCAGAGCTCTAATATTTACTTTAGGAGTTCTTTACTCTCATCCTTACAAAGAGCAAAACATCTTGATTAAAGCAGGGTCAAGTTTAGTGACCTTGTTGAGGATATTACTGGTTCACAAATGGGTGTAAAGAGAAACGGCTGCTGCATACAAACTTTTTAATATTAATCTTAAGAAAACCAACATTTCCAGATTATCAAAGCCAAGCAAAGAGGTGATTTGACCATTGTGTGCTACAATTGCTTATACATGGAAAAGGTTTGTCAGTCACGACATTCTAAATCTTGCTGAAAAGGTCATGAAAAATTAAAGGGCAAAAAATCAAATTGGACAAACTTAACCTTTAAATACAAGGAAAATTCCTGACAGGTCTTTGAGGAGCAATTAGATGTGAGGAACAGTTTATAGAGAGAAATAATGAACTCATTGTAAGTTGAAGTCTTTAAAACAGAGATGTCAAATGTCAGCTCTGAAAAATGTACTTAAATATAGGGTGTACTTCTGCTGCTTCTGGAAGATATTATCTCTCTGTATCACTTGAATGGGAACTAAGGGAAGAAAGCATGTAGGGAAGAGCTAATTTATGGTGTTTTCTTTTGGCCACAGGGTCTGCAAGATGCTGAATAGCCCAGGCGGCCTGTCTGGACTTTGGGGAACAGAATTGTCTACATAGCCTTCGGTGTCGTCAGGGCACCTGAAGCAGGACAATAACACAATGTCTGTGATCCAGTCCAATCACCAACCCTGTCCTCATTCTTAAGTCCATGCTCCTTTCTCATTGTCTCACTGTTCCCTTAAATTTTGTTTCCTTTGCTGAAAACCAACCCACTTTCAATAGAACAACTTGAGCCAATACCCACTGACAAAAACAGAGTGAGCAAAAAAGTTTTATTTCAGTTCCACTTAATTATGTCTGGTGAAACTGCTTATTTCTGAGGCCAAACTAATGCCATATAGTTCTGAATTCTGCAATGTACTGACTGGTCTGATTTGACACAATATTAAATATCTGTGTATTTTAGCCAATGTCAGTGTGATTACTGGTCAATTATTGGTTTGTTATTGCAAGCAGTATGCAGCACAGTGAAGAAAGAAAGCCTCTAAGTGAAATTGAATTTTTACTGTGGTCTAGAGCTCCTTAACATACTTGTCAAATCTCTTTTCTTCAAAACCTCAAGTAATGCTCATGGAATAAATAATTGAGAATTCACAATAAATGAACCTTTTACTCACTAGAGGCTGAAAACAGCTTCTGAAACAGAAAATATATTTTGTTAGAAAATTTGCTTTGGTCAAACCTTGAAAATAGCAAGGCCTTTGTATAAAGGGGGACATACAACGTTACCAGGACCACTGGGGTTTTTCAGACATTTACTTTCCAATTCAGTAATTCATTTTACCAGACTATTACTAGAATCAGTAGTTCTCTTTTCTGAAGAGTGTGAGAAGTATGCCACACATCTCAAAAGTAGTTAATGTTTGCTTTTGTAGTTCTCTTAACTGAAATAAAGGGTTTCTTCAGCAATGTTTGTATTGGAATGAGGGTATATCTTGCTAACAGGAAGGTTTAAAAGCACAGTCTATTATATGCTGGTCAGGAAACTAAATATTAGTGCTCCTTGAATTTATTGTCACCTGACATAAACATATTTTTTGGCCTTGAATTGATCTCCTAGACTCACAATTAATTTTTTAGATAGCATTTTTTTGTTTACTTTGTGGCAAGACTAACAGCTAAGTTTATTTAATGCTAAATGATGGTGATACCATCATTTCAATTCTAAATATATAAACATTCACTGAATGGTTTTCCAGCACTTTTTTCATTACTATAAAATGCATTTATTTGATTTGATCCAGTATAAATTCCCAAATGACGTAATATATTTCTTCTGAAAGCTCCGAAATACAACACCAGATACTATATCCTATGCCTTACATTTCCTAACCATAAGAAAAATGCTTGTATTTCCTAAAGTGTATTGTGAATTATGTTTCTCTTCTCTATTCCATATTTTTTTTTGTGAGAGTGGATGTGTGAACTCTCACAACAGGGTTTATGAAAGTTGCAGTAAGCAATTGGGATGATATTTTTCAATATTTTATGCCAAGTCTTCCAACTATGTATTATATCAAGGCTGGCTAGATCAAGGGGGATTTATGTAAAGACTGCTTCAGAATATATGTCCTGCCATGAAATGCAGATCACTCTTGGTAGCTTCTCTGCTGAAAAAAACCCTGTAGTCCCAACAGAACCATGTTTGCTAGAAAAGAAAGAAAAAAAAAGACTTCTGAATCAGTCATTATCCAATTTCTACTGCTCTAACAGCAAATGTTACAACTTTGGCTCCAGCTTTTACTTGTTTTACAGATCCAAGGGTTAGCATTCTCTTCTTAACTGATATCTATATTTTAATGACTTAGTGAAGCAGCCTTTTGTTTATAAATTTGGGTTTGCATACTGCAATCCAGTGCTCTATCTTGGAGGTGCTAAGTCATGAATTTTCATAGTGAGACCAGTCAGTCACTATTTTCAGAGTGAACTGGTTCATAGAAAAACAGGCAGCAAAATTAAGCCTCTTCTTTATCTTTGCACTTAGAACCAGTTTCTTGGAATTAGATGGCACTTGCCTTTTCAGTAGCTGACACTCCTTTGTTAAGACACCCATGCCTTCCTTTCCATCTCACACCATCCCACTGAGAAGAGGGGAGAGCTGGTAATTATATCCAGTGCTGGGCACTGCCTCTTCTGCAGGTAAGCCCATGCTGTAAGATGGATCAGGTGACACATGGTAAACTGTTGTTCTAAAAGTTTTGCTTGTGAATGCAAGCAAGATCTGCCTGAGCAGGAGCCAAAGGAGCTGTGATACCAAATAGTATAATGTAATGGCTCTTTTGACCTCATTTTTATACCCCCAATGCTGCTTTATCCTGCATGGCTGATGCAGCCTGCCGATACATTTTTAAGAGAGCAGTGAGAAGTCACATTTTGCACATTCAACTATTTTTTCAGCAGTTCCAGCTTGTGTTCTGAAAATTTCACAGCTGCTTCCAGTATGTGCCTGTCTGACACCAGCTACTCCTAAGAGAATTCCTTTCTTCTTTCACAGGTTCAGTGCAAAAGGCAAGTATCAATACTACACATTTTCCAATTTTTCTGCTGGGACAGCTCCACTGTGCTTCTATCCAGTATGCAGTGTCATCCTGAGCCACTGGCTCACAGAGGGAAGAAGAGGAAGGAAATATGTAATTGGAGCTTCTTGTACTAGGATATTTATTGCAAGAAATTGTGGAGAGCCTGGTGAATTAATATAAATCTCCGAAATAATCAAAGAATCATCATCTCATATTCTGGGAGTTCCTAGCAAAGTAACTCCAAAACTAGGCATGGCAAAAGTTTCAAGTCTGGCTTATGTTTACCCCAGAGATATGTCCAAGAGAAGGGACAAAGACTGAAATCATCTCCTCCCATATAATAGTGCCTAGCATGTGCCTATTAAATTAGAATAGAGCATTCTTTTTTTCTTAAAAAAAAAAAAAATCTGTGTTAGAAATACGTGTTTATGTGTGTATCTGCTTGTGATACTTCTGACACACCACAACAAGCCAAGAAAAATACAACACACAGGTTTCCACTACCCTGAAAAATATCTTGCCTTGTGGCTTCTCAACAGGTTTAAGGACTGAGGAGAATTATTCTCAAAATTAATAGTTATTTGTAATATGACCTTCATGCCTAAATGTTGCAATACGTAATAAGGTGGTGATGATTCCAAGCACTCCAATAAAACCACATATATAAACTGAAATAACAACTTGTGTGCTTACACTCAAGGTTGTTTCCTTCATTTCTGCTACTTTTGTTTGTTGTTATAAATATGCCTTAGTATAGTCCTGTCCCTTCCTGACCTTTTCATAATGGCCTCTTGAGAAGGCACCTTTCTTACCAAAGCACTGGCTATTTACAACACATCTGCAGGGCATGGAGTCCTGGATGACAAAGTAAATTAGCCTGAATGGTGTAATAGCTTACGTCCTAGGCAGAAATCCACAGCCAGTACACCAATCTATGGTGCTTTCCTCTATAGATTTATCTGAGCTTTAAAAGTATTAACTGAATATTTGTATCATTATCATGGTGAAATAACACCCTTTTCCAGGCATCTGGCATGTCAACAAGATAACCCAAGGAAGAACATTGTTGAAAGTATCTGGAGATGCACAGCTTTGAAGAGGTATTGGTAGAATCAGATAGAGTAGTCTGGGGGATCCACCTTTCTCTCTGTCTCCACCCTGTTGGGCTGTTTCCCAGAAGAGCTGCTTAGGAGAAAAAAAGGAATGTCTATTTGGTAACAAGACAAAATTACCTTCACCACTGTTTACAGAAAACAGGCTGGCTACTATAAGCAGACTGGACCAGCACAAAGTCTGCTCAAAACACTTGGTACAGCTGTTCAACTTGGTAATGATTCAGGCCTCCAGGGAAGACATAGAGCAAGGATCAAACAATAAAACAACATTAGTTAAAAAACATGTGTGTTAATGTCATGGCTGGAAGAATATAACATTTTTTCATACATCTCAGGAAAGTATAGAATTACAATATGCTGTCTGTAGAACATTCACTTTTTATATTCAAATTAATCTGTGACCATGAATAATTATTAATTATACTTAGTTAATGCTGATTCTGTGCTCTCCAGAGGCTTTTTCTTTTCTTTCCATGCGGGGTTACCCTAGAAATTGGACGAAAGCAAAGATGTAGGCAGGAACAAAAGACCTCAGCCAGTTGCCAGATTTGTTCATAGTGGTACAATGAGTGTGGTCCTAGAAAGGAAGAAATTGCCACTGCTCAGCTGGAGTCAGTTCTTTCATTCATTGTCAGAGCAAGGCTTTCTAACAGAGTTTCTACACCCAGAGCAACTTAAAAAATACAATAAAGTCTGTATTCAACCACACCACAGTCCATCTAGCTAAGTACTCTGTAGATAGTAAATCCTTTGGAAAGGCTATAGGAAAGGGACCAGAAGCCACTGATGCTTCCCAACATTATTCTGTCCAATGTCAACCATTAGGAGAGCTGCTTTGTATTGGGCTGGTGAGCAAACTCAACTGTGAGTGTTGTGTCCATGATGCTTAACTGCATGCATGCAAGCATGTCCTGAGGTATAGTTTTGGCTGAGTTAACTCCATCTCTGTGACAGTGCACAAGAACTGTGCAAAGAAACTACATTGTGTCAAGGACTGTTCCTATCAGCAAATTAAAAGGCTTGTATCAGGTCTGACTCCAGTATTCTGCAGCTTTCTTCTATGTTTAGTCCAGCATACACAGCTGCCCTCATACTGGACTGCAGGGAATGCATTAAGCCCCTTATTTTCATGCAGTAAAATTATCCCTAGAAGGACTGCAACTCTACTTGCACATTGTTTATTTGCAGCTGCTGTCCAATACCAAACTTATTAAAGTGTTTTGGAACTACAGAAAATACTGAAGAAATCTGGGACCAAGTACTGTGCAGCTTGGGCCAAGCTCTCTGCAGCTGACTGACCTCAGTACACTGACCCTGTTATTTTTTAGCAGAATGGGTATATATTTTCATTCAAAAGTTCTCAGTATTAAATGTTCAGTGATTTTGTCCACTCAGTTTTTGAATCCATCTAAGCTTTCCCCACCTGTGACCACACTGGAGTAGGGACTTCAGAATTTCGTCTGTGGAGAATCACTTCGTCTTCCTTTGTGTAATACATGCACTTTTGGATTTTGTGTCTGTTCAAGTGCCTTTTGCAACCTCAGAAAGAAAAAGTCCAAAAAAATCCACAGAAACAGGATACCTCCAGTGACTTCTTTATTAGGCAGAATAATGAGGAAGACTGGAGAACACAGAGCATCCATCTGCAGAGGTCTCTGGTCTCTGATAGTCTACTGCCTCTTGAGCCCTTGCATGCTCATACTGCTGAGGATACCATGGGTCAAGATCCTGAGGGCAGTGTTCTAATGTCCAGTTGTCTAATGTGTAATGTCCAGTTCTGTCATGGTGACATTGTTAAGGAATTTTTTACAGACCATTGATAAAGGTTTTGTAAGTTGACTTCAGGGAGTTAAAGAGCTATTGAGTATTCAGTGTTCAGGGAATCATCATTTGGTTTTGTCTAAAAAGGCATTGTGTAAATAAGCCCTATCTTTGGAAGTGTATGCTATTAAATATGCAAGTATTCTATTACCATTACATATACATATATATATACATATATATATATATATATATATATACATATGTGTATATATACACACAAGCTTTTGCTGAGAAATCTGAAGGCTTATTCATCAGAAAATGGAGAAGCATTTTTTTGCTGTGAGGGTGAGAGAGCATGGAAACAGGTTGTCCAGAGATGTTGTGGAATGTCAATCCTTGGATGTATTTGAAAACTGTTTGCTCATGGTACTGAGCAACATGTTCTAGGGGACCCTGCTTGAACAGGTGTACTGGGCAAGATGGTCTCTAAAGGTCTGTCATTCTGTGATTCTGTTAAAATGCAAAAGAAACTTCCATGAAATTGGAAAAAAAAAAAAAAAAAGAGGAAAGGAATAATTGTAAACCCAAATGCCCTACTGAATCCCTCAGATCTGGGAGAAAGCAAGTGCTCATGATAATGAATGAACAACACCTTTGTCTCTTAAAATGGTCTAAGTCCCCTAGTGAAGGGAAGCTGATTGAGTGGTGCAGAAGTAGTTTAGGCAGTGAAGTAAACTGCCAAATTCAAAGTGAAGCCCTATTGTTGCAGTTGCAGAGAACATAATGCAAAGTAACGGCTGGTTCTGCTGCACCAGGGTTTACTGGAGGGCTGTCATTGCTATGAAATATTCTCATTCATACAAGAGCAAGGTTGACAAGAAAGATCATATGTGCAAAAAAAAAAAAAAAAAAACAAACAAGCAAACAAAAAACTCCAATCAAACTCAAAAACCCCAAAAAATAAAACAATTCGATATTTCAGTCTACTTTCCCCTCCAAAACCAGATTAAGCTGCTTGTTTTCAGTGAAACGCATGCTGTACAGCAACTCTCTCTTCACATAACAAAGGACCTGATTTACAGTTTTGTTCATGCCGACCACTATGCCTCCTAAGGTTTTATATTCTGAGATAAAGTTGTAACTGAACATAACCCTCAAGTTTTCCTGTAGATGATAATCTATATATACACACACATTACTCCAGAATGCACATCCTGCAGCCTGGGGTGTTACTCTCTATTAATGTCTGTGACACTCCAGTCAGAATCTTGTTCAGAGGTTTGCCTTTCTGTCCTTACAAACTCTCAATGATCAGATATATAAAAATATTATAAGATTAATGAAATCAGAACTATGATGCCCTGGGTATAATTTGTAATTAATTTTGATAGCCTAAATAAACTAGTATAAATATGGTTGCTATAGCAAACTAAAGTCATGTCAAACAGTTGGATGTGTTAGTTGGCAAGCAGTGTGAGTAGAGGTTTCTATTGCTATGGAAACATAACTGTCATTTTACACTGATGGCAAAGGGCTTAGTTATGGGTGGATTGGGGTCTTTTTCCCCCCTCCTTTCAGCATTTAGCTTTCATTTAATTACATTTAATAAATGTATGAAAATTTCAATCTCAGGGAGTTGAAGAATTTCTTACCACAATCTATTTTTATATTCCAGCAGTTTAGGATACTCCACACATTATTTCTATGTTCTCTGTGCTTTGAAATTTGAAAATATATTTGACCTCTATGCTAATGCACTGGGTAAGACAGACCCACGAAAATGCTCAGTGAGATATATTAGAAGAATAGACTGTGTTGCAGTTGTGTTTTCAGGACACTCGTCATGATAATAGTTTTCACATCCAGTCTGTCCCAGTCTCCTCCTCATCAGAGTAGAGTAAATCCATATGATTTGGCTTAAGCACTTTCCGTTTCATTTGGCTTGTCTACCTCGCCTGGAAATCATTCATGACACTGTTTCACTAGATCACATGTTTCACATGTGCTTCAGATCCAGGACTTATTTCCTTCTTTGTGCTCCCTGCCTCTTCCTAGTTTTTTCTTTTTTTTCCCTCTCTTACAGCTTCAGGAGAACTGGCACTTGCCCCTCCCTGTACAGTCTGCATTGTTCTCCCACACCCGCCTCTTGTATTTTCTTCCTATGTGTCTGGGGCTTTGCTTCTTCTCATTGCCTGCACAAAACAAAGAGGTCAGAGAACACTCTAGCAATACAATGTCCCTGTTTCTGATCTAATTCCTGCATCAGTAGTGTCTACCACCCATGGTGTCATGCAGTTACAGTCTGGGGAATTGCCTCGGATCTTTCTGAATGAGCTATATGCAGGTATTGTCTCTAGTATACTTTTACCACAACACAAGGCACATTCTTAGTATAAATGCAACAGATTGCCAGATTTTAAATAGAAATCATTAGATGTTTCCAAAATTTTCAGAATTTTCTGACATGGGGAAGACTATCTTTTCTCTGTATTTTTTCTCAGAGATTGAACATTTTTGGGTGTGTTTCTTATGCTTTGGATTCATTCAGATCTTTAACATTGAAAGTTTCAGATCAGATGAACTAAATGTAATAAAGCTACAACTTTTAAAGTAAAACATTCTGTTTAGGTAATTCTAAACACTGATGAAACACCAGCTACAGATCAAACTTATAAAAACGGAAAGGTCTTGTTTGGAAGCAGTTAGTTGTTTAATGCTTTGTGCAGCCCTAATATCTGTCACTAAGGTTTAGTCTCTGGTGTTGGTTATGTAGGGATAAACTGTAGCAACATGAGTCACATTCCAGTGCTGCTCCTACATCTCTTACATGGACTAGGATTACAAAACACCAGTGCACTAAGAACCCACTTCTGCTTGTAGCTTCTTGGACAGTGTCACCAGGCTGACCACAGTGTATTTCCATTAGTGACTGCCTGCTTGCCTGAATTCTCACTTAATCACACTATGTTAGTAATAGTGGCATCAAGGTCTTTTATTCAGTGTAATATTTTATTTAATATAGAAATATATATTTTTCAAAGGCAAAAAGAGATGATTTTCCTGTCAGTGGAATCATGGATCTCACACAGCATAATTTATATAGTTGGTGTGTTTTCTTTGTTGTTTTGGTTTGGGTTTTTTTGTTTGTTTGTTTTTGTTGTTGTTGTTTTTTTTTGTTTTTTTTTTCTTATTTCAAAGCATTTGGTATGTGAACTCTTAGTAAAGAAAGAGCTGTTAGATGAAGAAAGGATCAGAAAGCCAAAGAAGACAAATTCCATCCTAGGTGTTCAAAACAGAAATAACTTGTGTAAATCCAGTTTACACTTTGGTGCATTTCAGAAAGAAGTAGATTTTCTTCTAGAATTTAAATTTTATTCTGAGAATTTTAAATAGTGAAGAAACACATGATTCTGATTGCTTGGTTTTTGCTGTGGTAATATCAAATATTAATGAGAAAAAACATTATCTTCTTTGGATCGTTTGCAACTGTGGTACCATATAGTTCATCTTTATCTTTGTATTGTTAATTATATATTGCAAAGAGATCTGCAGTAGCTCAGTTAACATCATCATAGATTAGTATTACAGCCATAAAGATTTCTAAACCCATTTCTATTTGGAGAATGCAAAAAATATAATTCTATTCATGACAGATGTGTGAAAAACAGCAGAAGGGCTAAACTAGTTAAAGGAATGACACACAAACCTAAACCAAAATAGTTCATTTAATAAACTTTTCCCCATTTTTTCAATAAAATCAAGACACAGCCATGAATTCATTAAAAGAAATGTCATTTAATTTAAGGAGTGGTGTTATTCACATAGGTTTTTGTTGCGTTATATTTTAGTTAAATGGTATGCTCTGTCTCACCCCTCGAAAATGCATGGTTTATTCCAAGCCTGTGATCCTCCCCTGAAGTATCACGTGTCTCTAATCCCATTGGCCCAATCTTATTCCACGCCCATTTTGAATCTCCCTGTTAAGTGTGCTGGGGGGACAGGGCTCTCTCTCTTAGCTGGCTCTCCTGGCCCGTGCTTTCTCAGCCCCTCTCTCCCCTTTTCCCCCCCTCACCCCTCAGAAACCATGCTGCTCCCGGGGGTAGGACCCCAAACAAACCCTCATCTAATGAGCACCCTCAGAAGCCGTGTGGAGTCTCCTTGCCTGCCTGTTGCTACCAGCGAATTCGCAGCTTAGGGGGTCCCCGGGGACACCCCAGGGGGTTCCCCTGAAAAGTGTCGCAACAGGTTTTTTAAAGTATTTTAACATCTTCCAGTATTAATTCTACATGTATATCATCCTCCCTCTACTATTAACTCTGCTTGCAAATTATCTTACCCCATTGCTTACTTATATTTCCCTAGCATGACAATAAGCATTGAAAAAAACACCAAAGGCAGTATTTCAGATGTAGTACAATTCTACAGTTTCTCCAAGCAAATAATTCACTTTAAAGCTATATGAAAACTGACACACTTCCAGTGAGAAGAATATATTTTCTGTGTTTTGCATTGAGGCATTATTCGTAAGCAGATTCAGTGACTGCTTTAATCACCCTATTGTTCAAATTATTCCATATGAACAACGCCCACATCAGAGAGATCACTCCACAGACATTCTCTCCAGAAATCCTGCTTGGTTAAGCCATTCTCATTACTTTTTTTCCCAAATTACTTGTTTCCACTATCAGGAAGCTATTGACTCCATTAGTCAGAATGACAAGTGTAGTCATGGAACCCTTTCAATCAATTAAATTATTATTTTCAAAAAATTAAATTCAAAAGAAAAATGTGCTTTGGATGGCTTAATTTAATCCATATTCTTTCACAGAGTGAGTTGGATGAATGTGAAAGGGGAGGAAGAGAAACCTCATTAAATAGTTCTGCCAAAGGAGAAGCTGTAAGGTTGAATCACAGCCTCAATGAGACTCTGCCAATCCCCAGGGGATGCTCGTCTTTTATGTCAACCCTGTATGTTGAAGTGGTGGGAAGATATGCCCAAGGTAGCTCCACATAAAATTCTCAGCAGGATATTTTTTTTCTACTACTTCAGGTAGGCTGCTATGGCCTTTCCACCTTCTTCAGCTGGAGCCTTCTGATGTAACTGTCATCTGTGCACTGGAGCACTATGTGGCAACATGTGGTCCATCTAAAGTACAGTCATGCCATTTAAGATATTACCCTCATGATTATGTCATTGTAAGTAATGCTTGCAGTTAATCTGGGTTGCAAATAATTCTCAGAGTGAAATTCTAAGTGATGTCACCATCAAAGTTTTCTTTATCATCTGAGTGGCAATAGTTTTATCCTTTGCATCTACTAATTGCTTGTTCTGTTACTATTATTTGCATTATATGATTTTTAATGTATTCAGTTTCCAAGGGAAATGACCTATCAGCCCTGTACAAATAGATGCAATACAAACACTTTCAATTACAATGCAAACACTTTCAGTGTACACTTTCAGTGTACATCCTCACAAACAATTTTTACTTGAGTAGTTCTTTTGAAAGCAGCATTAATCATTCTAAGGATGCCTCACCTCTTTTTTTGGTGTCAAATTCAAAGCTGAAAAACATTGCATCAGAGAAAGGGAATACTGTTTTCATTCAACTGATAGTAAATATTGCTGAAAAATGCATTTGGGTCACTCAGAACTTCAGTCCTTCAAAGACTGTTTTATCACGTTATATTCATATCTGATCCAGCAGAAAAAAGTGCATAATGACCATTTAAAAATCTTCAGAGTAGATTAATTCAAAACATTCAATTTAGAATGCTCCAGTGAGACAAAAGTAGGTGAAATGAAAAGGTTAGTAAATCCATTGTAAGTTTAAAAATGGATTTGAGAGCAGACCAGGATGCTGAGTTAGAAAACAGGATTTTATTACAGAATGATACTTAAATGATACCATAGATTAGAGTTCCAACATCAGAGATTTATCTGATATGGAGAAGCTTGACAGGTGGTTTTGGTGATATCCACCGGCTGGCTGATTCTCTACAAGAAGAAGAGAACCTGAGGTGCAATTACAGCTTTATTATAAATGGAGACTGGAACAATTTGAGCAAGTGGGAAGTTTCCTGACCATTTAATGAGACCTGGTCTGCATTCTACACAGCTGCTTTCACCTAAGTTCAAAACCATGATGCATGAAATGCACGTCAAAGAATATCTAATCCTATGGCACTGATGTGACACTGAGGAGTCTTCCTCAGAAAGAATATATCAATTCAGTTGCACCTGAGGTGTTCATTGCAAGCAATTAGGTGGCACAAGACAAAGGAGAATCTAAAGCATTCTTTCATTGCCAGGAGTTACTGAGTAGTACAATACTCTATTCAAATACTTTTTAAAACATCATGTTTTAAAAATTCAAGTACTTAATGTCATTTGACTAAACATTTTCATGAACAGGTTATGAAATTGGCTTTTTAGGTCAACTTCAAAATGATTTAGTCAATGTTCCTTACATAACCACCAAAAATGTGTTATTTCCCAGGTGAGCTCTACAAGTAAAAATCTAGTAACAAACTTGCCTAACTTATATTGCCAGATTGTCAGGTAGAAATATCATGGTTAACGATGAGAAATCTCAGAGCCAGATTCACTAGGCTACTGCAAAATACTATATTAGAAAACTTATCCCAACTAACAAACTGCAGAGAAATATATTCTATGTAGAATAACCCAAGGCTGGGCTAGCATCCAAAAAGGATGAGCAAAATGCAAGTTTAGAGTAAGGGAGTTTATGCATTAAGCCATCATTCTAGTATCATTGTGCAGAAGACTACAGACATGGCTGCTGTGACTCTAAATAGGTACTGTTAATTACTTTATTCACTGACTAATATTTTAATGGTGAAAGTACACTCTTCAAATGCAAGAAGGCGTCTGTAGTGTTTTGTCATCTCTGCTGTATTTTGTGTATGGCTTTCCTCAGTCTGTAAGTTTTGCAGGCCAAGAACTCTTTTTCTGTAAGTGAAAATAGATAGCTACCAAAAATCAAGGTATGAAAAATAACAATGGTCAACTCTTCAGGAAAGGTTATTTTCATGCTGTTTTCTATGGATTATGTCTTCTGTTACACGTAGCTGGATGATAACTGCTGATTGTATAGAAAAATAGACACTATTCTCAGACATTTAGTGTCAGAAAAAGTTTCTTTTTCACTGTGCACAAAAATGGATCTAAGTTGTTATAGGAAAATGTGTCATGCTATTTTCACCTATTCATAAATGTAAAGGCATTCCAAAGTTTAGAAGTTTCATGCTCCTTCAGACAGTAAATGTTCAGTCTTTTCAGGCTGTGCCTACCAGTTGTTTTTTTGAAGTTCTTTATGATTCTACAAAAGTAATTTTTGATGGCAACTTACTTGCTGTAGCCATCACTGTGTAGTCAGATGCCTTTCAGTTTCAGAGATATGTTGGATCCACTGAAACAATTACTCATGCTGGTGATTATTACTTGGGATAGTACTGAAGCAATAGAGAAGTACTGAGATCACAGCAATCATAACACAAAGAGTGCCTCATGTTAAAAATAAATACCTTGTTGCCCTTGTACAGCAGGAAGCAGAATTACACACTTCATTTGGCAAATGCTGCTTTAAAAAATCAGAAACACAGTGTAGCTTGGAGGGGACATCTGGGTGGCACTTAGTGCAGCCCACTGATCAGAGGAAGGTTAATTGCAAAGTCAACTTGGGTTGTCCAGAGCCTTATGCTATAAATCTGTAAGGATGCAGATCCACAGACTTTATGAACATATAGTTCCATTCTCATTGTGAAAAATTTGTTTTTCTTTATTTTGCTTTGTAGCAGCTTGAAGAAAAGTGGGAAATTCCTCTGTTGAGTGAGAGTAGTAATATATCATGTAAATGAATTGGCAGCAGCAGGATCAAACACATCTTAAGGCATTTCCAGGGAGACCACTGGTGCCAGAGAAAGACCTCTTCTCTTTCATTCTGCATTTGCAGGGCATGGGGAAAAAAGGCAGTAGAGAGGTGAGACCATCCCTGAGACTTTTGTGCTGAGCCAATACACAGTGTTGTGTAGTAGATTTCTAAGACAGGAAAATTAAGGCAAAAGTCATCCTTTAGACATTCATAAAAAACATTTACCCATATTCACTTCTGCACTGTGTCCAGAGCTGAAGCCAAGTGAAGGCCCTAAAATATGTTTACTCCATCAGCTGAAGTTTCTATGGTTGAGGCCATGCAATGACTACATACACACAGAATCTTTTAATGTACTGGCAAATATTTAGGCCTCTGGTCACCTGACTGACAAACTGAGGTGAGACTTTTGGCAGACAAATAATAGATTGTATTACCAAGGGAACACAAGCTACACTTTCCTTTTATTTCACTGCAATTCTTCATTGGGAGTGTGACAGTGAGTAATGGCTTTTGCAGCTCATCTTTGATGTTGGATCAAACTGCAATACATAAACCATTCTAGTGAAGCACAGAAGTCAAGATGCTGACATTACTTGATTTTCTTTCAGTTATAAGGTAAATATTCCCCTAAGGGAATCTTAAAACAGGAAATTAAGGGACCCTTTCATCTCTGTGTTTGTATATCATCCCAAAAGCCTGTGCTCAGTGCTGCCCAGAAGCTATATGAAACGTCAAATGAATCAAATTTGCTGTACACACAAAATTGTGCATCTTTTTGAAGGTTTGTTTCTGAAGTTCAATCAAGTTTTTACACATGAGGTAAAAACGTTTTACAGGATTAAGGCTCCACAAAATCTCACTGCCTGAAAGCCTTCAAAATTGATGAAGTGCATGAAGTTACAGGCTTGGTGTTTACAGAGTCAGGGAAGGTCCCTCCAGCACCCTTGCTATGATATTTTTACAAATATTCAGCTTAATCCAGACAATTCCAAAGTCTCAAACTCCTATTGCTGAAATACCCTGCATTTTCTAATCATTATGTTGTGCTTGCACATGATGATGTGGTAGGATCACTGCTGAGGCTGAACTGTTTTTTGGAGAACACTGAAGTTTCACAGCAATTCCAAAATGGGTAAACATGCTCAGTGTCACTTTTCAGCTTGGTAGTCAGTTTCATCTGTAAGAGAAAAGCTGTTATTCTTCCAAAAATAAATGTCTTCTGTGCTCCTGTATGTCTCAATTTACCACATCCTGGGTGGAGCAGCTTAAAAGTAATATAAGAAATATTTGTGGGTTTAGTATATGGAGACAAAGTAGCAGAAGAATGAATGAATGTACCAAGCACACCTCTACAGGGCTAAAAGCAACAGGAAAATTGCAGTGGGGTATTAGCAATACAGGGAATGGCCTAAATAGTTCAATAATTTTACCCACTGATAATTGATAGGAGTATTCTTCTTGCTGGAATTTCCATATACATCTGTTCTCATTTGCTATGTTATCAGAGAGCTGCTACTTCTCTTTGTTTTACACTTTCTGTCAAATATATATTTAGGGCTTGGGGTTTAAACAAAACAAAATTCAGAGACCCAGTTTGTATAAATCTTCTATTTTGAAAACAGGTAAAACACTTTAGTGCAAGCTTTTCATTTATTTGATGTAATACCAAAGTTATTCTGTAATTTACCAAACTTTCTGAGTTATTGTTTATAGGCATGGCTGCAGTGAAAGAGCAGATATCTTTCATTACAATCTCTTCCTCTCCCACAATTTTTTACGGAAAACTCCTGATTTTATTCAGATTCATGCTTGGGAAAAAAAAAAAAACTCTTAAACTGGAGAATTAAGGTCTTTTTTTTTTTTTTTTTTTGCATTGGTTTCAGGGCTTTTTTGGTCTTGTTTTTAACAAAATTATATTGAAAAACTTTTTCAGATGCTCAGTGCATATTTCTGACTCTGGGTTTTTCAGAAAGCTGTGTTTTCATTTTGGTAGATAAAAGAAATCAATGTGAGACATGCTGATGTACTTTGAAATTCCAGTGTTATTGTGTATATGTATTCATTTTCTTTAGTCTATTGTGCTATAGAAGGACTAGGCCATATGAAATGGCTTCCTTTTTGACATTTTATACTTCTGTAAGGTTTGATATCACTATGCAGGGCTAAATGGTCATCTTTTATTTAATCTCTCTCAGATAAGTTTTCTGTGACTCTCATCAATGGTGTAATAAGCTTGGGTTTGTTTTTTTGTTTTTTACTCAGGAAGAGATTCTTGCTAAAATATTTAAGTGTTCATTTTATTATATCTTTCCTTCCACTTTTTAAAGTGTTGGTTATTTTTGTTTGGTAGGTACAGTTTGGTTTGTTTGGTTAGGTTTTTTTCCTTATTTTCAAAATATTGAGTTTCTTTTATTAATTATATATATTTTATGCACAGGTAGCAACTGGCTGAAATTTCCCTCTCTAAGTGAAAAACTATTTCACAAAAGTGAAATTATTTTTTTTATGCTAATGACAGATATTTAACTATGTTTTGTCATTTTGTTTTCTAGGCTGTTTTTTTTTTCTTTCTGTATTAACAAATTCCTAAGAGTGATGAACTTTGCAACAAGTAAGTTGTCTGTTCCTCCTGTCTGATAGGAGGAAACAATCTGAATTCACATATTTCTTAATTACAATCTTCGTAGTGTTTTACTGTATCACTATGGTTTTGTAATGGCTCTTTTATGAGAAAATTATTACAGACAAGAAATGACATGGTTGTGAGAAGTAAGGATTTTAAGGAGCAACAAGGTATCAGCCTTAGTGCAAAGTGTTGTACTGTTTGGTTGGATAAGGAATTCAAGTGAAGCAAGATCTGAAAGGATATTGTTCAGCCATTTGATTTTGAGCCTGTAATTCAGAGATGTAGCTGGAGTAGGAGAATGTCTGATGCTGCAGAATCAGTAAGGGGTCTGCACAAGCAGAACTCCCTTAAACGAGATGTATGTCATGCACCTGAAGGTCAAATCAGTGGTTGCTTGGCTAAGACAGTGGGGAGCTATCCCATGTCTATATATGCTATGCACATACCCACGCCTATGCATCCTATGTAGATACCTGTGCCTGAAAAGAAAGAATAATAAGCCACTGTGACCGTTTCATTCACATTTTATTTGTATGAATATATGTTCACAGTAGTTTCTTTCAGTAAAATCCTTTGTGATGCCAGATTCCCAATTAAATGTGCTAAAAAAATGTGGCAGGTATTTGACAGTGAGAGTTATTAGCTTTTCAACTGTTTGTAAAATGAAAGGTCTTGGCAAAATCTAGATGTGACCTAGGCCTTTCAGTGTCTGTCTCTTCTTTATTCAGATTTTTTTTCCATGTATTTTATAGAACATTGTCCAAACTACTGTCATTTGTGATTACACAAAAGAGTACACCAATGTTCTAGTCCTATGATTTATTATTCAATATCTGCTTAATCTTAACGTGAATAATACTAACAAGTCTTATGAAATTGTCTTCAATGGGAGAGTTGTGCACATGCAAAAGTGACGGCAGAATTCAAGTCTAAGCTTATAAATAATCTGTTCATAAAATGACCTTAACTCTTATTGCAGTTAGGCCTTGACTGCTGACTAAAGCTTCTAAGCATGATCACAATAAAAGAGAGAGTATTAGACCTCTTTTCATACCCTCCAATTCTTCTCACTCACCTGAAGTGGTAGCTATTCTTGTACATCATACAAAGCAGAATCCCCTTCTTCATTTCTGCTGAACTGGTGGTAGAAGAAATAGGTTGTGTCCTGTCAGACCTAAATGCTGTAAACAAAAGTATTTCTTTTGGTGCTAGTTATTGCTATTTATTTTAAAAACAAACAAATAAAAAAACAACCTCAGAACACATAAACCAGAAATGAAACAAAAAAAACCTAAATAAACCCACAAATAAACCCAAACCCTCTCAAACAAACAACAAAAAAAGCCAAGCCCAACAACAAACCAAAAAGCAACCTGAATAAGAAGCAAAAGATTCCCAGAGTGGAGAAGTTGCCATTTCTCTAGCAGATTGATGCTAATGCATTAATTAATCTCTAGCAGATTAATGCTAATGCTAGAACTTTGTGACATTTCACAGCACCTTCATAGCAGCATGATTTAGCAGACTGTGTTATCTGTTGTTTTGGTTTAGGGAGTCTGGTGTTCTTGAGGGAGATGTCCTTGTTTCTCCATCCGTGTCTCTCTCATTTCAGTGGCTTTCCTTCCTCTAGCAGCCAGGCTTACAAACTTTTAATAGGTGTGTTGGATGTAAATGCCCATGGTCTAACCTTCATCTGGCCACAGGTATTTCTCTTCAGTCAAGCAATTTCATCTTCATGTGACACATCAAAAGAATCTGTATATACTTGTTAGATCCCTTTGTTTTTGGACTTCATTAATTCATAGAAATATTTCAATTTCACATAATACATTTTAGTATTATTGCAAAATAGCTTGTAGAAAATATCAGCTCCCTTTATAGTTTCACTCCTATATTTATTTTATTAACCATGTTAACCTATATTTCTCTGTTATCCTTTCCACTTATGAAAGAACGGCTCTCAAATGATTTCTTCTTATCATCATGAAAGGCTATAAGAAATTAATTCATATAATGTGAAATTTTAAGGAAGGTCACATGACCCAAAATTTATTTGCTTAGAGATAATGAACTCTAAGCTAAGAAGAGCAATTCATCTTAAATGTATTAGTTTGATCACCTACATTGCGAGACTGATTTTGCCAACCTTTTTAAGAAGCATCAAGTTTTGGCCATAAATGAGGTCTGAGAGATGTATAGGTTTGATCCACAATTTGGGAACACGACAATGTCAACCTCCCACAGTCATTGAAAAAAAAAAAGTAAAAAATAGTAGCCTTTACAAATTAACTACCTTGTGAATTTTATTGTGTTATGAGTCTTCTGTTTTAATTAAAATAGAACTTAGTGAAGACTGGAGGTGAAAAGGTAAGCAGCAGTGCACTCAGAATCCACCTTCCAAATGACCTGTTAAAATTTGGCTTTATCCCTGTTTTGAGGGATTTTTGTGTGAAATATTGAAATTCAAACACAGTATCTCCACGTTAATGTGTCTACTGTTTGGCAAACACAGACATCTCATTCTTCTACCTCGTCCTTTCTTGAGATCACTGTCAGGGTTGTGGGAGACTGTATGGCTGAATGAGGAGGGAAATCAGGACAATAAGGCAAACCACAGGGCTGCTGTTCAACCATCCTGCTCTTTGCCTACCCTGGATCTTTCTGCCATGCAGTCTGTGGTTACAGCTATAGAAGGTTTGGCCTTGGCTGATAAGTAATCGAACCAGAAATAGATTTCAGTAGAAAAGGCTGGTAGAACCCAATTCTCTTTCAGTATTCTTTTTTCAGTTAAGGAATAAAAATAATTAAATCTTTTAAATACATATTTACTAAGAGAATTACTTCAAAATACTTGTCCCTAGCTAGCACATGTAAATTCTACAATCTGTTTCTCCTTCCCTTCTTGTTGAAGATGACTAGATGAGCTATGACCTCTTAAAGCTTCCTGTGAAAATATTTGTAACTGATATGCCTCTCCAAAATAAATTTCATTCTAGTGAAGCTCTTTGGTTATATGTTTAGTAGAAAATGTTCTAACTGCTAGCTCCAGCTGTTAGTTCTCTGCAGCAGAACACTAATGTTTTTTCTACACTAGAAGAATGATAAAATCTTTGGCTTTTGAGAACTGCCTTTGTTCTGAAAACTGATGTTTATATGAGGTAATCACAACAGGTATCTTTAAAATTAATCTGTATTCCAGACCTTGGCAATGTAGCTTTACTTGCAATGAAGAACTGGGTAAATAACCTTTTCCCAGCTCCACCTGATCTCACCATCTCTTGTAATTTTTCCAGATCTTTTTCGCAGAAATTTTCTGTTGAAACCTGCCACACGGAGCTAAGATGGATAAGCAGACAATGTCAAACCTTTTTAAGTAGTGCTTGAATCCCTCAGTTAGAAGAATTTTTACAACCACTGATCTTTTTATAGTTATGTAAGATCAGTAATATTATGTAATTAAGTTATGTAAGCCTGTAATTTCCTTTATTCTCTTAGGTGTTTCAAAGGGTTTTTTGCCATTTTCTTTATTTCCTCAGAATTGGATCAATAATTTAAGAAGATTAGTAAAGTCTAATTTAATTGAAGAAGTTTAGTAAACAGGAGTTTCTATATTTATCAGAGAATATTTCAAATAACCTAGTAATAATTATGTGAGAATAATTCAAATAAACAATTAATAATGAAAACCATAAACAGAAACATAAGTCCTCTCGTAAATAATTATAAAGGAAGAAATGTACTGCAAAGGCTACTGATGGCCCTGGAACAGATGAAATAAAAAAAAGAATATAATTTTTTTTTTCTTAAGGGAATCTTCCATTAATTTTTGCAGCTTTTACCATATTTATACTGAGTGCACTGTTGCTAATAACATGGACAATGCAAGTAATGGCCGTGGACCAGTTGAATGCCTCAAGTTTTATCTTATCCTTGTAATCAGAACTCACTTGGAGATATGTATTTAATTAAACGTGTGAATGGCATGATGATATGTAGTGGGAAGGGAGCCATGACAACAGTAAAAACGGCACTTACTGCCAAGTTGTAATCAATATGGATATTTTACCAGGGCTGGGTGGTGAGCAGGTCTTCAAAGCTGCAGTTAAATCACAAAGGCAGGCACTTCTATTGTTAGGAGTTTAGTAAACCTATTTTGCACATATCTTTATTTTCAGGGTAACTGTCTTGGACCAGAATTCTCTGTTGCCTCCAGGGGATGTTTGGAATACTTTAAGGAGTGATGGACTGATAGCTGGCTAGTAGTTCAGTCTGGCTCACTTGCTTTACTCAGCCAGGCTTCCCACTCATTTCAGTCTCAAATCTACATTTACTAAGGGCTACTCTGTGTAACAATATTATTATTATTATTATTATTATTATTATTATTATTATTATTATTATTATTATTTAGCATTGGCTAATACTGACATTTTGCAAGAACATGTGTTTTTCCATGTTTTATCATGTATTTTCTTTCCAGTTCTATCCTATAACTCCTTGATTTTGTCACCTTGAGTAAGCACCATATCTAGTGCCTGATGCAGTCTTCATAAGACTATCAGCACAAGACAAAACCTTTAGAGCAGTGTTCCTGTTCTTAGAGGGTGCTCTGAGACTTTAAAAAGGCACCTATTCAGAGGTGAAACATCCCCCAAATCTTTTATGTGGCCCATTTTGTAGCATCTGGATTTCTTCTGCCTGAGTCTATCACATGCAAATTCCTGTCTGGAGTCAGCTTGTAAATAGCATAAAGACAGGCAACAGAATTGTTTTATATTGTTGATTTTTTTTTTTTTTTTTTTTTTGTGTTTTGCTGAAATTTCTGGCATTTGTGAGAGAATAGCAAATGCTATGAATGGTATTCTGTTTATGGTGGGAAGTCTTTATCAAGTAGGAAGACTTTATATCATTTCCTAGCTATTTTATTCCAATCTCATCAGGATTGTTTTGTTCACACTCAGATCATCTCAAAACAAACCCTGAAGGCAGTGGTCTCCTCGGATCGGAGACATTTCCCAGGCACTCACAAATTCCAAGCAGCTCTAATCTGACCAGTGTAATTATTTTCAGTGCATAAAAAAGGTATAATTGAGGGGAGGTTTTTTTGTAGTCAATGGAGAGAAATGGGTGCCAGGGAAGGTCAGTTTAAAATATGTAAAAGCCAAAGGCTAAAATTAGACTGTAGAAATATCTCAGTAAGTATTCTCTACCTAATTTTTTGAGTAATCTGGATGATCAGAGCTGTTTGGAGGATGCTGCACATTAAAAGCAGTATTTTTCCAGTAAAATAACATTTTCACTATTTTTAATTATCAAGATATACCTTACATTTCTTACAGAAGTCCAGTAATTATTGTGGAAATTTATGTGACAAGTGGGAGAAGTGGTGTAAATTATGGATGTCAAATCTATTTTTTTATGCAAAAAACAAAGGCGGGG
This sequence comes from Vidua macroura, assembly GCF_024509145.1. Classification (NCBI taxonomy): domain Eukaryota; kingdom Metazoa; phylum Chordata; class Aves; order Passeriformes; family Viduidae; genus Vidua; species Vidua macroura. The sequence goes on from NC_071611.1 coordinate 32,328,923, forward strand.
TTGATTGTGTGTGAGTAAAAGGGTAAGGCTCTGCCCATGCTGAGCCTTGATGAAGTCAGAAGCTGCTAAAAAGCCTTTCAGCCCCAAACTGCACAGTCAAGTCCAGTTTGCAGGCAATTTTGCTGATTTGAAGAGAACACCAACAATTGTAAAATTCTCTCTGGAAAATGTTCTGGGTGTACTTAACATCATGGGAGAGGTGGAAGAAGTTTCTTGTTGATGCAGCCCTGTGTCTGGGGTCAGAGTCAGAGACATGCAGGATGTCTTGATCCCCTTGGTAGTCGGCATGATTCAGGAGAGCAGAAAATACATTTTCCTGGAAATTTGGCCAATAAGCAAGGGAAAGTACAGTGGAAATTGCTTTAAGGTTAAAGAATTAGGTTTTTGAACAGAAAATCACTTAGTAAAAAAAAAGGAGCTTTTCTTTTTTTGTTTCTAAACAGAACTCTGAGCCTTTCAATAGATTCTTCTTCACAGCAATGTAGCTGTATCTTGTGTGACTATGGTAGAATATAAAAGACAAAAATAAAATTAAACAAACAGGAAAAAACAACTGTGCAGGAAAGAAGGGAACTGAAGCCTAGCTCACATTTTTGAGGCATCCCTGATAGTAAAGATAATGATTTGTATCCTTTCAGAGTTTGGTCAACCAAAACTGGCTTAGGAAATAATATGGGAGGACTTATTCCTAGATGCATTCCTATTTCAAGATAAATAGATTAAACATTGCTGATAAAATCTTTCCAATAAGATAACAGTAAAGAAACTACTACAAAAGGAATCAAGAGCTATTGACTATGTTGAGGAAGCCATGCAGACTTTACATACTCTTCCAGGAGAGTCTGTTTGCTTAGACACAAATCCTCACAGTTTGCATTCATGACAAACATATCTCATGGACAATGGGGAGATAACAAAATCTGTTTAGATAGCAGAAGTTAATACAAAAGCACTAACATCATTGTTAAATTTGCAGTTCCACATATTTAAGTCATTAATTCTATATTTCTTAAGTTATAAATTAATCCACATAGCACTTAGATCACATTATACATGTAAGGAAAACAAGAAAAACTATGCAAAAACTTCCAATGCAGATTGAACAACATTGGCTGGGCTTTGTGAAAGTCAGATTCTAATGCCAGACCTCTTTTTACTGGGTAGCTACCATTAAAAAAAACATAGTTTTCTCCCATTCCTCCCCTAAAGCCAGCCCAAATTACTTTTGCATGACTCATATGTTTGTGGCATTTTTCATAAAATGAATATAAAAACATTTGATATGATTGATAATGGTAGACATTATTAGAATCCTCAATTTCTCATTAACTTCCTGTACTTCATGGCACAACAGTTATGTTTGCTATGAACTTTAATCTAAAACTGCTGAGGTTTTTCTTAAGATTGAATATGTGTCTTAAAATTCTTTGAAACTATTCTAAAGTTTCTTCAGAGACAAGTTCTTACTTTGTAAATCACATGTGACTCTGATTCTATCTCACACTTAAACAACCTCCATTTTCCTCAGTTCAGGAATGGATGGGTAGTCAAGATAACACAAATAGCTATCTGTGACAACATTTCTCAAAAAAGTGAGAGCAATAGCTGTACTTTTAAGCTGACACAAAATTTCAAAGGAATAGTTCCAAAATATTCTGCTCATCTGTATTATTCACAAAGAGCATCACATAAGTGTGCATCCATGAGTATTCTGTAAGCACTTTAGGGTTTAAAAATTTTCTTGTTAATCAATGACACATGAACATGATAACTTGAACCTTTTAATCCTGTCTACATTAAACACATGGAAATCTTAGGGTGTTCATAGATAGGGCAGAGAATCACAATGTTCCTTTTAAAGATAATGGGAGCTGAAAGCATTTAGCTTCTCAGATGCCATGTCCAGTGGCATCCCACACCAAATCAAAACCTCATGCACTTTGAAAAAATTGTTAATTAATAAACGTTAGGAACCTGACATAAAGATTCATCTTTATTTCAGAGCTCCAATGGTGAATTTTTAAAATCCCATGAAAGGTCATTTTGGATCAGTACTTCTATAAAATGATACCTTGTTTTGTCTAGCAGCCTTTAGTAGAATACATTAGACTGATAGCCACCCTTGGACAGAAAAATGGACCTGGAGACGACATTAGAATGTAATTTTTCAATTTTCCTTCTATTTTCTCCTTTGATTTTTTTGTGCTAACACTACAGAAATTAGACTATCTTGCTATATTCTATCATCTCATCTTCTGGTTCTGACATGAAAAAGCAGGGTTTAGAAAAATGGGAGTGAATAATTCCATAAAAATGCACTGCACTGTTTCAGAACCTCTACAAGGTACTATTTTGTTTAACCATGGACTATGGTTTTATATTGATTTTTTTCCCCCATCAATACAGAAGTCTCTAAGACCTCTTTAAATATCTCTAAGATGTTTATTCATCTACTACTGGGTTGCAGTGAATACAGACAAGCAATGGAAGCAGAAAAGGTATATGTATTCCTTTAAATACATATTTCTATGTATTCCTAGATGCATTCCTATTTCAAGGTAAATAGATTAAACATTGCTGATAAAATCTTTCCAATAAGCTAACAGTAAAGAAACCACTACAAAAGGAATCAAGAGCTACTGACTATGTTGAGGAAGCCACACAGACTTTACATACTCTTCCAGGAGATTATTTTTTATGTATTCCTTTAAATTTATGTTAATGTATCAGAGTATTGCCCCCAAGGAGAATCATTATGATAATCTCAGAGACAGCTGGATACTGCACTCAGATTAAGATCTTGTTATGAGTAATCTTCACTTAAATGAGTGTATTTATAGGTACATTACAAACAATTTATCGAAGGAAACTACAAAAGAAGCTAAAGCAATTTTTTCCTGCCCATTTCCATAATATATTTTTACTAAAATAAAGCAAATAAAATTGTCAGTTAAGAACAGCAGGAACTTGTTAAAGCCTTAAACATTTTTTGAAACTGAATTGGTCTTCATTCAATGAAACTGAATTGAAGAGGTTAGTAAATGGCTTATATTCAGATTTAGGGAAAAAAAAAGTGTTGTTTTCAAAATTATTAAGGGCTGTTTGCTTTCCTAGAATTCTTCCTGGAACAACAAGAGGTCACTTAAGGTGATGGTTCATTTTATTCTCATCTCTTTGCAGCTGCATGAGATTGATAACATTAGGATACCTCCTACTTTCTTCCTTCATTCCCAAAATCTCAAGGAAAGACCTATGTCCTTCAGATTTAACTGAACCGACTTTCCTGGAGAAGTCTGAAAGAATTAAGGGGGTTAAGAAAGAACCCCCTTATGGGGGGATTATGGGATTATGGTTTAGTGGCTGGACATATCGGTAGTGGAGACTGCTCTAATGCAGCAGTCTGAGAGCTCCCTGTCAGCCTGCTACACTGTACCTCCTGGTCATCCAGCTGGGCCAGCATGCTGCTGTCTGCCAGATGGGGCTCAGAGTGCTGGGCACATCATTGCATTCAAACATGCCTCTGAGAGATTAAATATCTTGTTTAAAATGTTCCTTAAATTTCTACACAAGGTTGATAACTCTGATTTCTCAGTGCAGCTGCTGAATGGATACTGCATCTCCTTTCCTTCTCCTGTGTAATGGAGACATTGGAGAGAATACTAACCCTATGATAAATTTCATCTCATAAATTCAATTTTTAATAGAGGTACTGGATCCAGCTGGTTGTCTGAGCCAATTCATGTAAGCAGTGTTTGAATCAAATGCAATAAGAACACACTGATAGTATTCAGAAAAGTCAAGTGAGGGTTCATAGGATCAAACCCACTAGCCTGTAATAAACTTTTAAAACCAGCTCTTTAGAAGCCCTTAATTCTGAATGCATGGTTATCAGCTTCCAACTTGCAGCTCACCCTTCTATGTGCCCTTAATAAGTACTATAAAACACTCCAGCACAAAGGGAAAGAAGTTTTCTTGACTTGTGGATAACACAAGGTTAGAAACCACCTTTACTGTGGAAGGCATTGCTTTCGATTATGCCTCACATGAGACTGCAATGGAGCTGTTGTGTACAGTGACCAGGTTGTGCAAGAGCACCCCCTGGATAAAGCAAAAAGTGAAATAATTTCCTCCTCGTCATTTGTAGAGATTATTTTGGCAAACTCATTGTATTACTTTGAATTGGTTTGTTTCACAGAATTGTTTTGTTTTTCCTGAGAACCAAGTTTCAGCATGTGTACGTGTGTTGAGGGGCAGGTGGGAAAAGAGGAAAAGTGCTTTGCTGTTCATGTTCACTGCACACAGAGACATGATAGCCATTATACAGAGTTTAACAGAACATAGTCTGGGTGTGGTGCTATACACAGAGAACAAAGAGGATAAACCTACCCCCACGTGGGGAAGTTTCCCAGCCTTACTTTTCTCAAATACTGATGTTTTTGAAGGCTTCTAGATGCTGTAATTGGCAACATCCACAATAGCATATTAAATACAGACACGGAATAATCATTGTTTAGTTGTTTGCATGCGCCACAGCCCAGTTTTGACTCACATCAGCTTATGTCCTCACAGACACCAGGCACAGTTCAAGGGTTGGCAAGGACCACAGATGGTTCCCACCAAGTTGCAGGGACACAGCTGCTCTTTTTAAGGAAAGAAAATTTAATTATCACAAGCTGGGCCATACTTCTTACTCTCAGGCCGCAGAAAGTCTTCCAAGACATTCTAGTTAATTATCAGCATTTTACAGAATGAAGTAACATACCCCATTGGTAAAGTACTAATCTACCAGCTAAGAGATTTGGGTTCATAACTCTGCAGTGCAAAGAACTGCTAAGTTCTCAAATAATTTCCAATAAAATTAAGGTATTTAGTTATATTTTCATATCTCAATATATCCATCCATGGAAAGCTAAGTGGGGACAATAGTGATTTTATATGCCAATGAGCAGAAACATTAAATAATGCAATGCACCAAAATCCTGTGGTCATGGAGACCATAATACTTCAAAAGGCAGAAGCAGTGTGCAGTGAGAAGATTGTTCTTTAACCTTGTTTCCCATCTCCTCATGTCCTAATCTGATTATCTGCCTACTCCTTTGAGAATTCATTAAACATAGACTTCTGAGGATGCAGAACATGCATCCAATGCAGCATGAAATGCATAGAACACTAATCTTGTCAGGTGTTCAAAAGTTTTAGTAATTTCATTGATTGAAGTATCAGAGAGAGCTGTGTGAAAAGTACAATTTTAGAGAAGAAAAGAAGAAAATTACTGTGTATGTTTTTAACATTTTTAGTTATAACATGCCTTAATTTAAATGAGAAGGTGAGGACTTTCTTCCCTGGCATGTGTATTAAACTCTTAAGTAAACAACTTAAACTAAGCTCATCTAGATTACTCACAAAGTTGACAGCAGTTGGCAAAATGTGTAACACAGACAGATCTTCTAGTCCAGCCCACAAATTTTCCTTTGAATACTGTCATACTGTAGAAATTTTTGCTATATTGCCATGCATGCACACTTACAATTATAGACACATTAAGACCTGTTTTGTGGGGAATGGACAGATCACAGCTCACTTGCTGTGGATAATTTGGATCCAATTTCTTGCTTGACAGTAAGCCACTTGCATAGGCAGGTTGCTTACCAAAAAGAAATAATATGTTCTTATTTTTCTTTGGATAAACAGACCTGCTGGTTCACAAATCAGTGTAAACCAATTTAATCACAGTAATGCTAGGAGAAATCTCTGTAAGTTTAGATTCTCCACTGCTGCAGGTGTATGAGGACATGTCAGAGTAACATGAATTTTCTCAAGGACATTCGCACTGCCTGTCATGTTTGCTCTCACAAAATTCTGAAGAGGTATTATGCTCTCATAATAAGTCTAAAATGTCTATGCTTGTCTTTGGCTTGACTATCACAGTACGTGTACTTACTGCATTCTGCTAAAACTTCCTCATACAAAAATAATTCACAACTGAAATGCCTCTTTCTGGTCAAGGTTTCCTCATCCTGAATACATGCTTAGTCTCTCCACTCCACATTCATAAATAGTTTGAGAGACTTCAAGCATCTGAGGTCATTGTGCTTCACACAATTGTTCTTTGTTGCACTCTGTGAAGGAGATTACATAAGGGCAAGCTGGAATTCCTGGATACCATATTTCTCACTATTGAAGGGCTATCTCCTTGAATAAAAAAAGCAATAAGGCTATCTGAAGTGACCTTGGCAATTGTTCATGTAATTTATGACATAGTACAACTAGATGTGAGTTCAAATCAAGCATAGGGATCACTTTCAAGTCTGATAATGTCTCTGAACTGAGAAAAAATTGCTAGATGAAGAATACATTTTCTGAAATATAGCTCTGTGCATCAAACAATGTATTTGATTAGTATTTTCCTGCAATTTAACCCTGTCTGTTATAGCACTGCGTTGTTATCAATTGCTGAGCTGTTAATCCCTGTGAGTATATTAAAATTAAACATATGTAATGGAAGAATGTTGCTGCTCAGTAAGGGTAATTCTTAGTAAGTAAAGCCAAAAAGTAAGTGCAACAAATTTCATATTTGCTAAATGAATGTTACTAATGCAGCTACTTGCTGGTACATAATGGATAAAGTATTTAACAACATATTATAATAATACCAATAATAGTCAACAATAACGAATAACAAAAATAACAATAATAATAATCATTAACTTCTTAAATTTCATGCCTTTTAGGATGATGAAAAGAAGACATACAATGGGATGCAAGGAAAAACCTCTGTCTCCCTCTTTTAAAAACCTTTTGATGCCATTCCTTAGTGAGAGAGGTAGGAGATCTTCAAGCTTCCAGGCTGTTAGATTTTGGAAAATAAGGTGGTGGAGAGTGGAGTGCAGAGGGAAACTATAAAAGCAGTGGAGAGGGTAAGCTGTCACAGAGACTACTTCAGCCTGCATTCCAAAGAATTCTGTGGGAATACGTATGTGTTGTGGCTGCCACTGGAAGATTTTCAGTTCAGCCTTTGCTTTATTAAACACCCAAAACTTTAAAGACTCAAAGCCAGAGCACACCACACTTCTGCATGCAGAGTAACCTGAGATTTGGACCTACTTTTAAATATGATCTTACTCTGTATTTTACATTGTAATGAAGAGTGTGTCCTTTGAGACCAAAATATATGAATGTGGACCAACAAATGCATAAAAGATGAAATTCTTCTTTCCCCCAAATATAATTTTGTTAAGGAATTGAGCAGCTTCCTAGTGCCATGGTATCTGAGGTCTTGCAGGCACCACTTAGCCATTCTCAGCAGACAAGGTCCTCACTCAGGCCCAAAACAATAAATCTTCACTGAATGAAGCTGTAGTCTGCATTATCTTATTTATGTTGGTACCCACAAATTATGATAGGGTCTGTCATGAAATTTGGGTTCTAGCACTTGGTGTTTTACTGACAATGGATGGTTGTTTGGATGGAGCCTCAAGAGAATTCTGCATTTCTATCCACACTTAGAAAAAATGAATGAGAAAGAAAACTAGGCAATGTGCTGCTTTTGTATGTGTGGAATATATTTGTGCAGAGCTGAAATTTATAATAAAGACTTCTGTCAAATATATTTACAGGGAATTGCCATAGTTTATCCAGAAAGGGTACAGGATTTTTTTTTCTGTGAATTATATCCTTGTGTTTCTCTTGTAAATAGACATTATTTTAAATATACATTATATGTTTAACACACAATTTAGGCTGCATGCTGTTCTAAGAAACAGGCACTTTCTTCTGGTCCTCATCCCACCAAGTTCATGACAATGGAGTCAGAAAAATCCTGTAACTTGTTACCTCAGCTACCATACCTTTTCTATGACCCTAAATTACAACTGAGAAATATTTTTTTTCAGCAGCTTTCAAATAAAAAATTAAAAACCTATTAATTTAATATAAATGTTTACATAGTGTGACCTTTTTTCTAATTCAAAAAACTACAATGTCAACAAATGTCATTTAAAATTAGAAAATTTTTGACTCTAATTGTTTTTTGAAGCTATTACTTTTCTTTTATAACATAAAATGTAAAACATGTAAAAAGGTGCATTTATCAAAATGCATTATTTAAACTGAATAGAATGCATTATTTAAACTGAAAATTTCTCTATTTATTCAGGCAGTTCAGGGTGAGGTTCAAACATTGGGAACTTTTGTAAAATATAATTCTTTAGCTAAAGAATTTGCCATGAGCGCTGTGTTTTACAAGTGCTTGAAATTTTACTAGTTTCAGCTGCAGTTAAGAGGAAAGAGAGGTACAACTATTGTCTTTTTTAATGAAGGTATATTTCTTTATGGTTAGCAATGTATAAAAAATATTATGTGGATTTACTGTGTTTTATGAGATTACAGCTAGTTGTAGTGCTTCAGTAATGCATCTGCAGAGACCATGAGACATGCTGCTGCTGGGTTAATGAGATCTCCCATGGATGCATGGTCTGCAATCCAGCATCCACAGGAAATGTAATGAAACCTGAATGCATTGTAATTTACTTTATTTTCATCTCATTCTATGCATTAAACAAAATATTTCCACAGTCACTATAATTTTGCATCCTTCTAAGCCAAACAAACGGCAGAAGGAAGCAGCATCTCAAATCATCCTCTGTGAACCTAAGCACAATCAGCATTTATATGAAAGTGCACAAAATACAAAGTCCAAAAAAGTCTCAAGCCTTAAGCTTGAAGAGCTTTCAATAACCTGTGTAAACACAGACATCTAAAATACAATAAAGCATTCACTGAAGTCAGCATCAACAAGGATTTGGTACAAATTACCTGCAAACTGATCAAGGGCTAAGTATCAACTGCTGGTGATGCTTGTAAATCCAGACTCCAGTTTACAAGCTAAAGAGGTACTTACAGAGTTCAGAAAGGTCATGGATTTCAGTCTATTTTGATATTTACTTACAACCAATGTACCTCCCTGTTGTTTTTGGATTTCTGCCCAAGGAAGCGGGGGAGGAGTTTAACATGGCCAGAAATCTCTGAAACCTTCCCATCTACTAAGAAGGTCTATTGTGTAAGACCTTCTTTTTAGCTAAGAAGTTCTATTGTCAAACAGTTTTCTAGGTTTTCCAGTTTTCAACAGCTATTCTCTTTTTCCTCTCCTTTGAAGAAAGATAACATCCTGTCCAAGCCCAAGCAGGGAACCCCCCCTCCATGTGTGCGTGCATTTGAGCATGAATGCAGTCCTATTCTCAACCTTTGGCAAATACCATTGTGGATTTTTAAACAACTGTAATTGAATTTGAATTTAACTCTTTGACTCAGGTGTTAGTATTACCCAGGAATTTATCATGCACCCTGTTAGCAGAGGAGAAAACAGAGTAAAACACAGCACACCCTAGTTAGAAAGAGGATAGAAGTGAAGTTCTATGCATATATAAAGATCATAGCTGCAATCACAGACCATTTCAGTTTTTCTGTTGAAGTAGGCTTAAGAATTAAGAGGAAAGAAGTCCTTAATAATAAATTTACCTTCTTGCCAAATGAGACACTTATTTCCTCTCTGTTTCTTTCTCTGCTTTTTTTCTGATTTTTCTTCCCTTGTATCCCTTTCCATCTTCTAAGGAAAGTACTAAAAGCTGGTTTTGCCACAGAATCAGTGTCTTGATGTTAGATGTCTTGCTGATATTTTATCAGATGTCAGTGTTTCAAATGTCCAGAGGCTGGAAGAATTCTGACAAAGTGTTTTGATTGCCCTGAGTTTAATGAAAGTCCTCTGGGGATTTTCATGGTAGGAGATTCAAAACTATTCTGTTGCCATTAGGTTTTAGAACTCTGTGCTGCGTGGAAGTAGTCATAGGCATGATTAGGCAAGCCATATAAATTAATCTAGAATATTTCTGAATAATTAGGAATCACGTAGAGTTTTAATCCCCACTTTCTAAGTATTCCTATGACAATTAGAATTTACCTTCTCTTAGTTTCTCAATAATAATCACACTATCATAAATTATTAATCACAAGAGCAAGGGCTAATTCACCATTACATTTACTTGACAATCAGAGAAATGTTGAAAATGTGGGCTCAGATTTAAACTATATAATATGAGGTACTTAGCAGAAATATATATATTATGATTGTACCAGTCCTATGCTATTTACAGACAGTAAAACATGGGTTCCAAGCTCAGTAAGCATTTTGGTTAGATAGAATATTTGCCCATGTAATCTCTAATTTTAGACTGAATGGGTCTGAGCCAATGTCCTTTTTCCTTGAAGATTGAAGTTCTACCATATGATGAAGTGAAATTAACTTTATGATGTTATTTCCGCCATGTCAGAATAAATAACAGCAGTCTTCACCTGTCTGCAGTGTAGGTAGTCTGAATACACATGGAAATAGTGCGCAGAAGAGGATGTGAGCAGCCTGAGGAGATCAGCTGGCTTTCTCCAGCAGTAGTGAGGCTTATGTCTCTCTGTATCATGTAAGGCAGCTTTCCCCGGTAATAGTGCTTATCAGTCATGTATGGCATCCTATCATGGTCTCAGGACTGGGAAATTTTTGTTGTTTTTTAATGTGCATCAGGGAATTTAATTAGATGTGAGGACACTTGGCTATCTGGATTATTAACCTGAAGAACTAACAGGGAGAGGCATGAAAGAATCAGACATATAAAAAAGCACAATGCACAAGTTATGAAATATAATTAAGTATAATTAGCAGTTTATGTCAGAAAATGAAAAATAGCTTTTCCTGACAGACCTGTTCAGCTCTTTAACCTCACAACACATAAAATAACTCATATTTTTCCTTCCTACTATTACTTTGAGAATAGAAGAAGGCAAATTAAATGCAAAAACTATATCATTGCAACCATACACAATTTACAGACCTTTCAACCAGGAAAACATGTATTTAGACATTGTGAAAAATATTTTATTATCTTTAATTTTTTTTTGATAGCAGCTCCTAGTTATCAACAGGAACTGAACCCCAAAACTGAATGGGCAAAGCAAGACAAAATACAGCCATGAAATCTCAGATAAAAAAGCAAAGATGAAGTTTGTAAAAACTCTGGAGAATAGGATCAGAATTTCAATGTGGTATTGAAAAAAATTGAAAGTAATTCCTAAATCTTACAGTATGGAATTTTCCAAGAAAATAACAAAATACTATCAATAGAAAGAAGTAGCCAATAAATGACTGCAAAAGTTAAAGACTTGAGTAGTCATAGATGCCACACAAAAGGATCTGAAATGCAGTGATCACAAATGTTGGACAAGTCAATTTTATTCTACAGGTAAGGGTACTCAAAAGGCTTGAATTTAGTCTAGGGTGCATACAAGCCAAGAGAGGCAACTATTGCAGTGCTAATGGAGTCTTTGCTTCAGGGGAGATTTCTGTGAGCAGTTCAGATTTCATATGTACAAACTACCTTAGAGGAAAATACAGATGCAACAGTATTGATGCAATCTCACTCTTCTCTACCTGTACTGGAGAGCGGGAGAAAGTGCAGAACATTTCTGAACACTTCTGATTCCAAATTAGTAAATTTTACTGTGTCTAATTTTAGATTCTGTTTTTCTGACATGCTCATATGAACTTCTAAAGTGGTTGGGTTTTTTAATATTTTTTTACTTTTGGGGCAGAAGACAAGCAGAGGAAAGTTTATCTGTCGAAAATGTGCATATGCAACAAAAAGTAGAAAGAAATGAAATATTAAATATGACAGGTGGATCGCTGGACAGGTTGCATAAGGTTGAACAGACAATGGCAAGACCCAGCAGACTGAGGTAAATAACATGCCAGTAATCAGAGAGTAAGGCTGGTAAAATTCACTAGGAAAGGAGTGTAGAATACTAAGCAAAAGAGGGTGGTAGAGAAAGTGGGTGCTTTTAAGTCTTTAGTCATGGCTGTCTTACTTGACACTAAGAGCAGCAAGCAGTGAGGTGTAACAAATCAGCCACATGGACACTACCCCTGCAGGAAAGGGAAAGGATGAAAAAATGCCAGCCTCTTCCAGATGAAGCTGTATGTATTTCTGTACACATAATGAATATTCCCAAAGGAGAGTTTAACTAGGATGCTAGCTGAATATATTCTCCTTGCAAACTCTCAGCTTTTTTAAATACCTCTTAAGTCACCACTTCTTCTCTTTGTGTCATATCTCAAGGGCCACTTCATTTTCAACAGCAGAAGTTCTCATAACCACCTCCATTTAGCACTCATTCAGGAATACCTCTGAGGGACAACCTTGTTTTTCTAATTTAACTTTTCCCTCTCTACACTTGTGGGCAGTCCAGGACAGCCCATTAATATTATATTTGGGTCACAAACATGTGTCCTGGACTTTCCCCTGCTGCTAGATGCTTAATGTTAATGATTGTTGGATAAATGACTCCAGAGACTGTCAAAGTTAAGCAGATAGAAAGTAAATCAATCTGACAGGTGACAGGCTGTCCTTCCTGTAGTTTGTCAGCTCAGGCAGAGAGAGAACTGCCAGTTCCAGCTAAAGGGAGTGTGTAGCTGGGGGTGATGGAGGGGGGACTCATGCCCCAGCTGTCCTTGATCTCATTCCCAGCAATGCATCTGGGTGATTTCTGTGGGGGATACTTGCACATCAGAGGCTTGGTCCTCTCCTTAAAGTGTAACAGAATTGCTGAAACCAAGATGTCTGGATGAGGAGTTTGTTACTTATTGTACAGATTTTTTTCCCTTTCCTGCTTTTCTCAGCAATTATTCTGTATGTTCTATTCTTCATTGGGAGAAGTGGATAGTGTTCATGCTATTTTGGGGGTTTTGTAAGCAGAAAAAAGCTTTGGTTCCATCTTTTTTTTTCAGGGGAGAAATGCTGTAATTAATGCTATACTACTTCTTACAAATTACTTCATGATCCATAATACTCTGTGTGCTACATAATACTCTCATTTAATTTTGCATGTGGGTTTGGTTTTGGGGTTTTTTTACATGGAAGGCTGATATTCAAAGGAGCATATAAAAATTGCTGCAGAAGCCTCTTTTTACATACACAGTGGTAGACAGTAGTGCAAACTGCAGGCTCTAGCTAGATTCCTTTATGTTTTGCTGAAGAATAAGGAAGCAAAGCAAGGAGCTCTTCATGTATAAAACCTGCTCAAAGCCAAGTACCTTAAAATGGAGTCTCTTGTAGGGTTTGAGTTTTCAAGATGTCACTTTCCTGCATCACTGTAACTTGTAGCAAACAAGCTAATTGTAATTGCAGCTCTGCCCCCAGTGGGAAGGCTTTTACACTGAAAGAGCCTTACAACAGAGGGGCTGACTGTAATTGTATTCTTGATGTGACAGCAGACATGACAATTTAAACTAGAGAGAATACTTGACAGAATGACTTCAGGAAAATACACTTTTTACTGAAGCTAAAATATATTAAGGAGACCTAATGATTAGGTGGGAGGTTTCAGCTTTCTTTTTCTTCAGTAAGGCAGTCTTTATCTTCTGAAATCACAACCAGCCTTGAATGTAAGGATTCCTTTCCTTGCTGTGCCAGATCAAGCAATCTTCTCTGTACTCAATTGCCCTCACCCCAAACAAATGCCATAACATCTCCAGACTCTTTGTGTGGATTTAACTGTTATATCATTCTGACATAGGTTCTCTGGGTTAGAGATCCCAGTGGCCCTTTTCTCCTTAGTTTCACCACTTAGTTCCAGTGAAAAATGCCACCCTTCCCACTGAATCTTTTCTCTCATACATGTACTGAAAAACTGATCAAAATCTGTACATCTCCATTTTCACATAACTGAAGGGGACAGCAATTCTTTTTACTGTGGAACAAAAAAAGAACATGGAAAGTGAGAAGCCTGCTTCAGAAGGGTGTGCTCTACATCTGACTTTCTTTCATTTCATGGTGTCCTGATGTCGCCCTGTTCTTTTAAAAGTTTTGAAGTTCTTTTAAAAGTTTTTGATACCTTCTGATGTTTACATATTTCTACTAGAGTTCTCACACACTGTTCATGTAAATAATAATTGTTTTGCATTCTTCTTTGTAAGAAGAGAGAATTAATAGACTGTTAGTTTAACCAGTGTAGTTGGAGAGGTGGCAATTTCATCTTCCAATCCACTGTCACTTTTAAAATTCTATATATTGCAAAGTCAAAAATAAAGCTTACTCTTTTCCTCTTTTAAATCTTACAGTGAGTGTGTGAGATATTTTGTGTCATAGTACAACATCCTGGTATGACTGGGATAGAGTTAATTTTCTTCCTAGTAGCTGTGTTTCAGATTTAGGATAAGAATAATGTTGGTGATGCACAGATCTTTTCATTGTTGATGAGCAGCACTTACCCTAAGTCAAGGACTTCTCAGCCTCTCATGATGCCCTGTCAGAGAGGAGACCAGAGGGTAAAAGAAGCTGGGATGGGACACATGCAGGACAGCTAACCACAACGGGCCAAAGGCATATTCCATACCACAGGATGTCATGTTCAATGTATTAACTAGAAGAAAAACTTACCAGGAGGGCCACTGCTCAGGAAATGGTGGGTATCCAGCAGTAGGTGTTGAGCAATTGTTCTCATCTTCATTCATTGCTTTTCCCTTTTTAAAATTTTCCTTTCATTGCATTATTTTCATTATTACTATTATTATTAAGTTATTTTTCAATTTTTAAACTCTTCTTATCTCAACCCACAAGTTTTCTTTCACCCTTTCAATTCTGTCCTCCATCCCAACAAAGTGGAAGGGAGCTGCTGTGTGGGGCTGAGTTGCTGGCTGGGTTAAACCATGACACATGCAAAGTCAGCAAGCTACACCCCTCTAAACTCACTGCTGGGGCCAGGAAAAGCAATCACTTTTATCATATGTCCTGTATTTTTCCTATGCAAAATCAAAAGACTTCAGTGACTAGAAAGTGAGGTTGAAAACTCTTACAAGTATTCAAAAAACAAACAAACAAACAAACAAAACAAAACAAAACAAAACAAAACAAAAAAAAAACAAAAAAAAAAAAAAAAAAAAAAAAAAAAAAAAAAAAAAAAAAAACCACATCAAGCTGTTCCATCACTCCTCCTCAACTGGATGGGAGAAAAAAAAACTAAAGTCTTGTAGGTTACAGATAAGTACAGCATGAACAAAACAATCAGTTTGGGGAAATTATTTTCACCTATTATTCAAATCAGAGCAGAATAATGAGAAAAAAAACCCCAATATTTAAAGCCCTTTTCCCCCACCTCTCCCTTCTTCCAGGGCTCAACTTCACTCCCACATTCTAAGCTGGTGGTACAGGTGGACAGGGACTGGATTCTGCAATCAGTTTATTCCAGTCAGGTCATCCCACATTGTCCCTGCTCAGATCTCCTCCGTGGGAGCACTCCTCATCCTCTTCCATCACTCAAGTGTGGGGTTCCTCCCACAGGAGACAATCCTTCACAATCTTCTCCAAAGTGAGTCCTTCTCATGGGCTCCAGTTCTTCATGAACTGCTCCATGGGTCCCCCGTGGTGTCACAGGTCCAGCCAGCAAACTCCTGCATGGACTCCTCTCCCCTTGGACACATAATTCCTGCTGGGACCCTGCTCCAGCACAGGCTTTCCAGAGGGTTGCAGCCTTCTTCAGGCATCGATCTTCTCTGGTGTGGGCCTCTCCATGGGCTGTAGGTGGGTTTCTGCTCCACCACCTTTCTGCTCCTGACCTTTATGGGCTCAGGAGCACAGCTGCCTCACCATGGTCTCCACAGCCTGCAGGGGAGCCTCAGCTCTCAAGCATGGAGTACCTCCTGTCCCTCCTCCTTCATTGGCTTTGATTTCTGCATAGCTGTTTCTTTCACTCTTCTCTCACAGCTGTGGTTGTACAACAGGTTTTTTTTTTTCTCCTTTTAAATACACTGCCCCAGAGGTTTCACCACCAGTGTTGATGGACTTGGCTTACTGACTTATTTGGCTTAAAAGTAATTTTGACCTGGGGTTCTTCTGAAATATGAATTGTGGCACAACAAGATAAAAATGTATGATGTGAGCTGGTCCAGTATATTTCTTTGGATACTGCCAATTTTGGTTCCTGCAACAGAGACAAGATCAATAGCGCTAAACCGCAGATGTGATGCAAGAGTTTTGATGTTACTGTTTTGTAGTAATAATTTAAAGCCAGTCAGAAAAAGAAAAGCTGGATTCCATTCACACTTGCTGAATCTGTGAAACTGAAAATGTCAGCAGAGATGGTGTTTCTCTAGATTCTGCAGGAATCCTTTTTAGGTTTCTGCTGTGTCATCTATCACTGAGCCCATCAAGGAGGTTATATGGGATCTGCGCTGCCAGGAAGGAATGGATCTGGAGCATCCCCAGTCAATTACTGACCCTGCAGTCAGCAGTTTCAGCACTTACATTTGCAGGTCTATTGAATGGATCTGCTGAATCTCCTGGATGAGAACCACTGGAATTTCAACATGCCAGGCAGAGAAGCAGACAGTTTTGTGTTCCACCATTGGGCTGGCTGCTTGGCAAGGTTTCTGAGGAATTTAGGCTGCCATGCGTAATTGGTGAGTCTGGGCTGTTCAGTATTTGCACAGCAAACAGGCTTTGTTAATGCTCTGGAACAGGAGCACCAGTCTAAGTTTGACCTTAAAAAAGAGTGAAGGGGAAAGAAACAATTTTCAGTGAAGGTGGTTTCAAAATCAGCTTCTGAAGTATCCATATAATGGAATTTGCTTGCCCAGACTAGTTCTTACAGCTATTCACCACAGTATTTCCAGGTGCAGAGAGCCTCACACTTCAGCCTCTTGCTGACATAATGCCTTGCTGTTCCAAACAATGGCTCATTTGTATAAAGAGGAACTGGCAGACATAAATCCAGTGTGACTTAGAACAGGACTTTCTGTACATTAAAACAGGACTTTCTGTATATGAGCAGATAGACCTAACCACTAGGTAATGGGAGAAAGGAGTTAATGGTTTTCTGTGAAACAGATTATCAACTTTTAATTAAGGGATAATTGAGAAATTTTGGAACACTGTTATATATGGGATGAAACACTCAACCCTTAGAAGTCAGGAAGCTGATTTTAAAAAATTATCTTTTAGCCATCTTACTCTTTGGTTGTTAAACCAAACACTTGCAGCTATGCATACTAATGGCAGGAGGATTTCCCATCTGTGGTGTAGTTGCTTTTGTCAGTTTGTTTCAATGCAAAAAGGTGCTGCTGTTTCACAGTGAATTTGTTCAGGGAGGTTCCTGGCACACCAACTGCTAAGCACTGATGTTCTGCCAAAGGAACAGAAAACATTGCCTCTTTACTCTGCAATAAACTTGCTAGGATTGTGCACCTGTAAAGAAGGGAAGAGAGGAAGTCGGGGAAAACTACAACAAAATCATTTGCTACCAAACTGGTTTTGCTGTAAGGTAAAATAGGTTGTGTTTTTTTCTAGATTTTTGTTAAATGAAAAAAACTCTCTCACACTTAATTTCAGTTAATTCATCCTCTTTGTGTTTTTTAGCTCTACTTAGGTTTGTTTAATCCTACAATACTATTTTTAAACAGAACTGTTAGAACGGTCTGTGTCTGCTTTTCAATTTAGAATAATGAACTAGAACTTGAAACTAGTAATGAAATTTCATGGGTTTTTTTGTTTGTTTGTTTGTTTGTTTTCTCAGAAGTGATTTTTAGGAATGTAAATCCTTGCTTAAATACTTAGGTATATTAAGTAAGAGTCTAAGGATGGACCAAAGAGGCCAGTAGGTTTGACTTCTCTGGATTCCAGATAAAAATATTACACTGCAAGAAATTGCAGTCTTGAGCCCTTAGCTCTTGCAAATACCCATCCCGAAGTCTTGATGAGCAATAGTCTCCTTATATATTTTTGAATAAAGGTTTAGAACTTCAGTTAGGTCTACCAGTGATATCACTGCTTTCACTCCTGCTACCTTCTTAAGACTGTCTTGTCCAACAGCAGCTGTTCCATGAGAAATTAAGGAGAAAGTATTGAGTCTAGACTTTGGAGGTACATGTTCTGCAGGAAGAGAGGAGCTCTCAACACAATTATCAAAACTGTACTGTGACTATGTTTATTTGAAAATAAGAAAATTTACTTAAGGGAACCTATAATTTTGGGTAGTTTGTGCAGTGATATGTTGGTGCTTTGTGCTCAGTTCCTGTTGTCTCTATCCATAACTGACTGTGATATTTTCTTGCAAGTGGTGAGGGTTTGATATTACTAAGAAGTGGGACCTGTTGCAGAAATAATATGCGACACCTAACTAGCTGGAAATTCTTGCTTATGCACTACATAAGCATTACGTATTTATAGCATGGTGTTCTGGCTATGGAATTTGGAGGAGGTGGGAAATTGCAAACATTTGGTGAAATTTTGAAGCCATTGTGATACTTCCAAGTTCAGTTTGATCCTCTGCTGGAGGGAGCTCAAACCCACATCCTTCCTGTTCCTCTGGGTATCAGAGCATGTGCTGCTCCACATGTTCCTGTAGCTTGTTCAAAGATCAGTGATAAAATGCCTAAAACATTCTTAAAAGTAAGGACTCTCCCCTCTGGTAAGTATGATCATTACCTGGCTATTGAACCAAGCTGACACTCATTTTCTCTTTTTTGTCAAATGAATCTTGAATTCTTTTGCTGTGCAGCAGAACAGCTTAAACAGAGTGAAGCAGAATGACTCCCAAAGCAGAATGGCCAGTAATAATGAGAAGAATGGAGCTCGTTCAGTGCTTTAAGAGGATGGAGGAAGGTTCTGGACTGAAGGTTCATGACCTGGCAGAGGTATTTACTACCTTACAGACTCCCAGATCTGATTTTTTTTTTCAGATTTTCCTGCTGGCTAACCCTAGTAATGAAAAGTTTTTCATAAGGACTCTGACATCTTCTTTTCAAGCAACATGCCCAACTCACAGACTTTCAAGACTCACCCAAGGTATTTCATACAACATGTTAGACCATAACCCCTTCTTTCCTGCCTCTTCCAGCCCCCAAAATCAAAAGGCTCTCTGCACTGAGAATAAAAATTTTCACCAAGTGCTGCTGAAGATTTCATAAGCACATTTTTTTGTTTGTTTGTAAAAATGATGTAGACTCAAGGTACTTCAAATTTTAAAGCAGTGTAAAAGTTGGAAAAAATCTCACTGAATTTAGAAGTTCTGCATTAATAGGTTTAGTTTGAGAATCCTGAAGTTTGCATTTGCTTGGTGTAATATATTCTGACAAATATGACTAAACCTTATTCTTGCAATTTTTTTGTTTGTTTTCCTCTGGTGATTCATAGCTTAGAGTCTATTGTTAACATTGGATACATGCCACTTTCATTGCTGAACATATTGCAGAAATCTAAAAACATTTCTGAAATATCTAGATGACAAAATTATTAAAAGCTCTTGATGATATGCAGTGCTTATGTAGCTCATGAGTGGGAGAATCCATTGCATGCTAACCATTATTCAGAACTCATCATTTATAAGCCCATTTGCTTGCTGAGAAAAAGCTTTCACACTTTTCCTGTGTGGTGGGGTTTTTTTTGTTTGTTTTTTTTTGGGTTTTTTTGTTGTTGTTGTTGTTGGTTTTGGTTTTTTGGTTTTTTTTGTTTTGATATTGGAAATTAACAAGGTAAGTCTCTTGCTTCACGTGGGAAACAGATGTGTACTGAAAAAGGCAGTTCTCTTAATAAGCAAAGGATAAATAAAGCATTGTTGTTATAGTAAGTGTATATGATGTTCAGAAATGCCTATTGTCCCAAGACAGTAGAATATTTCCCCCTCTGGATTTCTCTGTCTGCCCCAGATTTAGTTCTTACCCTGATAACTGAGATCAGTCAAGTTTCCCAGAGAGTGCCCATGATGAAGGAGTGTCTGCTTCCTCCCTTTGCTTTTTAATCCTTTACAAAGTAAGAAGGCTCCACTTTGTATAGCAAAACAATAGCAATCCCTCCTTCTCTGTGACTAAATCCTCCTACCAACCAATTTCCATCCAAATACTCTTAAATGTTAACTTGCACCAATCAGATGTTTGTTCTCCCACACAAAGGTGCATGACAAACTATTGTATTAATCTGATTTCAAGGGTTTTGTACTCTGGACACTGTAGTATCTGAGTGCCTTCTACATCCTACAGTGATAAGAAATTAAAGTCATTCTGTATTTCATGGTTTAAAGATGGTCATTTTAGTTGGAATTGTAAGGGAATGATAATTTCATTATAATGTTGACATGGATTAGAAGTAAAAATAAGCATCGGCCTAGCAGGGGCTGAAATGCCTGAGGGGCTCTTATGGATTCCAGAAAGATTTTCCATGCTTCTGGTTTATATTCTGGTTAAAAATTACTCATCTTGAAAGTTAGGATCAGAGTCTCTGAGCAGAAGTGTGGTGTGTATTCAGCAGCCTCTAGATGGATGAGAGGCACAGCAGTGTTGTGCGTCTGCCTCTCACCCCTTTGGATGCTGGCTTTTTCTGTAGATGAGAATAGTCTTTTGGCTGCACTGTAGCCAAGGTATACGATGACCCTGAGATAACTCAGTTGGTAAGAGCTTGGTGCTAATAACACTGAGCCTATGGGTTCGGTCCTTGTTTGGACTATTCACTAGACTTGATCCTGGTGGGGCCCTTCCAAATTGGAATATTCTGTGGTGTTTCTGTAATTGCAACCATCTAGACATGACCTTGGTGTGTGAAGTCTAGAGAAGTCCCAGCAGGCATATAATCCTATCTGAGAACCTGGTGTATATTTGATTGATGAAACCTATGTTGCTGTAACTGTTTTGTTTTATCATTTCCTTGGCTATGCAAATCAAAGTTACTGTGGTTATAAGCAGGAATTTCTGGTGCAGAGGTGTCTTGTAAAAGTCCTCAATTTCCCTATCTTGATTTAGTCTTTCATATCTAATTACTAAGGGTCTGACTATTTTCTTAAAAGTACCCTGGGATATGATGTCATTGTTCATTACTGAGGAAAGGCTCATGAGAAAAGATGGATCTTGCATTATGCTCTAAAAATAGTAAAGGTCACTCCCGTCAACAAAAGATAAGATTTTTTCAAGTTAAGGAAAACCCCATGTAATCTCACACAGACAAAGCACACAAAACCAAGGCAAAGTGCAGGAAATACACCAACAAAGTCCAATTGTGGGAAAAGACATTCAAAGTATTTAACACTATGTTAATGAGAATATATTTTCCATAAAACATTTACTAAAATACAAAGATTTCTGATAGAAACTATACAATAATGCTGTAAAACTCTTGGCTCTGGGAAAGGCTGAATTCAACTACAGCCAAAGAAGAACTTTTTTGAGAGTAAGATCAGAGTAGCATTTCAAAGTACTCCAAACAAAATTATTGGAGTTCCTTCTCTCCTATGAAGAGAATGTATGAGTGTTTCAGTTTTATTTCCAAGGAAACAAAACATCTGTCGAGTTTTGCTATCAACAATTTCCCAGAATGAAGTATGATACAAAATTCATGTGATTAGGAAAAAAAATTAAATATCCTTATTCTGATACCAAAGGACTCCTTGAACAGCTCTTCAGTTTCTGGAGCAGTATAAATAAATTTTAGGTGAGGCAGGAGAGAGACATCAAGTGTGTCAAAAAAATCCATCAAAGGTAGAACAATCATAATTTTAACTTTGAGCATTAAATTTGGGCTTAATAAACTCAGTAAGATGCAGTTGAACTACTCTTCATAGCAAGACATGTGGAGACAAGTAAGGACAAGACCATGCTCACTGGAACAGTGTAATAGCCTGGCATAGTGGAAGGAAAAGTGTCTGTAACACTCTGTGTGTGGAAGGTTCTGTGAAGAGCAGAGGCAGTGGGAATGAAGAGGAGAGAATACAATGGGAACTTGTGAAACTGCCATCAGAATCCAAATCTCTGCAGACCACAATTTAGCAAAGATTGGATTCTGCACAGAAGCAGAGCTCCTTAACAAGGTCTTAAAAGTAGGTCACATGCCAGCACTAATATGGCCCATGTTAGTACCTGAAGATCTGAAGTGTCTGGATATTTGGAGGAATGGGAGGGAGGGTAAGTTGTCTGCTTATGTTAGTGCAGTGAACCATGTGCTACATGGCTTATGCAAAAACTCCTTTTCTAGGCTTGTTTGACCTTCATAGTATGCAAAATTATTTTGAATAAAATAAGCTTCTGATAAATATTTATTGGTATTATGTATTAGGTAAACAATTGTAGGGGGTAAAAAAGAAAATATTTTACACATATTTTAGTCTTTTAAAGTAAAAAGCACGATGAAAGCAAAACAAAAGCAAGTTTCCTATAATTTTAGTATTTTGTATGACTGGGAAATCAGTAGAAGTAGAGAATATTTTTCTGAATTTGGAAAAGTGACTGAAATTTTTAATAGAATTATCTGGGTATAAAATTGAAGGCAATTTTCAATTCTAGCTCCTCTCTAATGATACATGAAGATATTGAATGCTGCTACTGATTTCTCTTGATACTGCTCTTCTAGAATTTACAGGATATTTCAATAAGAAAGATGAAATTTTTCTTTTCCTTCTAGAAAACTGGTTATAAATTTTGACATCAACTAGGTAATATGGAAAATTTTAGTAGCAAAGACTAATTTTTTTTTTCAGAATTCTGGGCTGTTCCCAGATTTTCTGGGTATGTTTCTACTGCTGTAATGTTCTAAAGTTTGTGTATACATATGTGTCCTAACACATTGTCCCTCTAATTTCCCAAACTCCAGATAATTTGACCTACTAATGATAGCAATTAGGGATGCTAACTGTTAAAAATGCATAAAAATATGGAAATTTCTGACACTCACCAGGATAGGAGCAAGATGTCCTAAATATTATTTCTGAACTGGTTTGTTTTAGCTTATTTTTGCTGAAATGAGAAATATTGACACTTCTGAACTTTCCACCTCTCCCTGTTCACTGCAAAAGTAGCTAAGGCATAGAGAGCTATGTACAAATGAATGCAACCAACACCATCTGAGTAAAGACAGAAACACAGGATTTTGTTCTGTGTTGTTCTACTTGGCTGTCATAAACCTGGTGTCGCATGTTGTAATTGTTTCTCGGATGCTGAGGATTTTTGGCTAGAAGCTATACTAGTAATTTCTACATGGTGGAAAATATATGCTTGAAATGTCTGAAACTAAATTTATTCTGCTTCTCTTTGGGGGAAAACAACAACAAAAACAACAACAAAACTGGGAGTAGAGGCATAATGATAGATGCAGATAAAAATTTAAACCAGGTACGTTCATTGTATTACCTGGGAAAACAGAATGTTTTAAAAAATAATTTAAAAAATATTATTTGAAAACAGAACAGAGTTTCATTAAAATACTGCTTTCTTCTTGCTTTCTTATTCCTTTTGGTTTTAGTATCTCTTCACAAGCTAAATACACTATGCTGTTTTATGAGATCATAGGAACTGTTTACAAAAATGAAGAAAAGCAATGAAGTTACTGAAACATGTATGGGATCTTTTCATGATGGCAGTGCTCTAGACTAACTACTGTAATTTTAAGCAGGTATGTCAATGATCACTTTAAAAAAATAGTGAGCTAATGCACATCTATACAGGCTTTTTAAAAAGACATTAGCAACTGAAAAGTGAAATAACTTTCCTGGGATTTTAAACAAGTTAAAACATAAAGGGAAGTTCAAGAATATCTTTCCATGGGTCACAGGAAGTTTATCTATAAATAGACCATGCATTTGTTCCACAGCTAGCAGACTGCAGAAAACAACTCTTGGTGCAGAACTGCTGTAAAGAAAAGGCAGAGTGAACTGCACAGGTGCAAGTTGTACATCTACACCAAACTGCTGTTCCTAGGGCTGGAAAAGTCAAATTAGAAATGACACTACCTCTTGAGATTTTTCTTAGAAACTACTGAGAATTTTACAATAAAATCTCAATTCTGCAAGCAGCCTGAAAAAATTAGTCAAAAGTCTGAAGTTTCAATAAGTTGTTTAGAAGCAATACCAAGATCTTGTATGAACTAAATATCTTCGCACTTACTTCCAAGATAATGAAAGTGGCAGTTCAACCCAGATGCTAAAATTCTTATTTTAGTCCCATTCTATGTAAAAAAAATATTAGAAGACAAATAGGTAATCTACTGAACATTAAAAAGAAATAATAAAAAAGAAATAATAAATAATAAAAATAAATTTGTTAACCATAACAAATATGGAATGTTTTCATGTTATTTATGAGCATAATTCATTTAAGAAATGAAATTGTAGCTACAGAAATTCAAAATCTGTGGACTTTAGTCACTTTCTGGGAACTAAACTTAATTTTGTGTATGGAAACTTGCTTGTTAATCTGCTGGGGTTTTTTGTCAATTACTGTACAGTTTTTATGCAGACCAAAGGGCTGCTGCTAAAGATACATAACAGCCCTTGTACCAGTTGTTTTTGATTCTTCCAGTCAAACTACTTATGACATTGTAGGAGCAGAATATGCACATGATGATTTGCTTCCTTTAATGGGGTGTAAGTTGACTAACTTTTTGCAAATGACTCAATTTGTCAAACACTGTTTTGGGCTAAAAAATAAATAAATCTGTCCATGCACATTCACACTTCTCAAACTGGTTCCACAGAGGTAGTAATTTAAAATTTCCATGTTTCTAACCTCTAGTCTTGATGGGACTTGCCAAGCAGGTGCCCACCACCCTACATCCAGAATGCCACACAGTGATCCCCCCAGAGCTGTGTAAAGGAATGTGATTGCTGTTGTGCTGGGCTATGCAGCACCCAGAAAGTGTAGTGTGCAAGAGTGTAGTTTCAACTGTTTTTATGTTTTTCATGGAATTTTCCATACCTAAGTAACCTTGAAATCATCACTTCCAATTATTTTTTTTTTGTGGTTTAAACAGCATCACTTAACACATGCAATTAGGTTTCTCAGCTTACCTTGATTGACCTTTGGGAGGAAGAATTTGCTTCAGAAAGACACACCCCATTTTAGATCCATCTGAGAATAAAAATATCTTCCAAGCTCCCCTGTAGCCTATGAGCAAAGAACACAATAACTTAAAATGCCCTTACTCGCACTGCTACATTCACAGGCACCTCAAGAAAATTTTTTTCTTGCATGGCAAGTTATTGCAAATAGCAATCACATGTTGTAGGTGCTTTATAGTAAGTGGTGACTAACAAACATAACCCTTTGGCTCTGATTTCAGTTCATTCTCTCATTTTTATTCACCAAGAAACATATGGATAGACATATCTCAAATCTTGGCTCTTAATAAAATCCTTGGAGGGAAGATTGGAGCTTAAGCTGGGAATGCAAATGTTTTCTCTGCCCAGCCGACAGCTCTGCTCTCCAAAGGGTGCATCTGGGAAGATCAGTCAGAAATATATTAGCAACAATGCTGACTGCAGTACTGGGGATCTGGTAGTCACCAAATTATTTATCGTAACTGTTCAGAACCCCTATCTGGGAACTGTGCAAGATGCAGAAAATCCTGGGAGTTGGTAGCATGCAGCTGCATCATGATTGCATGCATCCCTGGTAGTTTGTTTGTCCAGGTGGAAACTGCCTTAAAGTGTTAAGTGGTCCCTCATCATGCTTCAAAATAGTAATATTTATAGCAGCCTGTCCTGCTGCAAAAAGACATCAAAATTTTGGCTTAAAGCAATATATAGATGTATCCTGGGATTCCTAACTCCTTTGCAAAATAAATAATTACATAAATTGTACCAAGGTTTCAACTGCTTTGAGGCTTTTGTTACCTTGTTACATCTTATTGTCTTGATTTCTGTCTCGGCTGAAGTGATTAAAATCTCATTCAGTTACTAAGACAGGTAAGAATCAGTCAATTGAGGCAATGTAAAATTCACGTCTGACAGATGTCTTAAGTGTCATTAGCATATAAATCAATCCAAATCATGCAAAAAATTTCTCTGTTGGATGGGTAGAAACATCTTCAACTGGATGTCTAAAGGTAAACAGGGAAAAAAAGCATGTCTTCAGATTGCTGATATTGTCCAGATTTTATGTGAAAGAAAAGATAGTGCTATTCTGTCCTCTCTTTGTTCTTCAGGACTATTTGTAGCTTTTTTAGTTGGAAGTCTTTCATCACATGAGACAGGTTCTCAATCTGTCTGGCATGTGCTTCATGTATCTTGGGCACATATCTTAAGTTGTCTTTGTTACGCTCCATCTCTCTTGGGGGAAGTACTACCTTTACCTCCCAGGACCAGAGACTGTCTTGTTTAGCTTCAGTCTTTTGTATCAAAATATGTGTTATATCATCTATCTTTATCCTAGAATTAGCAACTTATTTCATTAATGTGTATAAAACCTGCAGATGACAGGTGATTAATTCTTGTTACCTATCATTAATTTATATTAGATACATAAAAATTATATTAGAAAACCAACCTTTAATCCTGATCTCTCTAGAAAATTCAAAGATGGTCCTGATTACAACTCAGCTACAAGTTATTGAGCAAATCAAGTCTACACTGGAATCAATCCAATTACTTAGATTTCTTGTAGCTTGCATAAACTGAACAGTGTGCCAGATAGAGCAACATTTTATGAATGTATTAAGTGCTATGTAAATAAATCAGAGTCAAATGGGTAAGGAAGGTCATTTTTAAATGACAAATCACTAGATTCCTAAGTGCATTTCTTAGCATGAAATACCATTTTGCTGAGAACTTTGTTGTTCTGGCAGTGTCTGATGCACAGTGGGGGACATTTGTATTACCATGTCAATTTAAGCTCCTAATATTTTTATTTCTGACTCCCTCCAACAGTTCTTACTGTGTGTTTGCTGCCTATGTTTCTCCATGCTACTTGCAGCTTCAAGTTTATTTTCTTCCTCCAAATTCTTATTTTTTAGTGCTTAATCAATATCTCACAAAGTTTCTCAAAATAGAGTTAGTCAAGTGTTAGGAAATGTACCCAAACTCATCCCAGCATGTGAATGATTCCTGGGTTAGGTACTTGCAAGCTCCCTTACTCATTTTCTTCTTGAAACCGTTAAGGTACCAATCAAAAATTTTGTTCACGTTCTCAGAACTTCTCACAAGAGGCTCATAAATTCCCTTATTTTATTAAATCTTTTAAGCAGTATATTAGATGTTCTTAAAGAATGAGTGAAATATCTAAATACCTGGAACCTAAAATTTAAATTTACAGTCTAGCCTCTCTCCTTAGAGTTGAGTTTAGTTACATTTACTTCTCTTCTTCTCTTTCTCAGTGTCACTTGATGTTTTGACAGAATTGAACATCATTTAATAGAAACCATTCAGCATGTAATATAGGAGCTACCTATAAGCCTGATAGAGGTAAGGGCTCCCTGGGGCCTGGCTGGCTAGCCTCTGTGGGGTGCTAATAAAGCTGTGCAATGCTGCATTTCTAAATTAGCTGTGCAGACTTAAACTTTCCTTAGGACTTACTCAGTGAACCTTTATGTCTCAGATAAGTAGTCTTTGATCAGATCTTTGCTATTGGGAGCCCCCATCCATGGGCTGAAGGAGGATACCATTTGGCTAACCTCGTTCTACTTAGTTTAATTTTTCTGAGAAGCCTCCTTTTTAAACACTGAGGCCCAACACCTCTGGGGTTATGCAAACCTGATCTGGGAATGTGTGCCAGCTGCTACAAAGAGGGCTTTAATTTACCACGTATTTTCATGAGTTTTCTGTTACCTGCCTACAGATGCACAGATGCACAGAGTCCTTGAGGACAGAGTTTTCTGGGTGGATTACATCCCATGTGATGTGCTAGACTTCTTTACCTCTTTGATCTGCTCTGGTGCAACACAAGAGTAACTAGCCTTGGTTAATCATGGTAGACAGACTAATCACAGAGCCTGGAAATGAAAATCAGAATTTAATGCATTTTTATTCAGTGACTTAATACTGAATGAATAACTAAATTTTTTTTTATAGAAAAAGTTGTCAAACTTTCATTTTCTTCTTTTTCTTTTCTTTAATGATTACTGCAAGAAGCTCCATGTACTGCAGTTACTTTCATCACCAAGGAAGGGAGGCAGTATCAGAGTCAGTGTTTCCTTGCTTATTTTGTTCTGTTGGATTTCTTTCATCATCTTTTGGAAGAATTTCTAGCTCAGTATGTCTCTTAGTACATATTTGTTCCCAGCTTTTTAATTTATGCCTCTCCTAATGAAGTTCTTGAGAGTCTTCAGCTGCATGTGACAAGAGTTTCCTGAATGCTAACCTGGGGCTGTGTCCTTTTGTGGATCATGGTAATTGTGAGATGACTTACAAGAATGTTAAGTAGCTGCATTTTGCTTTAGGAAGCATACCAGACTGTCATTTCAAATCTGTGAGGAAACATAGGTATGTTACCATTTATCTGTGCTTTATTTCAGTACTTCCTACTGAGAGGAATTAATCTGGATTCTTTACCAAATGAGACTATCCCTCCTCTATGGTAACAAATAGAACAACAACACTTCTGGTGCTTCCCTGATTTTAAAAGAAAATGTATGGCCACAAAACCTACATATTGAGAGGGGTCACATTTTGGCAGCAATATCCAGCCTCATACTTTAATGCTCTTTCCAGTGATGAGTTTGTGGCAGTAGATCTGATCTTATGTTATTATGTTAGTTTACCATACAAGATGAGGGATGAAGAGGGGAAAATCAGTATGGCCATCATAGTACAAAGGCAAAATCTTCCATATCAAACAGCTTATCCAAGCAAACATCTCTAAGCACTTTTGTCTATTTTTGTGGTATTAAACTGCATATGACTCATGATCTAGCTCTTCTAAATCACTCTTTCAAATTCTGAATGCAATAAAAAAATCTGTAAAACATAAGTAATTGTATTAGCTCCTTAAATATACTGGGAAGAAATGTATATTTATATTGTAGTGTCTATTCAATGGTTGCTTGAAGAAGTCATAAAAGCGCATGAAAGATACACTGTCAGCAGTATAAAGGAGTCCGCCCTTCTTGAGGTCAATTGAAATGTAAAGAAAATGTGACTGGCAATAACTACTCCAGAGACAATAAAAAGAAACAAGCCCACTAGGCTTGACTGCCCAAGGAACTTCAGAGGACAGAAATAGCAGGAGTAATGGCACACGCCTTTCCACAAAATGCCCCAAATGCCTGTAAAGACTCTGTGATATATAAGGAGATAGAAAACATAGTCAATGTTGCATTGCCAGTCAGGGCCCCATGAAGGTCTGCTAGTTCAGTAACGAGTCCATATCTTTACCAGTAGCAGACTATCCTGATTTTTAAATCACATCTTACAAGCTGTCTTGAGATGTCATGACATTGCTTTACAGGCTCATGATCCTCTGAGTCTCTGCTGTAATTTAACTGATCAGGTCAGCAGGGCAGCACTGAGGCAAGCCATGCTTTGGCCACCAGATTCTTCAAGTGTAGATCACACTGCAATATCTTTTCATCTTTTCCAAGGGAAGTTGTATCAGCTGTTTGAATCCATACAGTTGTCTTCTTTTAAATCGAGACCAAGTTGAATTCATACAGATGATAAATACATCTGCATATATTTATAATACATTACCCAGTCTCATGCCCAACACCCAAACAAGTGAGTTTGGTAAAGAGGCTCTATTCCCATGTGCAGAAAACAGGGAAATGTATTAATCACAGCATCACAAAACAGATGAGACCAGATCCAACTCCTATGCAGTCCCACCCCTGTTCAAAGCAGGACCAGCTATGTCACGTTGCTCAGGACCACTTCCAATCAGCTTTTGAGCATCTCCAAGGAAGAAGATTAAAGAGCCATGGGACATTGTCCAATGTTTGGTCACCTCTTCTTTAGTCTACGTGCATCTTCATGTATTTTATTTCGTGCCCACTGCTTCCTGTCCTGTTTCCACTCCCCTGAGAACAGATTCCCTTCCCCTTCAGTCTGTCTCTTCCATCCTACTAGAACTCTATATACACTGATAAGGTATCTTGAGCCTTCTCTTCTGCTGGCTAAACAGTCTCAGATGTCTCTGTCCCTGTATGGCAGATACTCCAAGCTTCAAGCTCTGAATCTCTTTCCTGGCCCTTCACTGGACTCACCTCAGCAGACTGATGTGTCTTTTGTATTGGTAAGCACAGAACTGGACACTGTATTCCAGGTGTGCCTTGCCAATGCTGAGTATAGGGATGCTGATGACATCCCTCAATTTGCAACAGCCTTCCTAAAGCAGCCCATGGTGCTGTTGGCTGTATTTGCCTGAAGGGCTCATGTTCACCTTCAGATCTACCAAGACCAGCAAGTCCTTCTCTGCAGAGCTGATTTTCAACTTGCTGATATCAAATGACTAAATCAAAGTAGAGGTGGTTCTGCCCACCTCTATAACACACATATAGCACACCCTCCATAAAATTGATCATTGCTGCAAATACTGAAATAAATGTGTGTAAACAATACAAAACTGCTATTTAGCTAACTGTATACTGAGGTGTTTATGCTCAGTATTACACTTTCAGGTTTAACAAGTGCCAAAGTAACCATTTCCAGGTGTATAAGGTGCACAATAGTTTTAACTGCTAGGGTATTGGGATGAAGAATAATGTAAATTGTTGAATATGTTTTTCCACAAAGACTGTAATTTATCTTATGAGTTTACCTATAGCTATGCCAAAACACTTTTTCAATGGAATCGTGCTTTATTCTCTTAATGTTATGTATTTCCTACACATCTATTGGTGGTGACTTTCCAGACTGATTTCTACTGAGCCACCATCTAGGCATTTCATATAAAAATAAGGATAGCAAATGTGGGAAAAAATATCTTCAAGACATATCAACATTATGTGTTATGCTATTTAAAGCAAATTTTAAAAGTGGAAACCAAAAGCCATTCACAACTACCCCACATACACTTTAAGAAAGGATAGAAAGAATACTAAAATGCATTTAATTTTTGAACGAAAAAAACACATGAATCTACTGCTTTGGTGTGGTAGGGTTGAGATAGGAAGTCCTGAACTTTTCCTTCCCTCAAGAGATGGCAACCAGGTAAAGACCCATGGCCCCCAACACAAGTGAGATGGCAACCAGGTGAGGACCCATGGCCCCCAACACAAGTGAGCCTTAGCATATACTCATGCTGCTGATGAGAGTTGCAGGTGTCAAGAGATTTCCACCTACTTCTTGTATTCAGTTGTCTTGGTATCTTTCAAACAGAAATAGAAAGGGCAAACCCACATGATCTGTGTAGGGAACATAGGCAGAAGGATAAGGGTTGAACTGCACCCTCCTAAGCTTGGTAGCTTGAGCTTGTGGTGCAATCTGTTCTGTGAAACATCCTTTCTCATGTTATTTCTGGCTGTTTCTGCAATGCGTCATCAAATGCTATTCATACCATGAAGCACAATTGACTGCATTGCTCTTTAATTCCCCTCAAGCTTACGGTGACTGTTGATTAAAGAGTATGTGGGCTATGATTAGCTTCAATGTAGCTACAAAAATTGACTCCTACCTGCTCAGGAGGATCACCATAGCAGACAATGCTTTGTTTTTGTTCTCTTGAACCATGCTATCAGTTCTAGAACCACTAATGTAATATTCATGCAAATATAAACCTGAACCACTGAAAACACAGAATTCTTCTTCTCTTTGGTCAGAAAAATGAAAGTGTTTTTGACTTTACTTCCAACTTCAAAATCATTTAGTCTTTATAACTGTTGCTATTACAGTGATAGTTGTGTCTTCCTTTCAGCATTTCCCCATTTTTCTCCTTTCTTCCCAGAGAAGTACTAGACAGATACAGCTCAGCAAGTCCTGTTGTGACTTTCTGGCTTCCAATAGTTTTGACCTATGAATATCCTTGGTATCTACTGGAAGTTCAGCTTATTCTGGCTGCTTTTCTCTTAGTGTCTATCTCATGCTTGGTATCTAATTCTCATGATATTTGTAGAAGCTTTCAACAAGACTATAAAGTCTCACAAAAATTTACATTTTATTAAAATTGAGTGGCCTGTTCAATGGATAAGAAAGTGATTGGGCAGTCATATCCAGAGTGCAGTGGGAGGCAACTCAGTGTTTTGATAGATATTGCCAAAGAGCGATATCTCTCAGGGGTCCATGTTGGAACTGACGCCATTTAATGTAATCATCAATGGCATAGACAAAGAGATCAAGGGCAGCCTCAGCAAGTTTGCCAATGACACTGGGTTGAGTGGTGCTGTCGACACTCCTAAGACAGGATGCTCTCCAGAGGGACCTGGGCCAGCTCAAGAAGTGGGCCCATGGGGCCTCATGAGGTTTAATAAGACCAAGAGCAAGGCGGTGTTCCTGGGTGAGGACAAACCAAGGCATTATCAATATAGCCTGGGTAATGAAGGGATAGGGAGATAGCCAAGAAGAACCTGGGGGTTCTGATGGGTAAAAATCTCAATTTGACTCAGCCATGGGCACTCACGGCCCAGAGAGCCACATGTGTCCTGGGCTGCATCCAGAGCAGTGTGGGCAGCAAGGCCAGGGAGGGGATTCTGCCCCTCAGCTTTGCTCTGCTGAGACCCCACCTGCAGTGCTGCATCAGCTCTGGAGTCCCAGCAGACGAAGGACATGGACCTGCGGGAATGAGTCCAGAACGCGGCTATCACGAGGATGATTATCTCCTATGATGACAGACTGAGAGAATTGGGATTGCTCAGTCTGGAGAACAGAAGTCTTCAGGGACACCTTAAGCCTTGCAGTACCTAAAGGGAGCCTACAAGAAGGTTGCAGAGGAACTTTTTTTTAATGTTATCTAGCAATAAGAAAAGGCAAAATGGCTTTAAACTGAAAGAAAGCAGTTTAAACTTAGATTTAGATTAGACATTAGGAAGAAATTCTTTACTGTGAGGTTGCTGAAGCACTGCAACAGATTCCCCAAAGAAGCCGTGGATGTCCCACCCCTGAAAGTGTTCAAAGGCAGGTTGGATGGGGCTTTGAGCAGCCTGGTCTAGTGAAGGTGCCCCTGTCTCCTGCATCAACCACCAACAAAACAGGAGAACAACATAAGGGAAACCAGTGGCTGGAAGTGAACCTGCATAAACTGAAGACAGACACATTTTTAAACATTAAACTCATGTTTTAAACAGTGAGAATGTTTAATCATTGGAGCAAAATTTCAAGTGAAGGGATAAATGCTTCAATTTGTGCTATCTTCAGACACTGCTTTTCTGGCATGTATTTTAACATGTACAAACTATATGTCAGAGAAGGGCAAGTTATCCTTTGCACTGAGCAGGGACAAAGGAGAGAAATTTAATATTTGTGATATAGGGAGATTAGGGAAAATTATGCTCATTCTTCTTTAATCCCATCTGTGGATTAATACACATGTGATTGCATGCACAAAAATGAGCACAAAATGTCTGATTTGGTCGTTTTTATGCTGCCAGTATAATTTGTGGGTACATATTCTGAATATCTGTATTCTTTCATTGCTTTACTGGGGTGACAAAGTCATTTTACAGTGATACCCCTCCCCCGCTTAGACCGCCCCTTAGACCAAATGGAAGAACTTCAGAACAAAGCACCTGTCTTCAAGAGATCACTAAGAATTTCTGTCTCTTTTTAGAAGAAATCTTTTGAATCATAAACTCATCCCAGTTCTGGAAATTCATTAGTGATTATTTATTTAGTATAATGACTCAACTCCTTTTTCATTACTGAAAAGTTCCTTCCAAAGTAATACCATTTTTCTGTCTGGACAATGTGGGATAGCTCATGTTTCTGTTATATTTGATGTGCCAATTTTTAAACATAACAGAAACATGAGCTACTACGCATGTGCCACCATATAAGAATCAGCACAGTGATGACTATTGGCAACTTTAACTGGTACTGAGGTATTGTAAAATGTAGTAGGGATTCTAATTATTTTCTGTAGCATTTCCCACACTAGAATCCTAAATTTTCTAAACAGAATAATAACAGTTCATAGAATGGAAAGAATCCTTTAAGGATCTACTTTCCATTAACAGCTAATCTTGCTATTATCTTACTTCTCATATCTCCTTTTAGGTTGGAACAAAACAAGACCCAAGAAACAGCAATTTTAATTTTTAGGACAGGATCTTGTTTTCTGAAAAAAATGAAGTCAAATAACTAAACATAATTTTAAAAGACTCGCACTGAGACTAAAGTCACAGCTGTTGTTGTATTGTAACACTAAAGAAATCAGAAAGTAAAGCTCTGAAAAATCTTAAACTTCATGAGAAATTGACTTCTCAAAGTGGTTTTATGAAGAGATTAACCAGGTTTACATTGTTCTCTTATGGCAATTTTGCTAAAAATCAACTAGTTTCCTTCAGCTAAAATTACTTCTGTTCTGACAAAAGAGGAAAAAAAATCAATAAACTAGAATTTAAGCCAGTGCAAATGGATTTAATTCTTTTAAAGTCAATAGATTTATCCCAATTTCTATTAGTTAAGGATGAAGTGAAACTATCCACTACTAAAAAATGCCTACTTTACTTCTTTTAAGTTACTGGAGCTACCCAGAAAACATTATATTCTATTACTTTTCAGGACTGTGTTTATTGCTGTGTTTTTCCTCATTAGGATGTTCTAACAATATCTATATATATAGTGATATTGGCTGTGTGTCCAGTATCCAAGTGTGCTGCCTGCTTTTGATAATTTTTAACATTCACTCTTCACTATCCCTCCTCTTAACCTTTCAAGGAGATGTTTGAACAAAAAAAAATACTAGTTATCTTCAAAAACTCCCTGTAAGCAATGAAAGCAGTCCTTAAATCTTGGTAGGGGAGGGAATCTACAAAGGAGGTAGAGTATTTCTCTGAATCCTGAGCTATGTTTTATCTCATAATGTGTGTATGCAGTGGTTACAATATGAGGGATGAGCATTCTGTGTGGCATCTCATGATTTAATGTTTTCTTAGCTTTCCCTTCTGTCTTTTAATATGTTTCTGTGTACTTCATTCCCATTTCCAAAGATTTCCACATTAGCCATGCAGTAGCAACAGCTTGGAGAGCCACAAGGAGAATAACATTTCATCAGGAATTGATCTAGACTCCCCACTGACAGGTGCTAATAGCAGGGAGCAGTTGAGTTGAAGGGATTAATTCTCCATGTGTTCTAGTTATCAAAAATGTGAAGTGGTTTCTTGGATAAAATCTCATCAAATAGGCATCAGTTTCCAATGCAGACAAAAGTGGAAACAAAAAAAAAGTAGCTTGGGAATTTCTCTACGATGAGTTTAGTGCAACTTCTTAATGATGAGTTCTTTCACCACATCAAATCCTGTGTTCATTTTTGGGTCTCTCAATCCAAGAAAGACATGAGCAGAAAAAAGAGATAGATAACAAAAGTCTGCATTGACGTGGAGGACAAATCTCAGCCTGCCACTTATCTCTGTCAGCAGGTATTGTCTATGTGTAACATACACATCATGCAAGGAAGGCTTCTCATAAATAAAAGAGACATTCATGTTCCAATCCTATTCGTCCATGTATTGACTTGTATTCATATATCTTCTGTAATCAACCTGCATAAAAAATTAAACTCACTGCTTCTTTGCTTATTCTGCAAGGAACACTTTAAATATATGAAGGAAGAAAAGCAGAAGGAAATTGCAACATGCTCTTCAGACCAAATTTGGTAGTTAGCTAAATTCAGAACACATTTTTATACTTTGGTGCTTTAGGAGAGGATTGATATAACTGTAGGCTTAGGACACAATAAATACTCATGACTCTCTTGATGATAGTCATGAGTACTATCCATATACTTCCTATATATCCACTGATGCAGTGTGAGCTCTCAGCCTCTCCACCTGCCAACTAAATGCTGCAGGATGTCACATGCAGTGTGTCTGTTTCCTGACAGGCAATGCCCTGTGACCCTTGGCAGCAGGAGCCTCTTTCCCTTCAGTCTTACTGTGTTGCTTTGTGTCCTCTCCGGGTGAGAGTTGAGAATGTTGCTCCTTTGGAAGGTCTTGGACTAAAGCCCCAGGTAGGAAGGATGTGATGTGCAGCATCTTTTGTCAGAGATAAAACGCAATTAGCCTGGAGGATGTGTAAGTAAAGGAAGCTTACAGGAAAATAGAATCACGTGACTCTGATGGAGCATTTAAAAGCACTTGTCTCAAAAATAGGATAAAGTGAGTTAGAGAGCAGGAAAGCTGGAATTCTTGGGCATAGCCTTTCTGTATAGCCCAGGTCTCATTACCTATCAAAATGTATCTTTAGCCTCTGTGAATTCTCACAGACAGGGTGGTTGTGATGTTTTTTCTGTCTTTTCATGTGAAGTCACAGCAACTGCAGATCTAAATTGCACTAATATTGAAGATGTAAAACAAAAAATTATGTTTATAATAATACATCTTTATATAGTGTACCAGGTAGGTATAAAATTTTCACTAAGAGTAAAGGAAGGTTTCAATCTGTCTGCAATTTGTATTTGGTTTTGGTATCAGTGATTTTCAGTATCACATCTGGATTTTTCATTTTCAAATACAGTATAATTTTTTTACTGATTTAATGAAGTCAAACGTCTTTTATTTATATGGTCCTTCGATAACTGAAAAATATATTGATTTTCTATACTGAAAAAAAAATAATTAGAGAAGTTTTGTCTTACCAGATTTGCATGTCTTTGGTGGCTTTATGTATTTGGTTCAAGCAATTTTATGACTGAAACTGACACTATAGGTAGACAAGACACAATACGTTTGAATTAAAACGTAATAAAAAGTCAGGCAAGGAAATGAAGGGAATAAATTCAAAATTATTTGCAGCAGAGCGACTTTCCCAGAAGGTTAGCTTACAAAATTCATTTCACAAGGGTTATTTTTAGCAATTTTGAAATTTCATTTGGAACAGCCAGCTTAGATGTAATGTTAAAATTGAAAGTAATGGCCACAGCTTTGTAAACAGGAAAAATCTGGTGTAGCATCGCATTATAACATTATTAACATTATTTGGATTAATTATGCCACAAACAGAACAGAATTTTGGCCATACAAATTGATAGAAATTAAAGATATAAAAGTGTTTTCAAAAAGTGTTATTTTTATCCACTAATATTTATGTTACGTTTGTAGAATCATTTTATTTCTGCTCTCCCTCTTCTGGCCTTTTGTTGTGACATTAAAGAGAAATTAAATTGATAAAAATACCTCCCAGCAATGGGTTCAATTGACATTTCAGGGATTTTCTTATACCACTATTCAAATAGCTATGTGCCATATTTCCTTGAGCAGAAGAGAGAAATGAAATTTCTGCAGGATTATTTACAACTAGAGTTGTTCCCTACAGACCCCCACTTCCTCTGCATGTTCAAGCTATGATTAGCGCAAGGTTGGAGAGGAGCCATCCTCGCTTCAGGAAGACGAGGTGAGTAGGCACTGACCGCGGTGTGCTCTCTCCCTCACAGCAGATCAAGAGCCATTCTAGTTTGCTCCTAGCTTCCTCATCAGGATATAATGATACATCCAAGCCATGAGCCATTTCCTTTGATTGCATCTCCTCTGCTATGGTCAGCTAGATAAGGGATATTATATAGCTTCACAATCTCTTTGATGGACACAATTTATCAAAGGGACATCCTACCCTTCCTTGTGCAAGTAGGACTACGTGGGGCTGTGTACGTGCACCCAGTCAGGGGACACTCAACTGTCCAGGCAGTTCTGCTTCTGCTCAAGAAATGGCTGGTGGTGGTACAGCACTGGCACAGGTCCCAGACTTGGCACCAGAAAGAATCCACATTGATTTTTTTTAGAATTACATACTACTTGATCCCTTAGAATTTTATCACATGTCATCTAGATAGCTTAGGCATGTGCTTGCTTATTTTCAGCAGTTATAAAATTATCCTCATTACTGATCATAGTCGCTCATTTAAAAAAATGGCACTGAAGTTAAAGAAAGGTGGCAAATAGGCACAGATACCACACTGTATGACAATGTACATAGAACATAAATTGTCCACAAAATTTACAATTTAAAATCCTTGGCTTCCAAGTTTATTTTTGCAGCCTGCTTCCATTCCCATTGATAGTATAGGGATTACAGCCTCTGTTCAGGTCATGCAACAGGGATGCATGATACCCATTTGAGAAGTGTATGAGACAGCATGTAGGTCCAGGCAAGGGAGGAGATGGTGAGAAAATGCTGGTGAGCAGAAAAGGCAGTCTTCAGGACACAGAACATTTTTGAGATCCTAACTGTATTTTGGCAAAGGAGTATTTAAGGAGGAAGCATAAAACAAACATTGTTTTGTGTGCATTGTTTTGTGACTTCTTTTTTCAATAAGATTATTTTGTGTATTGCGGACAGTATTAAAAAATAAGGAAATGCTGACTGAAAAATTAGAAAGCTGAGAGTGGTTGGTACCACAGGTGCACTGGAAGTAGAAGGAAATGAGAAAAGGAAATCTCATCTCAAGAGTCACATTTAAAAAAAAAAGCCTTTTAGAGTAAAGTGACAAAATTCTCATCTTCACATCTCTCCTCCTTTTCATATGGGAGGGAACTGATATTTCATAAAGGCAGTCAGTACTGTATGCAGATGGGGATCAGTGAAATCAAGAGAGAAAACAGCCTTTCTGTTGCAGCCAAATGATACAGAGAAGGAAAAAGGCGAAGAAACTGAGGAGCAAATAAGAATTATTAGTTAAACAACTAAGAAGTTAATTAATTTATAATCCTGGGAAGAGCAAATGGAGGTACTCAACAACCAGACTAAATCAAATAGCTATATTCCATTTAAATATTCTCACCAGTATGCCCTTGTTATGGAGCAAAAGAAAGAAGTAGGAGTTGTCAAGGTTTTGCCAGTACCACCTAGAAAACTAAAACCATCAAACCCTGTATGTAGTACTCTTGAAGAACACCATAAATTTTCTTTTCATTTAACTATTCAATACATTCTGGATGTATCAAGCAAATAACAGAGAAAAAAGCAGAGAATAAAAATTACTGTGTTCCAGCACTTAAAAAAATGTTAATGATAAACATTTAATACTCAAAATAAAAGTAGACAGGGGGTCAGCCATGCACTCGATAAAACATTTTTTGATACTTTAAGAAAAAGCTGCTTCCATAGATGACGCAAATTGTATTCCATGAAGGAGAAAGAGATGTGTTCTTTTCCTAAATTAAATGCAAACTTCATCAAATAGTAGGACACACAGCGTTTACTAGCACATTACAAGATTTCTATCACAATCATATACTCATCTCTTTTACTAAGTAGATGTATTATTGAATTTCAAGATTCTCAATACTCAGTTTCTGGCATTTTGTGCTCACATTGTATTCATTTTTTTTTCTCCTAGGGAGGCACACTTTGTTTCTGAAGTTTACAGTATTCACAAAAAGAGCACATCTTACCACATTGTGGCAATATTAAAATGGAACAGGGCACAGTTAGATGACAGTTATTTTAGATTGAATGACAGCTTAGCTTACTTTGATTTCAGTTATCTGAATTTTTCTCTATATCTGAAAATTCTCCAAATATTGTTATAAAATTTTAATGGTAAAATTTATGTGAAGATCTGGCACACAATCTACATATGTAAGGAAGCTTACACAAGTTACAGCTGAGATTTGTTTCCTCTTTCTTTTCAAATAGAAGATGTTCAGAAGGGGTTTCATTCAACGTGATAAAAACAGCAAGATTCTGAAAATTTGTGTCCTAACCCCATGAAGCCCTGGGAGACGTACTTAACGTTAAGTTCTGGGATCACATTAGAGCGATTGGGACCATTAAATTAGCAAATATAAGTCTGCTCAAGTGATCTGCTGGATTAGAGTCAATATTTTCTGCAGAGAAGTCCCAGATGCTCATCCCTGGAAATGCTCAAGGCCAGGCTGGATGAGGCTTTGAGCAACCTGGTCAGGTGGAAGGTGTCCCTGCCCATGGCAGGGGTTTGGAACCACAGGATCTTAAAGATCTCTTCCAATACAAATCATTCCATAATTCTATGATACCATGGTTTTCTGCATCTTACAGAATGAAGATCCTTAGATCAGAATTTAAAAGTAAATTCAAATAAAACTATAAAATTTCCATCCTAATGCAACTACACCTTTTACACAATTTAATTTTACTTTTCAGTACCAGAGATTAAAACCAACATTTTTATTGGTATTCAACATTTTTAACTGCATATGGCTGCACAAAATCCTGAAAAATTGCTATCTTAAAACCTAAGGAATACACAAACTGGGTCCAGAAATCTCATACTGTCCAATCCCAGCCTTCAGGAAGCTGCAAAGATACGTGCTCCATAAGCGCAGCAGGTTTTGGCACTGCATTAATCATACAGAAAGAGTGCTTTGAATTGCTTTGTAGACTTCAAGGTGCTAAGCTAGGGCTCTTCAAGGATACGGCAGAGCTGAAACTGAGGTATACAAGATTACCTTTCAGTCCTCATTTTCTGGGGACTGAAATGGTATGTACTCTGAGAAGATATCCTGTGGGCTGGATAGAGATGAATACTAATCAGATGTAATGATTAAGGTGGCAAATATCTAATTATTTTATCCTCCACTAAAACATTTGAGCAGGCTGATGTTGAACTCAATGCAATGAACTCAAGATTGCTGTGATTGTTACTTAGTACGTGCATTTCCTCATATTCCACTTTGTTACGGTAACAATGGAAAGAGACATGAGGAGATACTTCCTGTGCCCTAAATTTAACTTCCATATGTTTCCTTTTTTCCTATATTTCAAGATCCCTCTTTTTTTGCTTGTATCGTTCCTGAGGTGAAGTTTTATTTTATACATTGTTGGCAACATCCAAATTTGAAAGAAACACAGTCTGACTTTTTCTACCAATTCCAAACCTGATTTTTATTTTGAGAAAAGTACTGAATGAATTTCAGCTTATATAGAATTTTCATTCAGTTCCAGGACCATTATTACATGTATTTTGGTTATGTCAACTCATCTTCCTAGTGTCTTCTTTTCTATAAAGATCCAGATAATGTGGGTGTCTTCTCTGGTTATGCAAGGATAAGAAAAATATTGAGAATACTATTTGGTTTGGGCATTATCCAATCTGTGTGGGACAAGTAGAAGTTTTTGCTAAATAAAAGATAAAGGTTTTTCACTCAGGAGGCAGTTGAGCACTGGATCAGGTTCCTCAGGGAAGTGGCTATGGTACCAAGCCTGACAGAGTTCAAGAAGCATTTGGACAATGCTCCCAGGTACATGGTGAGATTCTTGGGGTGTCCTGCACAAGGCCAGCTGCTGGACTTAATGATCCTTATGGGTTTCTTCCAACTCAGCTTCTTCTAGGATTCTATGACTAATCCTTAGTGTATCCTGGCAAAGCAATGCTTCTTTCACTGGCAAAGCAATTGGATGGTGCATGCTGAATAAATACTGACTTGCTTTCTCATGGAGTTTGATTGATGTCTAGGAGTCTGAAAGGTGCTAACACACTACTATCAGTTGTCTGTTGTGATAAATAGCGTCAGTCTGCATGAGCTGTTGTTTAACATCCCACCTGATTAATTTCTTAGGTATATAAAGATGTTCCACTCCAAGCAGATCGAAGAGCAGTAAGCTTGTTTGGGAATAAAAGACTCAGGTTCACATCCCTGTGGTACATGTCTGTTCAGCTGTTGGCTATTCAGCAGTGAGCCACTCAGAGTCTCCTTGGACACAGACCATTGCAGAAAAGCATCCATCCCAGCAGGTTGTTCAACCTCCACCAGGCAAACCCAAAGCTATCGCCTTTCTAGCCAAATGATGTCTGCATATTTCCATGTAACATAACAGTTCCAGAGAAGACCCATAAAAGAGCTTGTTGATCTCTGTAGGAAAAATTTGAATCTTCCATGTGTCACATGGATGTACTAATCTGTGGGCTGTTGATTATTTGCAGAGGGAGTTTCTTTCCATTTTCCAATCAGGAAAAAGAGTGCCTCTCTTGGGAAAAAACCCCAAACATTAACAACCTGGATATGGCTTTTGTTTGTTTGTTTGTTTGTTTGTTTTGTGGGTGTGGTTTTGTTTTTGTTTTTTGTTTGTTTGTTTGTTTTTTCCAGTCTCTATCTGTTTCCCTGTAAAGCAGAGAGGTACACCAAGGTCACAGCATTCAGGGTCATAGAACATATCTCCAATTCCAGCTGGAGAACACAGGCCTATGGACAAATATTTTTAATATTCATTGAAATCTTCCTGTGAGCTGACTAATTTTTTGTGTTCAGTAAGATTTTCTAAAAAGTTCAAGGAAGAAGTTCCAGGCATCACAAGGGAAATCAATGGAAAATACAGGGGTAAAATTACCTCACATCCTATGCCAGGTTTGAAGTTCAGTCTCTGGCTTATTTGCCCTTGGCAGCAATACAGATACATTTTGGCAATGTAAATTTTAGCTTTACTGTGACGGCAGGGAGCTTGTAGGCAACTATTAGCTCAGCACAAGTACCTGACAGGAACTCAAAACTGGCTGTTTTGATTTGCAACAGCAGTGGGGCTGTACCTGTCTTGTTTTGAACCATGACCAGCACTAGTGAGGGTTTTATTTTCACCATCTGAAAACAAATAAACCAGGAAAATACTCTTTACAGCCTCCTCAATTCTCCACTACAGCTGACAACCATGACCCGTGCAGTTTTCCTGAATTCTGGCTCAGGGTTGGTGCAAAGACAAGTAAAATTGCAGTGGATGTTTAGCTCAAAACTTGTGTAACTGTTCTACAGTGTCACAAATACCACCTGTTTTCTCCCTTGGGATCAAGACCAGATGGACAGTGGCTTCTACTGAGTAGAGTTAATCCTTTATGAGCTAATCAACTCTTGAACTTTGGCTGCCTAAGAAAAAAAAAAAAAAAAAAAAAAAAAAAACATTACAGAGAAGAAAAAAATGCCCGGTTAGGCCTCATTAAACAGTTGCTGCCAGGCACTGTAAGATCAAGTATAATGAGGACCTTACTATTCAAGGAGCTGAGTGTTTAATTCTTTCTGCCTTTCTGGTCCAAGGATTGGTGCAAATATAACCCATCTGGAGTTTTTCTACTGGCTACAACAAAAGTGTGTATCTGATTTTACCTTCAGACTGGTTTATGACCCTTTACCTACCAATATTTTTATCAGTAGAATCATCTTTCTTGGCTGTTTTTTGTCCAAACTGCTGGCCTGCACTTTTTCTTTCTAGCATACACCTCACACTGATGTGAAAAGATCTGGAAACTGCTACAATACACTGCTTTTCCTTACCCAAGGTTGGATTTGTCTCTTTAATTATTATTTTCAACCTTTAGCTATCGGTTTGTCCTTCTGAATCACTTGAAAGATAGAGATTTCTTCTCTGGTTTTT
The DNA here is from genome assembly GCF_024509145.1 of Vidua macroura. Classification (NCBI taxonomy): domain Eukaryota; kingdom Metazoa; phylum Chordata; class Aves; order Passeriformes; family Viduidae; genus Vidua; species Vidua macroura. The sequence goes on from NC_071611.1 coordinate 32,372,126, forward strand.
GTCTCCTTTATCTAGCAAGACTTTTCAGTCCTTCAAAAATATGTGTGTTTCTCTCCTTTACTCCTTGAATAAAAAAGAGCTACAAAGAAGTGCTGAGATAGGCATTCAAGTAAAAGATTAAATAAATCTTTCTAAAGCAAATAGAAGAACATGTTGACATGAACTCTTCAAAATCTAGAAGTATTTACCATCAGAAGAATGAACTCTTTTGGAAGAAAATACTTATTGGCATCTAGGGGTGGTAGACACATTAAGTTTTAATGCCTATTTTAAAATGTGAGTAATCAATAATTAAAATAACACCTGTCAATCCACCATCCTTAAAATTAGCACTGGATGCCTTTTCAAATCTTATGGCTTGGCACAGAGTTTAGTTGAAGAACGAACCAGAAGTGCTTTTTCTCTATATCATCAATTACTTATTGAATTGATCAATAGTTATTATCCTCACATTAGTGTCTCTGGTCGTGCTTCCTTTGGATAATTCAGAATTTGAACAATGTGTTTCTCTGTTTTCAGTGTGTCTAGATGACCAAAATTTGGTAATTTCTGTACTACTACTCATGGGCTTCTAAATGCACTCTTGTGTTTCAGAGTTATTTCAAAGTTGTTGAAGTTTTCCACTATCTTATTCAAAAAAAAGTTACTTACTATCTACTGCTGTAAAATAGGAAGGACAGTACGGTGATGGGTTGACCCTGCTTGGAATTCTCTCTCCCCTCTTCCTTCCTTTGAGCTTTTTCCTCTGACCAGACACAGAATGTTATATTCCTTTGGTCACTCTGGATCAGCTGTCCCAGCTGTGTCCCTTCCCAAGATCTTGCCCAAACCCAGCCTACTGGTGATAGGGGAAATGATGGAGAGGCAGCTCTGATGCTGTGCCAGTGCTGCTCAGCACCTGCCAAAACATGGGTGTGTTGCCAACACCCTTCTGCCTACCAAAACAAAGCACAGAACTGGGAGGCCTGCTGTGGGGGAAATGAACTCTGTCTTATCCAGACCCAACACAAGTTTTTGAAGGTATGCCATTTCTGTTCTCACTCTATACACTCTGGATTTCTTAATGTTGACATAATGTAACCCTGAAAATAAGCACCTTCTCTTGAGAAGTCCAGATACTTGATTATTTGACAGACAGATGGAAAGAATTTGATGGGAAAATGTCTAGAAGGAATAATTAATCAGGAGAGACCAAAGTACTAAATGACAGTTTAAAGGGAAGAGGATGAGCCCTTTTTCTACTTGAAAAATCTGTGAGCAGGAAGCTACTGCAACAGGTACAGACTTAAATAAAAATGAAAGGGCCTCTTAGTCATCATGTCCATTTCCTTATTTTAATCAACTATGATACATGAGATCAGTAGCTGAAATGGTTTTGGATCCATGCTGAAGATCAGAGAAACAGTGCCTATACCAAATGCTAGCATGTGTCTCTGTGGGTATAGCACATCTGTTAGTTTCTGTTGCTTCATATTTTGGTCATATTCCCATTTAAGATCACAGCTAAATACACTGCACTGAAGGAATCCACAATAATGTTAATTATAGACTCCAGTACTGAAACATTTATTTCTAAAATCAATAAAGATGTCAGCATGATAATTTTACATTATTTCAATTGCAAGTCTACTCAGAATTAGTCTGTTTTCTTTCAAATTCTCTCCTTTTTCCTCCCTCTCCTCCTCCCCAGTCACAGAGATTCACTTCTGATCATTATTCAACAGAAAGAAAACTGCAGAATTTCCTTCTCATTTTGTTTTCTTGATGTGTCTCTGTTTTACTAAAATACAGTGTGCTCAAGATCCAGCACTAATAGGTGGTCACAATTAAGCAAGAGCTAATTTCACTCACAGAACGTTTCAAGATTATGCAATCCCAATAGTCTTTTTGAAAAACTCTTGAAAATATTAATTTAGGATTATCATAGGCATTACCTATGGTTGCATACTATATTATGGTTCAAGAAGCATGTAGCAAAAACTGGCTTTTCAAAGATTAATTTCAGGGCAAACAAGCTGGAAAATCAAAGTGAACAAGAGACAAAGACAGACAGAAGAACTCATACACATGTTAGAAAACTATTATGCAAATCTAGAAACAAAAGACTAAACCAAGAATGCGACCAGTGTAAAGAAGGCAGAATCAGGCTCTTTTGAGTGGCATCCAGGGATGCGACAACAGACAATGGGCATGATCTGAAGCACAGAACATTTCCTCTGAACATCAGGAAACACTTTTGACTTTGAGGGTGACCAAGAACAGGCACAAGTTGTCCAGGGAGGATGTGGAGTCTCTGTCCTTGGGGACATCCAAACGCCATGTGAATATGGTCCTGGGCAATCTGCTCTAAATGGTCTTCCTAAGCAAGGGGCTATACAAGGTGACCTACAAAGGTCCCTTGCGGCTTTTACCTGCTACGACCTCAAGCAGCCGAAAGGCCCCAGCTAGCACTGCTTTTGTGAGACGCAGTCGCCACATGAGCGGGCGCTCTAGCATTATGGCGTTTGCCTCCCTGCTAGTGCTGAGCACTCCGGCATGGGTAAGCAGCTTTGGTAGCTTCACGCTGAGAGGAAGTGAAGGGATGAGAGAGGCACGCTTTGCTTGTGAGCCTGAGAACATTTATTCCACGCGTGGTCGCAGCGATGGTTGGAGCAACCGTTCCCAGCACGGTGCAAGGCAAAATGGCGATGGGACAAAGAAAGCATTGGGTTAAATAGGGGGCGGGCGGACAGGGGCAAAAATCCCTCTCGCCCAATAGGGACAGACAACAGGGGGGTGACATAGAACATAACAACCTACGGGAACGTAACAGAGTGTTCTGGGACAAATAGGAGTGCAAAGGTGGGGTGATTGACACAGAACTTTCCATGAAGAAGCAGGGAGTGGCTACAAGATTGACATGCAAGAGCTCCTGTGGTAAGCAACTTGGAGCAAACTATTGTAAGGGAAAATAGGGGTACAAAGAATCAACCAACCAACACTAATAAGATCCCTGACTGAACCAACCCAACATACAATAGCCCTTCTAGCCTCTGCCTCTCTGTCATTCTTAGATGCATGAATTCTTATTCTTGCATGAAAGTAATGCAAGATTTCTGAAGTTCAATTTTTAGTTTCTGTTTACTCTCACAGGTTTGTGAGTAAAGTTTTCACTTAGAAAATGTTATTTAGTTTGGGATAATTTTTATACTGTGTATTGGCATGAAGAACAGTGCTTAGATGTCTAGATTTAACAGTAGTACCATTAGTTTAAAATACAGAATAGGCTATATATTATGGTAATGCTAATATTTGCTAGTTTTATGTTTGTTTTGCTCCACTACAGCATTAGAATTGTGTTCATTCGGATTGTTTGTCAACAATTTTTGTTTTAAATTGGTCATATATGCTCAGCTCTTCAAAGGTCATTTTGGGAAGGCGAACCATATTATTCTAAGTGTTGTACCTATTTATGTGCAACATGATCCTGCAAATATCTGAATTTTCAATATCCCATTTTTATTCATTTTAGTCTAATTCTTTCTTCTCATATGTCTTTTTTTTCCGAAAAGCTGTCTGTTCAACATGCAGAATATTAATGCAAAATACATTCTGTGTAAAGAAGTTTCTTTGGGATCCAGCACTCCTGGAATGTCAGCAAGCAACTGGGCATACAGGCAAACTATTTTGCCACTAGAGAAGTAATTTTTTCACATGTTATCTCTTTCTTTCACTTTGTTACCCATTTTATTCCCAGAGATATCTAAGCCTATTTGTCTGCACACTTTCCTCCATTTATTTTTAAAATAAATCACTGGTTAATTTTCCTTCTGCCATTTCAGAAGTAAGAGAAGGAAACACATGAAACAAAATTCCATTTCTTCTAACCAGTCTTTCTTAGTAATTAACTGTGCTTTTTCTTAAAATCCTTTATTACTTTCCTGTCCCCTTAAAATCTCTTTTCACAGCTTCCCTGTATTTTGAAGGTCTTTTCTCTCCTCAGTTTCTTTTTGTCTTCTCCTTATTCTAAGGATTCCTACAATATGAATCCCAGTGATTCATATTGGGAAAATCAGTGAAAACTGATTTTCCAGAGGAAAAAGATAATAATTGAGTATTGGACTGCCTTTTTCTGTTGGGCCTACTGGCCCTACTGGCCCTACTGTCTCTTGAGTTCACATGTGACAGCACAAGAATCAGATGTTCAGCAATTTCTGCATTGAAAGTTTTGGTGAGCCATAGCCATGATAAAGCAGATATTATAGTAATGTTTTTTGATGACTGTTTTATATTTAGAGCAATGATTATATTTTCTTTTAAGGGGAACATTTTAGCAAAACAAGTTTTTTGAGCTGGCTTTGCTATAAGTGGAATCTCTGTTTAGCTTAAAAGAAATGAAGGAAATGAGCAAACGGTACCAAAGTTCAGGTGTAAAATGGCAGCAGCTATTCACCCCCTAGCTTCTATAATTGTTCTTTTTCAATTTCTTCAACTCAGGCTTTGCCATTGCCAAGACAGAATTTTTACTTTCTGGAAATATTCTGTTTTCCCCCTATAATTGAAATCCTTCTAGTTCTATTACTAAGTAGGAATTTAGACAGCTCAAATCTTATCATGAATTGATTAATCAGGTTTACAACCCAGACAGAAAAAATGTAGCCTTCATTTCATTGGTGTCTGGCTTAATCTATGGTGTTTTCACTCGTAAGTTTTTACTTCCATCTCTGTTACCTGTGCTTCTGGTATTTCTGCCCAGTAAAACATTTATATCTGCATAGTTATGTTTTGTCTGCATTTTTAATTGCACTGGTAGCTCAAGAAGAACTCCACACCTTTGGTTTCATTAGCAAACATCACAAGCTACTACACACAACTATTATCTGTGATCCTGAGGCAAATTTTATTTTAAATGAATTCTGAAGCCCCTCAGTCGCAGCTTTTCTAATTTGCCATATATGATCCCTCTGTATCCTACAGATCACCTCAGCAATTTTTTACTAAAATATCATTGCTGAATTTCTAAGTAAGATTTCAAATACAGAGAAAAATCACAATTTTTTTTTCATTTAGAAAAAAGTGTGTTAATCTCTCCATCTTTATTAAGTTTGCCCCTTGTTTGAGATTTCTGATTTATTTTAGGCAGTGTGCTATTTCATATCTTGTTTCTTCTTTCTCTTTTTGTCAAATATGAAGATGTTTTTTCTTCTTAAACTAAGGAGTTCTGCAAAATTCTGAATCTCTCATGATATGGAGTACCCTGAACATCATCAAATGCTCAAAACATGTTGCTGATTAGAATTCTATTTACTAGGAACAAAAAGATTTGGTTTTGTTTTCTTGTTGGCTTGGGTTTTTTTTTTTTGTATTTGTTTTGTGATGTTTTTTCCACAAAGGAAGAAGGAGAATGTACTCCATGATGTCTTGGCAGGGAGGCAGACACCTTCCTTTCAAGGAAAAGGCTGCAGAATGAAAGCTAATTTGTGCTGAGTAAAACCAGCATAAAAAAAAAAAAAAGCCTAGTAGTGGTGTAACCCGTGATGCAACCCATGCCTTCCTCATGTATGACTTCTGCAATTTACTACACTTCAAAGTGTAAGTTTTGCACTCTTAATTATACCACCTGGCAACTGGGCCAGGATCAAATCTCCTTCCCCACTGTATCATTCCAAAAGGGTATACAAATCATGCAAAAGCTCTGTAAAAGAGAGTTTGCTCAGAAGCTTCTTGGAGGACCTCTTGGGGACAGATTTCTGAGAGTAAGACAAAGCTTCTCAGCGATGGATGACTTTGACAGCTGGAAGATCTGGGGCAAGGAGATTGACCTTAGAATATTTGTGATGCATTTTAGTTTTGTGCTTCTCCTTATGATTTGCATCGCATCAAATTTCCTTTTTGATGACAAATTTGTAGCGTTCATTTTTTTACGTTTTTAGCACTTAAGGGACATCAGCTCTCAAAAAACACATTACTGCCTGCACTGCAAGCTGCAGCTCTTAAGGAACAAGCAAATAATGAGCAGACACATCACGGATCACATTGCCCAAAAATCAATGTGAACCTGCCCAATATCATTAACAGTGGTATAAATGATATCTAAAATGGTCAGACAGGAACTTCTTCATTATGTAATGGCTCAAAAAATATTTCCCAACAGTGTAGTTTCATTTTGCTTACAGGTTTCACATACTATATTAATTTAATTACATGGATTCCTAGTAGTGGTGGACTATTTTCATAGACATAATGTAAAGAGCTTCTCAGAAAATTTTCACCTAAATAAATGTTTTTGTTGAAAGGTGTTATTTCACTCAAGCCTTTTTTTTTTTTCCTCACTCATACTGACTTACAAGGTTTTGATGGAATGTCTTCTGAAAATGACTTTCTGGATGTTTCATGAAAAGGAGTATATTTTTAGATTTTAAAATGTATGGAAAAGGGTAATGTTTTCAACAGCCTTTGATCTGCAGCATGAGTTTCAAGGACAGTCCTGCTTAAAGAACAGAGAAAGTATTGGTTTTACTTGGAAACTCTGCATGTAATATTTCGAATGTGCTGTTTTCTCCAACTGCTAGGATCATTATGACAGCCTAAAGTGACTGTAGAAAAGTGTATGCCCTCTGCTCTGAAAATCAAGTTTTTTATATACCCTAGATTTGACTTAAGTTCTTCAAATCCTCTTGAGGTTACTGAAAGTTGACAAGTAAAGGAACCAGATTAATTTCTACCTTAATTTTTACATAAAAGTATCTAAAATTTAAATTAGATTAATAACAAAGAAAGTTTATTTCTTTGCATTGTTTCTCTTCCTCCTGAACTTCAGTTTTGCAGGGCTTAAATGACCTGTAGTGTAGGATTGCAGCTTCATAAAGCATCAGCAATTAATCCAATCACATACACTACTCAATCATTGCAGCAGATTTTTCTAAAACATGCTTTGTGATCAAGGAGTAATAATTTCCTCAAAAAAAATCCTGGACAGGAAATCATACCATTCAATGTAGCATCCCCGCTATAAAATTTGACCTATATTTTAAAGGAAACTCTAAACAGAGTGTTAATAAGACATATAAATAGGGCTTTACAGATTTGTTTCTGAACATAAGGCTTTGGAATACTGTCAAACACTTGAAAACACAGGAATAAGTATACTCCTTCTTCATTATTTTTAGACACTTCTCAGCCTCTTAAGTAATAAAAAATACATGCCACAGTATGTGCTCAAACTGCCAAGTACCATACCAAGCAATGGCAGAGCAAGTTCCTGCATACTAGTTGGGCCAGTCATTTCAAATCATTTCAACATTAATTGACAGAATGTAGATTTACTAGAAAAAACTCTCAAACACATTATTAATTCCGTGAATGGCTGGAATGTGAGAAATTCTTCACATAGCTTTCATACCCAGTCACACTATCTTATTTTTTTCTGTAAGAAAAGTTGCAAGGCAATCAACAGTAGGTGCCTGATTCAAAATGTTTATGGATATTCACCCCAAATAAAGTAATTCAGTAGTATCTGCTTTCTATAAATACACTATTGAGTTAGTTTACTGGCAGAAGCATTTGCAAAAGCTAGTGGTTTAAGTCAAGAGTTTAAGAGACTATTTTCAATATAATGTTCATTTTAAAATTACTTAGAATTGAGGTTTTTGCATATATTCTCTTCTAATCCATTCAGTGAACAGAAAACAAAGTCCTGATTTCCAAGAAAGATTCAAGTTTTCAGAATTAATTATTTGTATGGAAATTACTTATGAATTTTTACATAAATTATTCAATTAAAAAAATTAAGTCGTGAAATGATTACAAAATTCTCCAAGCCAGCTCATACATTCAGTGACTGGCGGCAGGTGTTATCCTAAATTCCCAAAACAATCTCATAAATTCTCCCAAATGATCTCTTCTGGTTATTAAATCAAGTTATATTTCATGGGATTAAAATTAAAATCTATTTTATTAACTGCCAGGTCTACCTGTTCCTGATCTGTCATTGAAAGAAGCAAAAGGCAGCTGCTGTTGTGTGGGAATAGAGGAGATGGTCTGGAAAACCAAACAGAAATTGGGTGAAATAGAGGTTTATCATCTTCTCCTCCACAGACACGGGAGTATAATAATACATTTGTTCTGTTTTTTCACACTTTCTCCTCCTTTGTTCAATATTTTCTCATGCCCTGAAAGGAGAGTGGGCTGTGGCACTGAAACACTGTGAGGATGCTTCTGTATGTCGGAAAAGTGTTCCAGAAGCTGTCCTGTCACCCTGCAGCAGAGTTCCTTCTCCCCCATGGTGCCCACAATTCAGGAGCATTTTTGGTGCTGTTTCCATGCAGGGACAGGTAACATTTTAAAGATCTTTTATACCCTCAGAGTCATGGAAATGCAGATAAACAGGTCAATCTTTAGTCCAGTCCCCTCTGCCTAAGTGCAATACCTCTCCAAAGAGTGGTGTTACTGCTGCACATGCATGCAAAATTATTCAGCCACAGCTGAGTAAAGCTGAGAAGAGGATGGTTAGTACAGTAAAAATCAGATTCCACCTATGTTCCTCATTAATAAATTTATTTTGGGCCAGTAGTGTACAAGGAAGGTGACATACAATTTTGATTATTTATCAAAGGCAGATTTGTGATTTGTCTTTGTCTGAGTTGTCAGTATTGAGGGATGCTGTACAAACAAATTCTAAATCAGATATTTGATTTTATAAAAGCTGAAAATTAATCTAGAAAGGCAGCTGTTCTCTACATCTTAAAGGACAGGCTGATGGAAAATCATTAAGTCACCATGGGATGATGATAAAAGGAATCACTGATGGTTGAACTATGAAATCAAGAACACTATTGTATAATTGTTATATAATTTATGTAGTTAAAATCACAAAATGTTGCTGATACTCCCAAACAAATCAAACAAATTCTATTATTGTTAATCACTCAGTTTATTAATGATAAGCATATAATTTTAGCTTTTTTTCCAAAAGCTAACATAAGTTTCAACAGCCTTAATGAAAGGTTGTGCTGTGTTTGAAGTTTCATTAAATTTGTCATGTTTTATTTAGCATAGGTGAAATTCTGGCCACCAATATTTACACTTCACAGTGAACTTCTAATTCAGATTTTTTTGTTTGAACTCACTTTTTTTTTTTTAGCACCTGTCAAAATGCTGGAGGCTGACTTCAAGCTATGTTACTTTTTTGTGTTTGTTTCTGGCCCCTTAACAGAGTATTTCTTCTGCTTGCTGAACTCACCTGCAGGCAATGTACTCTAGTGTCCCTTCTCTTTCTCCTTTGCTTGCTAATCATTATACTTAGAGAATTTAGCTGCTTCAGCTCCCATTGCAACTTCATTTCTCCTCCTTGCCATGACAAATAAAAGTGAAATCTGATTTTACCTATTAAAAAAAATTATAACTACAAACCTATGTTTTTTCCTGCAATTTAAAGCTGTCCATTAAATAAATCGGAAGGAAAAAAAAATCTAGTATTCTTGAGATCTTACATCTCTTGTACAATGTCTGAAGAATCATATCTTTTTGGTAGTAATTGTCTTTTGCACAGAGAAGTGAGTGAAGAGAAAATGTCCAAGCATCAATGTTGAATTGCGTTTATCTGTATATTCTTCATTATTTTTTTCTCTCACCTAATTTTCATGCTGATTACAGGGGTTTCTACTCCAACTGTTTTGATTTTAGGCAGTTGAGCTATATAGAACTGTGAAGTCAAAGTCTGTAGCTCCTCCAAATCCCTGAGAAAAATAAATGACCTAAAAGAGGAGTAGCAGGGAACTCATGTTATGGATTAGAAAAACCAAATACCTTCATCCTTGCATTCACTAATGGAAGTTCATGGCCTGTAATTACACCCTGCTCCTACCTAGTTTCCATTACTCATTTATATCTAGTCTGTTCAGAATCCATTTCTAATGATGATTGGAGCTCTTTGGATGGTAGCATATTAAGAGAAAAAGCAAAGAGACATTTCCTAGGTAAAATTGACCAAAATTGTAATCAGTTCATACAAAACCCCAGAAAAAAATTAATTAAATCTCAGAAAAAGAAAAATCTATGACATAGCCCAAAAAGTGTTTGTCTGTTGTTTTACACTGATGAAAATCACAATGGTTAGGTGTAGTCTGGGAAGAAACAGTCATAAGGAACTAAAAAAAAAAAAATTGCAGAGCTAAATTTCTTTTGTGATTTTCTTATTCTCTCTAGAAATCAAATACTGTCTCTGAAACCTTTTTTGACTTTTTGAGAGAGTAATTAAATGTAGCAGGTTTATTAATTGTTGTCCATATGGTTGTAGGTACTAAAGCAAGCAAAAAGATCAATAAATGAAGTACTTTTCATGAATACTGTTAATTTAATTTTCAGTAAGAACTGTAAGAAAGAGATACTAAAAGGATGAACTCTTGGAAAAATAATCCTTGCAGGAGCTAGTTAACTCTGCTGCTTTAGGGTTCTTTTGTTCAAGCCTTTATCTTACCTGTACATTGTCATACCCTGTGAATGCTCCATGCTGCTCTTTTTAGCTTTTTCTGAAGATAAATTGACAGAAGCTTGTACAGTTTCATTTCCATCTAACATACTTCACAGAAAAAGGCAACATTACTTACAAGAAATACCTTACTTTGTTCTGCTTCAGGTAGAATTATGTAAAATGACGCAAGGAAGAAAACGCAACTAGGTTGAATTTATATCAGTCTCACACAGTAGAGGTGAGTGCCTTACCAGCTGGATCAGTCCTCTACCCTGCTATGGTCTATTGAGTTGATTCAATGATGATAAAATTCATTTTATTTCCAACAGAATACACATGTCCAGGAAAATTAAAATAAAATAAAATAAAATAAAATAAAATAAAATAAAATAAAATAAAATAAAATAAAATAAAATAAAATAAAATAAAATAAAATAAAATAAAATAAAAATTCTGTTAACAAGGACAGAAAGTTAACTTATTATACTTATCCAGCTACGTTTTTTGTCTGTTTTGAAATTCAGTTGAATACAGATAAGAGAAGTTGTTGAAACAGAGATGTCCTACAGGCCAGAATCCTGACTGTGAATATATACATACACTGGGGCCTGCATTCAGGTTTCCAAGTCAGACACATTCCTGATCTACTGCACACACTTTCCAAATATCAAGTACTGACTAAAACAGGAAAACAATATTTTTAAATATTTTGTTGCTCAGACTACTTGAGGAGACTATAGAGAGCAGGTAATCATGGAGGAAAAAAACACATAGGACCAAAGGTGTTGGAAGAATTGCAGTGATGAAGGGAAAATAAATCCAGATGAATATGAAATATTTAAAATGGAAGAAGCTCTTGTTTGGTTTTTTTTTTTTTTCCCTTTAAGAAAGAGGTTGAATTTCATTGACCTATTTTAAAATATGTCATCCAAACTCTCAGTAGACTTCAGCTTCCTTTCATTGAATAATTTTTAGTTTATACATGTGCACACCAGATTCATATTCCATGGTCCACAACAGCCATTAGAGTGCTTATAGGACAAATGTATAGTGAATTATTAAAAAGTGTTTTCCTAGAAATGCAGAGAAGGTGGAGTACAGCAATAAGTGATGGCAAGTTGCAAACTCTGTGGACCTCTGTATTCCTTCCATGAATGTTGCACAGCAGTTTAGTGTATTGCATCGTTTCAATCTTCAAGAGTCATGGAAGGATGAAGGGAAATGACATTAAAGTGAAACTGTTCTTGTTGACCTACTGTCCTTAAGTTTGAAGCTACTCCTCCTTGTTCAGTCTCTAAATCATCTTATAAAAAAAGTCCCTCTCCATCTTTCTTGTAGATGAGTACCCTTCAGGTACTCAAAGGCCTCAATTAGGTCTCTCTGAAGAGTTCTCTTTTCCAGGTTGAACAACCCCAAATTTCTTAGCCTTTCCTCACAGTTCTACCCCTCTAATCATTTTGGTGGCCTCCTCTGGACTTGCTTGAGCAGTTCCATGTCCTTCCTGGGACCCCAGTGCTGATGCAGCACTGCAGGCCAGCAGAGCAGAGCAGAGGGGCAGAATCCCCTCCCTGGCCCTGCTGCCCACACTGCTTTGGATGTAGCATAGGACATAGCTGGTTTTCTGGGCCGTGATTGCTCATGGCTGGGTCATGGTGAGTTTTTCATCCCTCAAAACTCCCAAGTCCTCCCAAGCAGGGCCACTCTTGATATGTTCATTCCCCACCCTGGATTGATACCACCCTGACCCAGGTGCAGCACTTTGTACTTGGTCTTGTAAAACTTCATAAAATTCCATGGGCCCACTTCTCCAGCTTCTCCAGGTCCCTCTGGATGACATCCCATCCTTCAGGTGTGTCAACGGCATCACTCATCTTGGGGTCATCTGCAAATATGCTGAGGGGGCACACGATCGCTTTGTCTTATGTCACTGATGAAGAGATTAAATAACTCTGGTCCCAGTACAGACCCCTGAGGGCACCAATTATCACTGATGTCCATTGAGACTCTGAGTCCTTGACCATGACCCTCTGGATGAGACCATCCCACCAATTTCTTATCCATATAGCAGTTCACCCATCAAACCCCCCTTTCCCAATTGTTGTAGAGGACAATAGCAAAGGTTTTACAGAAGTCCAGGATATTCACAGCCTTTTTTTTATTCACTGATGGTGTCACTCCATTATAGAAGGCCACTGAGTTGGTCAGGCAAGACTTACCCTTAGTGAAGTTGTGCTGGCTGTCCCAAACCATCTCCCTGTCTCCCACATGCCTTAGCACAGCTTCCAGGAGGATTTGTTCCAAGATCTTCCCAGGCATAGACATGAGGCTGACCGGTTGATTGTTCCCAGTTCTTCTTTCTACAATTTTAAAATATAGGTACAATGTTTCTCCTTTTCCAGTCTCCTGGGACTTCACTGGACTGCCATGACTTTCCAAACATCATGGGGAGTGGCACCTACAGCTGCCCTTTCCCTCAGGACTCTGGGATGCATCTCACCAGGTCCCCTTGAGTTATGTATACTCAGGTTCTTCAGGTGGTCACCAATCTGATCTTTACTTACAGTGGGAGGGACTTTGCTCCCCAAGTCCCCATCCTCCTGTCCATCCACTTGAGAAGTGTGAGAAGAGAGGCTATCACTGAAGCCCAAGGCAAAAATATTGTTGAGTATCTCAGCCTTTTCCTCATCCTTGTTACCAGTTTTACAGCCTTGCTCAATAGGGGCCATTACTCCTTCTTTGACCTTCCTTTTCTGGTTAACATAGCCATAGGAGCCCTTCTTGGTGTTCTTTGTGTTCCTTGCCAAGTTCAGCTCCAGCTTTGCCTTGGTCTTTCTGACCCCATCCCTACACAATTGTACCTCATGTCTATACTTTTCCCAGGACATTTGTCCTAGCTTCAATGCCTGTGCATTTGTTTCTTTCCTTTTAGTTTCTGGAGATTGTTGACTCTTGCACTCTGTGGGAGATTTCCTTAAGGTTGTCAGCTCTGTTCCACTCCCTTGTATCTGAGGGCAGTGTCCTAAGAGATCCCACTGACTATCTCCTGGGAAAGCTGGAAACCTGCTTTCCTAAGGTTCAAGGACCTAATTTTACACCTCATCTGACCCATATCCCTCAGGACTGCAGACTCCACCAGTGCATGATCGCTGCAGCCCAGGCTGCCTCCAGTCTTGATGTCCCCAGTTCACTCACTGGCACTGGTGACCCTCAGGTCCAGTAATGCAACCCCTCCAATCAAACTGTCTATTACCTGGGTCAAGAAGTCGTGCTTCATGCATTCCAGCAGTCCCCTGGGTTGTCTGCAGCTCACAATGCTTCTTTTTTAGCAGATGTTGGGGTAGTTGAAGTCCCCCACAGGACAAGGGCCTGTGAACAGGATCCTCCTGTCACTGGAGCAGGAGCACTTCATCCATAGGCTCCCCTTGGGCAGGCAGGCTGTAGGGGATGCTGACCACAAGGTTCCCTTTTTTGCCTTGGTCTCTGATTCTTACCACAGGCTTTCAATCTGCTCATGGCTGCTCTTCAGACACAATTTTCCACACTCAATCTCACTCTTGATGTAGAGGACAACCCTTCTGCCTCTCCTTCATCTCCTGTCCCTTCTGAACGGTCTGTACTCACACTGGTACTGGTATTACACTGGATTACACTGTAACTATCACTGGAGTGTGATAGTTACACTCCAGCCATGGCACTCATCCCACCAAGTTTCAGTCATGGCAAAAAAGGTCACAGCTTTCTAGCAACATGGTAGCTTCCAAGTGATTGTTTGTTCCCATGTCCATTGGTGTAGAGGCACCTCAGCTGGGCTGTCAATCATGTCACCTTCCTAGAAGAACACACCTTAATTCTTTTGAAATAATTCTCTGGTGTTTCCCTGTAGGCGTCTATTACCTCATGAGTCCCTGGGTCATGTCCATAAGATTGCAAGTGTGTTCCAGCATGGCCAGCACAGTTCAGAGTAAGCAGGGTGTAGCTGCACTTTGCTGGATGTCAGTTTCACTCCCAGCACTGGTATGCCACCCATAAGCTTATCTCTGCAAAGGCTGATGTTATCTGCTTCCCCTTCAAACCTATTTTAAAGCGGTCTCAATCAACCCTACAACTCACAAGCTAGAATCCTTTTCCCTCTTTTAGACAGGTGAACTTCATCTCTCTCCAGTATCCCTGGTGCTGTATGAACCACTACATGATCGAAAAACCCAATATTCAACTGATGGCACGAGTTTTTAGGCCACGTGTTTATCAGATAGACTGTCCTATTCCTTTTGGCATTCTTGCCTGATACTAAAGGAGTTAAGAAAAACACCACCTGTGCTCCTGTCCCTTCAACCAGCTGTTCCAGTGCTCTGAAGTCCTTTTCGGTTGTCCTAGATCTCCTCTCATCTAGTTTATCACTGCTGACCTGGAGAACCAGCAGTGTGTAAAATTCAGAGGGCTGAATTAATCCAAGTCTTCTGGTGACATTTCTTGCATACTTCTGCCTTAGTCAAATCATGCAATCATCCATGAGTATCTTGGGCCAGAATAACCAACTCATCTTGTCAACATATAGGTGAAGTTGGCGCAGGTTTAAATCCTAATATTAATTAAGACTGGCCTCTTCTTTAATATTCTAAGTAAGTGTTAAGCAGAAAATAGTTTCTCTCTATATATGTAGTTAGATCAGAAAGTCATCTGCTATGATGCAGAAAAGTTCTTATAAAAGTTTAATTTAGATATGGTTCATTAAATAATGTCTACCATTTTTCCAAAGAAAAAAAAATAGACAATTATTATAATTTGAATTATGTTATAATAACGAAATTTCAATCAACCTCCTCTCTTTTACTTTCCATTCCTATCTCAGATAAGCTTCATAATATTTTCAGGGTCTAAAGCATGAAATTCAACACTAAATCTTACCAGTTGTTCAGACTTTTTCTTCTATTGCTTCTCGCATTTTTGTCTCTTTCCTTTTACTTTCACCCTTCCAGATCCATGTTTTTATTTTAATTTTTTTTCTCCCCAACACTCCCTTTAAATCTCAGGAGCAGACTGTAAGCATTGCTAAGAGAAACATTCCCATTGTTGTTTGAAATACTTAATGTGACTGCTCATTAGTGGTAGCTGTTTTCACAATCTGGCCAGTGTGGTTTACCTTGGTTTCTTTTATAAGAAGAATACAGCCCACATCAGTTCTCATATATCTCCATTGAGGAGGAGGGCAAGAGAAGGACCCTGGTTGTCTCTTCCATGCCCTGTTAAATAAAATCTTTAGGCTTCTGACATAATAGTGGGATTCAGCTGATAAAATACGGAAGCTTACATCTGAAACAGTTGTACTTTTTTGCCCAGTATAAAAAGAGAAACATTTGCAGGGCACAACTCATCCCATCAAAGTAAACTTCTAAAATGGGTCAGATGAATCTCATTTTTAGCATCAGCTGTTATCCAGAGGCTCTCTTTTGAATAAGTGGCCTCAATCATTAACACTTTTTTCCTGATATTTCTTACTTTCAACATTCTCATTAATAAGTAAACAAGAAGTGCTAAACAAGTTACTCCATATCAGAGAAAGTTGTCTTATTTCCATACAGGAACTTTGTATTCTCTTTAACACTCAAATTTTCACAGGGAGTCATGATAGAAAGTAAAAGTTGTATATGCTGTGTAGGCATATAATCAGATCAACCTCACATCCTATTAAATGCTGAAGAGCAGAGTAGTAAAAAAAAGTGTATACACCAGCTATGGAAAGTTGCCTTTTGCA
The DNA here is from genome assembly GCF_024509145.1 of Vidua macroura. Taxonomy (NCBI): domain Eukaryota; kingdom Metazoa; phylum Chordata; class Aves; order Passeriformes; family Viduidae; genus Vidua; species Vidua macroura. The sequence goes on from NC_071611.1 coordinate 32,388,328, forward strand.
CTGATCTACCTGCCTGGATCACAGCAAGCTGCTGTGATATAAAAGGAAGAGAAGAGATTGCATTTGAGTGACCAGTATTCCTTTATTTGTCTTGACATCTTAAACTTTTACATATGTCTCAAAAGCTGAAACACTTCAGCTAAAATACAAATATTTTTGTTTGGAAAAATTCTTGGGTGCTTCATATGAGTTATATTACATAAGCTTCATATGCCGTCTCATATTCCATATCCTATGACAACTCACAAGATTTCCTGTAATTAATATTTAGAAATATGTAGAAATATTTCAGCTTTGGAAGCTAAAGTCCCACTGGGGAATCCAGAGCCCATGAGAGAAGAAGGATGTGATATAACTGAACAGTAGCTCTGGTGAGTCACCACTGAAGCATATCCAGCTATATTATTTCACTGGGGAGACATTCTCTTTTTTTCACTTAAAAAAGTATTAAAATTTCAAAAGAAATACACTTCATTGAAAATTATACATGAAAACATGGAGCCTAGTTCTCCATTATAAACAATTCTGATTGATTGCTATAAATGCACAAGATTATTTTCTGTTAACACTTTAGAAAAACCTGAACATACATTAGAGAGTGAAGTTAAGCATTGAAATGTTATATGAAGTGGACTTTAAATTAAATTTTGTTATCATATATTTGCTACCTGTTCATCAAGTTTTAACTGGTTCTTTTCCTTTTTTGTTTTGGTATTTTGGTGGGTACTGTTGTTGGAGGAGATGTCACAGGGTAGAAAATGTACTGGTATTACAAGAAGAGCATTTAGGACAAGGACTACACTAAACACAACTGACTTTTGATCCCCGGGCTGTCAACATAACATACCCTCACAGAACTTCCATTAAAGAGCTAGTAACACCACCAAAATATTTAATCTCCCTATGTACTCCTCAGTCCACAATTCAAAATTAAAACTAACCATAAACCATCATGTTCAAGAAAAAGAGCAACTGAAAAATGCTATCCAAAGCTTGTTGCAATGATTTTTTACGAACAGCACCTTATTTTATTGAAACACCTCTATAAACACATTTTGCTGAGAGGCTGTAAGAACTGACTGGTAGTATTATCCAATGTTTCTTGACCACAGTCCAGTATGTTCCCACTGATCTGGCTGTAAATGTCAGTGACTGCCCTGTGGGAAACCAGAATAAAAATCTCTCTGGACACAATAGGAAGCCTTTCTACTTTCATAGCTTCAGAACCACACCCATAATCAGTGAATATTTAGAAATTGCTGAAGAAAAAAATCAGATTATTTGGATGAAGTTCCAGTTTGTTGAAAGACAATAAGGCAAATGGTATCAACTATGCATCCTCCCTTTGCTCCCATAGGTAAGGCTGAACACAAAGCCTATCTTCACAAAGATTTTTATGTTTCACAAGAAAGATTTTCTGAAATGAAGAAACAACAACAGGAAGTAAACAGTATTGGGAATATTTTCAGAAATAAGACTTACAAGGAAAGAGTGAACATCAACCGAGTCATTATGTATAACTAGAACAGAAATTATTATTCTGTTTTTCCACAGATGCCAATTTCATCTCTTGCTGCATTGTCAGTCTTTTCAGTTCAACTGAGTAATCAAAAGCCAGGTTAACAGCTAGCATAAGCAGTATTCCTATGAAAGAGACAGATGTGTTGTATAGTGCTTGATGTATCATGAATTGTCAGCAGCTCAGTAAGGACACCTCACCTGTAAAGGGTCAAAGGAGTTGTCTCTTCTGTAAGCTCAGTTTCAAAGTGCAAATCCATATATAATTTTATATTCTTCCCAGAGGAGAGAGACATGAAGGACTGAGAATGAATGTTTAACCTACATACAATCAAGGTACCCAAGGTATTTTTTTAATTAGGTCAGGATCCCATTAAGAATGACTTCTACCTTCTCATTAATGTACATTAAAAGACTTTCAGCCTGCACTTTGGGTAAACAAACCGGCTGTCTATTTTGGACAATCTAGTTTGGAGGGAAGATGAAATATTTTGTTTGTGTTGGATTCAGGAAGGATAAAGACTGGGACTTTGCTGTACTGAAGACATGTGTTCCCATGAGCTTCTCTGTCTCCAAAATAGGTTGTTGGCATAAATAAAATTCTGTATAAATAGATTTGCATCATCTCATGAATTGAATTAACTGGCTAACTATCTTGGTTTAGGTTCTGTTTTGTCAGCAAATAAGCACTGAAATCCTGGGGACTGCACAGGGGTTTTTTTGTATTTGTTTAACTGCCTTAAGCTAGGCATCAAACTTTGCCCTCCCAGAAGTCTAAATAGGGAGAAGAAAAGAAACAGAAGGCATATATCTAAATTAATGTTCAAAGAAAGGAGAACAGAAGTTACTGCAATTCAAACCTGTACAGATTAGCCTAGCAATACTTTACAGTCAGTCAGACCAATCCTCTGCATTGCCCATTGCCTGCTATAATTTTTGATTTCTCTTATTGCCAAGATTTTCAAAGTATAAAGTGTTCACAAAAGATGGGAATAGGATCGCAGTCATTTCACACAGGTTAATAGAGCTGCTTAATATTAAAGTAAGTATCCATTTGCATCACTAAAAAACTGAGGCTTTTATTTCCAAGCAAAATGAAGACAAAAAAATAAAGTTGTTTTTATTCACTCTCTGACAGGAATGCACATTATGACACAGTCTGAAGTTGCATTCATCACTCTGCATTCATAGCACGCTGTCATGCCAATCCTCCCCTCCATCACTAAGAATAAAAATGATAATGCTTAGGAATTAATCACTCAAATTACTTACTCAGAAGAAGTACTGTCAACCAAAACCATCTCTCTTCCATCAGGTTTGCCTATGTTTTGAGTGACCTAACAGGGACTCTCATATGAACTTGGGTCCAGCACAGTCTGAAAGTCAAATAAGACAAATGACACTTTGTGCTTCAAAGGGAAATGGCTGCAGAGAGAAACCAAGACAAATAGCCCAGGGAGTGTTACAACCTTTCAAACTATTCCAATTCACTCTGCGAATATTTACTCTTCTTTTTTTCTTTTTTTTCCTAATAAATATTCCTTCCCACACTTGTCATTATGCCATGCAAGATCTCACAGTTCTTTTTTTTTAGAACATATGGTCCTTTTGCTACCTACTCTTTCTCTAGAACTCCATTTGGAAATGATGCATAAATACATCCTGTTTTTCTCAGCTAGAAGAGTCACCCTGCTCAATACTGTTCCTTATTAACACTTTTTCACTTGTTGTTGCAGTTGAATGCATGAGGGGAGATATAACATTTTCATTTCATATCAGCAAGTGAGAGGTTGAGGTTTTTTTAATTTCCTCACCAAATGTCAAGATGTCATGATGCTTTTAAAATCAATATCCTAAGATTTCAGCTCTAGATCTCATTAATACATCTCAGTCCTACCTTTATTTAAATACTTTCTTAACATTTTAGAAACTAACACAATTACACTTTAAAATGAGACAGGGCAAATCAAAGCAATCAAAGCAATCAAAGCTTTATTACCACAATGTGTGGTTATACAATAACAGAGTGGTTTTAAAAAAATGCTGGAGTAATAAAAACAAAGAAAGGGGAGAGGAGTCTTTGCACCATTAGGATTTGTATATTTTAACTATTCCATTTCTTACTACCAGCTATGATAGGTAATGATTCACCATATTTTTAAAAATAAATAGCTTCCTTGATGAAATGCAAATGAACAAGCTTTTGACAAAAGTATTCAACAAAATCTTGTTTAGGATCTGGCTTAAAAGTGTGTCCATCAAAAAAAAAAAAAAAAACACAAAAATAGCTCAACATTAAAAATATACATTAAAAATATATAACATTCAACAGGGGAAGATCACTTTTTCAATGAACAAGCACTAGTACCTGCCAAAGCTAAGTGGTTTCTTCATGGTGAAATTTTGTGTCACCACATACCAAGTTCTGAATCTAACTGGTGGTTTGAGCTCTATGATCAGTAAGAGCTCTTTTGTAAGTGTTGTCTTTGTTTAATCTTAGGGGTCAACTGGAGAGAAGGGTCAACTGTTCCTGGTCAGCAGCTAAGATACATTTATTTCAGATTATTTCAGATTTATCTCTCAGCATTTTCATGAGACGATGTTTTAAACTGCTGTTGCAAACACAAGACCTTCCACCGACTGATCATATTTCCGTAGGAGGACAAGTCAGAAGCTCTATCAGACTTCATTGTTGTAGTTCTGCTCTTGTATCATGGGGATAATAGAGCACAGACCTTCTTTCCTCTCCACCCAAAACTACACCAGAATGTGCTCGCTTCAGAAAAGCATTTAAGCTTGCACATATTAGGGCTTTCAAGAGCTATGCATTTCTCTGGAAATGTTCTGAGCAGGTCTCTCTTACAAAAAGTTGATTTTTTTTTTTTAATTTACAGAAACTTTAAAAAATGTGTTATAACCACTCCACTATAAACTTAGAGAAAGACTTTCTATTATTTTGTGTATTATCAGGCACTTTCACATCTCCATTTAAATACAAAGGCTATTATGCATGATACTTCTTTATCCACATGCCTTTGTATTACTGTGCAAAAACTACTTATCTGAACTTTCTGTAAAATAGTTAATCCTCTGTGTGGGGTTTTTTCCTCTCAAAGTCAATGCAAAACTTATGGTCAGTGTCAGCCCCCAAGCCCTCAGTATCTTTTTCAGAGTAAGACATCAGCCCAGACATCACCATCATTTTAAGGAACTGAGGTTTCAGAAGACTGCAGATTTGGTAAGTAATTGATAGGAGGCACTAAGAGAGGCTCTTATCAGAAGACTGACATATTTCTGAAACTGTAAAAGCCACCAAAAGCCCTGATAGTGGAACTGTTCAGCAAGCTAGCAGATCATATGCTTATTTAGTTATTTAGTATTTCTCTTACACTTTCACATCCAGAGTTTCACATGTATTTTTCTGTTAGCATGTAGGATGTGTAGAATAGTGAATCCTTCTGAAGAGAATATTGTCTGATTTATGTAACTGGTCCAACAGCTGAAATTACAAAATATTTGCTGACAACTCTGTATTCTTTAAGGCATTAATGTGTCCTTGTCTTGTACTTGTGGTTTGTGTACATATGTCTCTCAAGAGCCAGTCTAACCTTAGGGCTAGAAAACTGAGGGACAGACAGCTTTTTCAGTTCTGAATAAATAACTGATGAATATCTAAAAGAAAACCAGTTGTACTTCACATTTATATGTATGAGCTCTACATTCTTAAAAATATTTTTACATTCTTCAAGTTTATGACTCCTAAGAATTATATGAAGGACATTTTTATAAGTTATTTTCCAGAGCTGCTAACCATTATTTACAGTTTAAGTTGCTGTACTTCATCAAAAAAAAAATTAAGGATTTATTTTAAAATGTACTGGGGAAAACATATAATTTAAAATATAATATGGTTCTGGCATGATTAACAAAATGTACTGAAAACTGAATGGGCATTTAGCAACCTGTGCTATTGAGCTGGAGTTAGTATTTTTTCACAGTATACTGCATTAGCAGAGTGCTGAAGGGTCATGTAGAGTTCACATGATATACATAAATTGTGGAAAATTAATACACTTTTGGAAAAATACAAGCAATTTTATAAGTGATATTGAGCTTTGGGCATTTCTTTTCTACTTCTGCCGTTATATTTTTGAAGAAAGAAGCAAGTGTAAATTATAGATTTTTTTTTTTTGCTAGATTCCCTCTTATATTCTCATTGAAAGCCATTGTATTATACACAACCATATCAAATAAAGATGACTTTTCACAATACTAATATAAAACAGAGTGGAAACTGCTGTGGACATGTTCAGTGTATTGAGAAAAATTATAACAATTTCATGCAAATATTTCTATGCAAATTTCATGCAAATTTCATGCAAAAATTTCATGCAAATATACAAAATTGCATGCAAATAATCTAGTTGAAGCAGTGAGTGAAACAAATACAAATATAACAACATCACTGCAGGAGAGAGTAGAGGTAACACACTGCCTTATTTCTTCAATGAGTTTGGCTAAATATGATTAGCAGACAAACTGTTTTGTTCACACAGATTAATTACCAACAGTTTTTTTTTCTACTGTAGTACCTGAAGCTGAAGTTGGCAACGCCCATCTAGAGAAATAAATGTCTCCTCTTGTTGCATACATCAAAGAAAACATTGGTACTTTTGTTTTGTTTTGTTTTTTTTGGGGTTTGTTTTTGTTTTTTTTTTTTTGTTAAGTAACCACCATTCTTTTAGGTATTTTTAAGAAAAAGCAAATTAAATATATGTTTTGTTTTCTAGTAATGGAAGTTGGGGAGGACATTAAAAACCTTGTCCCAGATTATCATCAAATTGTCCTTTCTTTAATGCATTGCTGCTGCACATCCAAACTGCCTGCGCAGACCCTGTCCTTTTTGCACTGGAGAACACGCAGTGTCCATACTCAACCACTTTCCAATCAAGTTCACATATCCTTGCTGTCTCTGCACTGCCTATATCACCTCACAGTCAAGAGGTTCTCATCTGGTTTAAGCAGGAAAGTCTTTAGGAATTTCCTGAAAGACTCTGCTGGGATTCTGTCATACCCATAACCTGCTCCTGCTTTGGAGGGTCTGTTGAACTGCTGCATTACAAAAGCCTACGTCTCACAAACGATTCTACAGGAAGCTCCTGATGTTAGGGTTATTTCCCTGGCATACACCACTGTTGCAGTTACCAGAGCAGATGTTCTGATCCCATACAGATACCACTTTTCTCAATAGGTTGTGACATCAGGTCTTGAGGTCTGACCACCAGAGAAGTGGGAGGTGCTCACAGAGATGACTGCAGCCTTTTAATTTAGAACTGAGATCTGGTGTTTTTGAGAGTCACCCAAGGAAACAGAAGACTTTGCTCAAACATCATACAAGGTGAAAAAAATGAAAGGTCAATCAATGCTGGAACCCAAAGTATGAGTTTTCTATGTGTGAACCAACAGACAGGACTTTCAGTAAGACAAATTAGTTCCTTTTTTTCTCACTTTCTGGTCCTCAGTCTTTCACACTAGTGTGTTCCAGCATGAATCCAAAAGATACTGCTGAGAAGAGTTTCTTGAGAGAGATGCTGTGAATAAGTCAGCGCTAGGAGTCCCTTCCTGCACACCACTCCCAGTAGTGTTCCTACATGCAATAAGCTACAGAGTCCAGTTTACTTCAGTTGCCATGAACTGGAAAAAAAGCACATCAAATAGTAACAATGAAAGAAAGTGAACCTCTTGGTCAGACTCATATCAGGCAGAAATTAGTGTGCAAAATTCTTATCTGTGCATCAACATGCACAAGGGCAAGCTGACTCAGACCAGTGTCACACAATACGGAAGTGTCTTTGCTACACTGCAAACACCAAATGCCTTCTGGGAAGTATTACTCTGAACTACTGTACGCTGAAACAAGCTAGTGGTGGACTAACCTAACACAAATCTCTTACACCCAGAAAGCAGAGACAGAACTCCTCCTGTCATTTTTCTCCCTCCTATCTCCTACTAGCTGTCATTTCCTCTGCTTACCTTTGACTGCTAGTGTGCACTTCTGAGTGCTGAAACACAAGCCAAATTTCTTCTTTCTTGGCAAGCTACTTTTCCTTTCATTACTACATGGTATGTTCTCATAACTATCCAAATAGTCTGCAACTGATAAAACATTTGTCAGATAGAAATTAATTCTCCTCCATTTAATCTTGTTTTCTTCTTTAGTGTGTTTTATTTTTAAGGGAAAAAAAATGAGTAATGATAAATGAAAACCCACCATTGATAAAGGCACACATAGAGCACTATTTATTCTGTCATTATCCTTTTTTATGTGCTACAAAATTCTAGCAAAATAATCTCATATTTCACTTTTTGTTGATGAATTAAAGGCTTAATTTGCAGCAACCCCCTACTTGCATTCCATTCTGAACCCCGGTTTTATTTCCAAAAGTGAGATAGGCATAGTGACGAGTAAATTATACTGAATCAGAAGTAAATAGTTTTCATCCCACTCAGACGTGGGGATGGATGTAAAAATGTACTTTTAAGGTTTTCACAGAACAGCAGGAATATTTTTTGAGCTATTTTGAACAGCTGAATTGCTGCAATTATCTAAAACAGCACAGAAAAGTTCTGCTCCTGCTCCATAGGTTTAATAGGCTGCCGTGCTCATGGCGTGTAAAGAAGCGTTTGTTTAAATAGCCGTGCTGCAGTGCTCTCACCAGGGGCTGCCAGCAGCTATGCCTCGTGTAGAGTAAGAGAAAACACAGACGACATTGAGCACCAAGGAGCAAAGACCTCACCACAAACATGAGGCTGGGAGCAATGAGCTGTGTCAAGAGCTGCTACACTGCTGTTAGGCAGAGGGCAGGTGTGCACCAGCATCCCCAAAGCAACACAAGGGTGGAAACACTGTTCTGTGCTGGGCACGGGACGGACATTGAGAAAGGGATTGTCTCTCCCCCCAGGCATGGCATCCTAGGCCACTGTCAGCACCAACACGCAGCATTCCTGCTGAAAGGTGAATTGTGCCAAAAGGCCACAGAAACATTTCTGTTCCTAATGTTATTCAAAAGGATATTGTTCCCAAATTAGACTGATGTAATCCACTACCTCACTTCTGCACTCAAGCTCCAGAGCTGCCGGGAGGAGCCAGGGTGCCTGGGGCTCTTGTCTGTAATTGAAGACCCTTGAATGTTTGGCTAAAATACTCAAAGGAATAGTTATTACATCAGCCTAGTACAAAGCAGGTTTATTAATTGTGGTGGAATTTCTAAACTCATAAACAATTCTTTCTTAAAACAATGTATCTATATGAGCCCTTTAACATTTGGCTTTGCACCACTAAAAACCCAAAAAATGTGACAAAAGAGAAATTCTGCAAAACTTGGTTTTCAAAATATAGGAACATCAACCATCTTTAATCCAATAATCCAATTATGTAATTTTTCATTCTTGATTTTCAGTTTCTGAATGGTTCAAGTTAATTCAACATAATTTGTTTGTACCAGTAGCTCAAATTTTCCTCTAGTTTTCTTCATTCACTGTATAACTACACAGTTTATAGAGGTTTGCAATATGGAAGAGAGAGGAGGAGAGGCCATTGAATCATGTATGATGATAAAAAAACAATGCAAACAGTTTTCTAAAGTGGATAGCAGAAATTTGTTCTCTTTGAAAATTAAATTAGTTGCCTTGAATAGTATTTCCCTGAAGAAATCTTTAATTTTACAAGAAAAGCATTTTGCCCTCTCTCAAACACTGCTAAAAATTTCTGCTCTTTTCTATTTTCAGCATGAGCTGTATCTGTTCATGCCCAGACGGAATATGTCCCTGTGCCAGCACCCCACCCTGTGGTGACAGTGGCGTGGCGAGGAGCACGAATGCCCAGCCAGACAGTTTCTGTGGTCTGGCACGACCAAGGCTCTCCCATACTAGCCTCAGACTGTGGCAGCCTATCCAGCCTGTCTCTGTCAAGCCCAGGGCACCTGTCACTTGATCTTTGAGAATAATACAAAGATTCATCTCAATTATCCAGTCCTATTCTTGCTTCAGCAAAATTTCTGGCAGCTCCAGAAGCACTAAATTGCTCACTATAAAAAGCCAGTATCTTAGGGTCACACAAGTGCTTAATGGCTTTTAATTAATTTTCTCAGTCTTTTTGCAGGTTAGATTGGGATATGAGTCATTCAGATAGATTGCTTTCCAACAGATTACTTCACTGACTAAGAAAAACAGTAAACTATTATAGATTATATAAGTGAGACAAGAAACCAACTAGATTTTTGACAACCAAGAATCTAATTCTCATTGTCATGACAAGGAAATTGGCTTCCCATTAGGCATCAGCTTTTAAATCTAGAGTCCTATTTCTCAGTTCTGTGCTTGGGGGAACAGTTCCTACTTCAGGATTAAGATGACAGAAGATACTGTTATATCTTCTGAAAGCGTAATTTTTAGCACCAAAATCTGAAGTTTATTTTAGTTGTAATTTTGTAATAGTGAATGTGGTAATCAGGCCTTGGAACTTTGAACACATCAGCAAATCATTCACAAATTACCTCTCAAAATACATACTTAAAATAGGTGAAAGAAAATAGTTCTTTTACCCTCTGAAACTTCACTTTTCTAGTATCCCCTCTTTTCTGTTTTGATGCAACTGATGGCTTTCCAATTCTATTATACTGATAGAGACATGAAGTGACAAAAACTCCTGACAGTGATCTTTCAAAGAACAGCATTAAATCTTCATGGAAATTTATGCTTCTCTGCTTCTTTTTCTGCAGCATTTACACTTCATAGGAGTAATTGAGCATTGAAGCCCAAAGGAGTAGTCTACCTGGAAGACTCATTCTCTGATTAATAATTCTGTTTTGGAAGATGAATGGGTTTTTATCCTAAAACAAGTTTAGACAAAAGTGGCTTATTTTCTAGGAAAAGCTGTGGGCAAACAAATGAAAAACCTGCTCACAGCTTTGAATTATTTTTTGTATTTCCAGACAAACTACATATTTAATAAAATGTTGCTGACTTGTTTTAAATATCAGATCTGCTAAAATGTTAGTGATAATCAACCCAAGCCATTCTATGATTCTAAGATAACAAAGGGCAGAAAAAAAAATAACCAACTTCCTTGTCCTTGAGTCAATGGAAAAGCCAGAAATAGAACTGAACAGGGCCCAGCCTATGAGTGGCATCTCAAATACCAGAATGAAAGACGGCTGGAATGACTGGCATCGAAAGCCAGCCCTCATGGGTAGTTCCCACACAATGGCATCCCCTGGCATGCAGGAAATACCTCCATTATCTAAGATCCTGTTGCATGGCAACAGCCGGTGAGTGTTGACTTATTAGCAGTACCCACTGTACACCAGAGTGACATCGCCAACACAATAAATGTTCATTTGAGGCAGCAGAAGTCCAAAATTACTTTTAATCTACAAATTAGACTTAGATTTTGACAGTTTAGCAAACAGATCTCAAATAATAGGGAGCAAGGCTCAGCTATTAATCACAGAAGCACTTTAATCCATGAGAAAACATGCAATAAAAATGGAAAATGTTTCAGGGTGGATAAACTATGAGATATTCTGTCATTATCAAGATGCAGATTGTGAGTCATGCTATAAAGACATTATTTGAGCCTGTATTAACAAGATTTTTTTTTTTTTTTTGGTAATGCTAAGATCTTGATTTTGATCTGAAGTAGCAACATCAGATATAGGCACCCCAGGTGATGCAGCAGAGGTCAGTTACACATGTGTCTGTTCACTGTGTTGACAATAGGATCTTTTGAGTTGACTCAAAGTTCTAAAACTCTACGTTGATGTGAATGCATGAGCTGAAAACATATTTCAAGCTAAATTCTCAGGTCACTTAAGTCCTTAATATTTTAGAGAGGTGAAAATTTATAAGACTAAGTGCCTGTTGTAAATGTGTTTGTCTTTCAGACCTTTACTTGCATCTATGCACTCTCAGAAATCTGAAAATTTTATTCAGTGGAAGTGGTTATGTAAAAATAGCAGTTCTGGCGATGTACTTCCTACCTGTATTTCATCTCTCTGCATTACAGAAACAAGAAATATATTCTTAAAAAATGCTAAAATTCTTCCAGAACAGTGAACTGTAATCTTCTGTTTCACATATTATGTTACATGAATAAGAGATAATTGTATATGCAAGTACTGACTGCAAAGTACTGACTTTATCATTAAGGTAGAAAAGACATCCTTTGGGATTTCAGATCCTTGATTTTCAACACTAACAGGTAATAAAATTCTTTCTAGTCACAAGTTAGGCCAATTTACTATGAAATTAATAAAATAATCTGCAAAACAGTCTTTCAGTTTCACATAGCATTATAAACCTACATTTAAAAACAGTAAAACTTCAAAACTTCAAAGACCACACCTCATCTCTAAAGGGGAGTTTGGTATCCTGGTACACCATGAATGAAGGCATATTAAAAAGGTGTTTATAATTCAATTCAAAGATCCTCTTTGTGGTTCAGTATAGAAGAGTGGAAGCAAATTAAGGAGTTTATTTAAATGGTTTTAGAACCACCTCTTTGCTTCCCTATGTATTTCTGCAAGTTTCTGAGTGAGAGGAAGAACACAGCAGAATAGGAATTCTGTCGAGCTGTGTTTGATGTTTGGGTGAAGGATATCTACAGAGACCAGTCCTAAAGCTGAGGGGAGGAGGCCTCTGTCTGGGACCCAGTTCACCACAGCTGCTCCAGGCTTCACCATGGTCAACCCTGCCATCAGATCAACCCAAGGAGAGGTCCAGGAATGTTCCCAAGGGTGCTGACTGGCATTGCTGAATGTGTGCAGGCACCCTCTGTCCCTCACACCAAAACCAGAGGGTGTGAGGGGCAGAGGGTGCCTCCACGCATCCCTGGGGAGGGGCTCAAATTACCCCCACAGAGAATACAAGCACATTTATCAGGATGCCATTTGGGCCTTGGCTTGGTAAAACAGCTCAGATGGATGTATCTGCAGTCCACTTACCTAAACTGTTTCATTTGAAGCGAATTTTCTCATCTGAGTGGAGGAGACCTTAGGCCCAAAGGGTTTAGATACCTGCAGGGACTTAACAGCTCTGCAAAACTAATGAACAGTCTAAATTAGGGCTTTCCTCAGTGGGAATTGTTCTCTTTTGCCATAAAATATGTAAATATTAATTGGACTTGAGGTTTCAACTCTGTTTTTTTAATTTTCTTTGTGAATCTCCTAGTCAATGGGCTCCACAATGCTTCCCTCTCCCCAATGAATCTTTAATTATTCTGCAGGAAATAGAAAATCTTCATTACCTTTCTTATTCTTAATATTAAAATACATTCATTAACAGGAAGAAATTGAGAGGAATTATTATTTCTCAAAGGAAAATGTGAAAAAGTATAATATGAAGCATATCAGGTATTAAACATGAGCCTTTATACCAATTTTCAACTAAAAAGTGTCTATAGATTTCATCAGAGTACCTCTGTGTTCAGACTTTTAGGAATGAGACCAGAATTCATATTTAAGGAGACAGTACCAGAATTTGGACTGAACCATGAAGTCAAGTGAGAAGCGCTTGCCTTAGGCATGGTGGAAATCTGTCTCCACCAGAATTTTACTTCTTCAAAGGTTTTCTTTATTTTTCTGTCCTAAGTGACATGAATTGTTGGCACAAGAGAGGTTTAAGAGACTAAAACAAGGATAGTATAGGTAATTCACTATCAAAATTCTGCTAATAAGATAAGCTTACTGGTTTCATCTTGAGGGAAAATTGCCATGGCCTGGCAAGGTCTTTGTAACTTTTTCCTGTCTTTACCTCTCTCATGCTAAGCCACCTTGCTACGCTTCCGCCACTGCAAAGCCATGGATGATCAGTGAAAACTCCAAAATTAAACCTGTTCTCACAAATCCTGATTGAAACTGGTTATTGAAAATGTTACAATCCGCTTTGTTTATGTACTCAAGCAGAAACCTGCAGCACAGAGTTTGTGACTATTACTCAGCTCACAGAGACAGGTATGTAAAGGTATTTTAAAAAGGAGTAACCCCTTTTCTCCATTTTTCAAATATTACAAAATATCACTACTGGGTGTTCTCATGTTGTTAACACTTTCTTGCTGATGACTAATTAATCCAGATAATAAATAATGGTAATCAATTATGATTCTGCTTTGTATTACATTTTCACTTTAAACCTCCTCTGTATGCATATGTTCACACTAATGTCTTCTTCAAAATTTTGTGCAAGGATCCCATCAGCTAAAAAGCTTTGAGTCATATCATCATGTTCCATGATTCTACAGAGCTTAGCTTTCACAAGCCCAAATCTCAAATTATTCAGATCTGACTTGACTTTTTAAGATCAAGTCATTCTTCTTCCTTTGCTTGATCAGGAATCTTTTATAAATGAGAATTCTTGAGAACAACACAGTTGAATAAAGTTGAAAAGAATAACTTTGAAGAAAAGGAGCACTACAAGAATATATGAGCCTGATGATTCAACTAGGTCATAGTATTGTCCAAGTCCCCCACCTCTAAAAGCTTGTCAGTGCATCCTCTCTCTAGTAAAACTCAGTGCAACCAAGAGTGTCACGAGTAAGCATGAGAACCTGAGGAGGCTGGGAGCCTGATTTTCTTGAAGCATTAATTGGAAAATAGGTATATATGTTCACTGTTACAGCACCTGCTATGTTTTTTGACTTTGGGCTAATCCATTACATTTTTGTGTATGTTTATATTCTTTATAAGAACCAGATTCCACAATCTTAATAAAGATCTTAATGAATGTGTGTTATTTTTATATTGCAAATGGAAGAATTAATCTGCTTTAAACTTCCCTGAATGCAGAATTTAGTACAGAATGTGCCATTCTTTCACAAAAGCAAAAAGAAATGCTCAGTGACAATGTTTATGGTCTATTGTACATTATAGAAAGACAGCAGGAAAACTCTTGTCACTGGAACACTTGTTGCACAGACACATAAAAAGTTACTTATAGTGAAGAGAAGATCCACCACTAGCACTCAAGATGATAGCTCTGAAACAATTCTAACAAAATATCAATTCTACAAAAAGTAAGGAAGAAAAATCAAATTATTTAATAAAAAAGGGAAAAAAACAGTCATGCAGATAGCTTCTGCAGACATAAATTCAAGAGAGTGAGTAAAAGTTTGTTGAACATACCAAGAAACACTGATAGATAAAACCACAAAAAAAATAAAATAATATGTCTTTGTGACCCACAAATGATCCAGTAAGAAATGTTTCAGATCCTTTTTCTCTTGGCCCTTATCACTGCGTCTGTCCAGTACTGCAGGGAGTGTTCTTCCCATCTACAACCTGCTTGTTAGTGGATGGAAAAGACTGAGCCTAAAGCTAATAGTGACTTTCAAATAAGACACTTGAGAGCAGGAGTGTCAAGCACCTGAGCATGGATGCAACACAAAAGGCCTACAGTGATTAGAGAAGTCAAGAAACATCTTTAAGGTCAAGCTGGGAAAACATCCCTTAGGGATATAACGGATCCAGTGAGAGGCAGGGAATGGACTCATGGGCTCTTTCTTCTCTGAGTTTCTAATCATCTAAGAAATACTGAACGAAAAAAAGGATGGAGCATTTCAGCATGAATGAGCTGAAGTAAATCCAGTTTGTTTTCAGCACAGCAATCCACAAAGAAGCCATAGCATGATGCTGAAATGCTAATTAAATTGATTTCTTTTTTCTTGTGACCTTGGCAATGCCAGTGCAACTTGGTCTTCATAGACTATGGCTCTCCATATCTGTTGAACTGAAATGTGAGTTTCAGTTTGCCATATTTTTTCAAGTTCTTGTCACCATTAAAACTTAATATGAGGTTTTAAAATACCAGGGTCTTCCTTAAGTCTTGACTTCATCATCTTGCAGTAATGAACTCTCTAGAAAATAAGGTGTAATTTAATTACAAAGTCTGTATAATAATGTTTATATGCATTATATGTTTATAATTATGCTCTTTATTTCAACTCCTCAAGCACAAAGGTAAATGTGTATGTGGAGATGCATTAACAGAAGAGCTAAGCCTTACTTATCAATTTCCTACCTGAGGTATTTCTTGCATCTCTGCAAGAAAATGAAGTTATGAGACTCAAAACAAAGACCAACTATGAGAAAAAACTTTAAAAATTTTATGCTGATTGATGATCCCAAGATGTAATAATTTCACTATTTCTCCTCTTAAATCTACACTGCATTACTACATCTGGGAAAGAGAATCTTTATGGGGAATCACCTCATACCAAAATCATCAAGTTCTCTGCTAAGTTTGAGGAAAGGTAGATGGAAGGGGGGGAGGGAGGGAGGGAGGGAGGGAGGGAGGGAGGGAGGGAGGGAGGGAGGGAGGGAGGGAGGGAGGGAGGGAGGGAGGGAGGGAGGGAGGGAGGGAGGGAGGGAGGGAGGGAGGGAGGGAGGGAGGGAGGGAGGGAGGGAGGGAGGGAGGGAGGGAATAAAAATATTCATATGTAAAGGAGATCAGGGACCACACTGATAAAGAAAGATGTTTTACTTGAAAAGCTGAAAGAAACCTTGTCAATATTTGTTAACTTTGATGGTACCTAAATTTAGTTTTCCCCACTTGAGAAAACACAGCAGCAAGGTTAGCAGCAAAGCTCAGTATTCCCAGAAAGATCCACAAACTTTGATGGTCGTTTGTCCAGGGAAGGTGAACCAGAAGCTGTGGGCAAGGACAAGGCAATAAGGAAACATAGCAAGTCTGCTACCAGTCATGGGGATTCCAACATTAGTTTGAGAGCATCTGGGATCAAGGTTATGAGCACTCACAGCTACATGATAACTTAGGGCTGGGCTGGAGATCCTAGGCTGTGGTTGCTTTAACAGCACTGAGCTGCCTGTCCAGAGCCACTATTGTCAGCTATAATAATACCACCAAAAGACAAAGAATTCCAAAAAATATTAGCAAACCAAACCCTACTTAGAATCCATAAAATTTTCATTTTTCATCTTAGATGTCTTCATCTTGAAAAGAGAAGGTTGTCCAAAAATAATACAAAGGCAGATGTGCAGCATATTTATTAGGGTCAGATACACAGATTCAAATGACCACTTGAAAGCCAATAACCTTTTCTGAGATTTAATAGAGTCAAATTCAGTACTTTGAAGTTAATTTTTTTTCCCCAAATATTTCAGCACTTTCTGTTCCCTGAGCAGCTGAGAAGAGAGTATGTATAAAATCTCAGGAGGAAAAGAAAGTAGGCTTTCTTTTCCCATTCAGCTCTGGGCCAGCTCAGAGAAGATCTAATTAAACCTTTGGATTTTCAACACTTGTCTGAACTGAACTCAAATTTTGAAGTTTGCTCATTATTTTTTCAAACTGAAGTCTAATTTATGTTTTATATACTGTGTAAAAACTTCAGAGAACTCAAAAAAGTCTGTTTCCTTCAAACATACTCCTAATGGATCTTGCTGAGTTCATCAAGGGGCTCCACAACAAACTGTTGGTCTGAATATGGCAAGCTCTTTCTGTACCAAAGTGGTGAAGGTAGAAATACACATCTATTTTGAAATTTCCTTCTAAATAATCAGTCCTATACCATCAGCAAAGACCCAACATTCATTGTATTACATTGAGTACATTGAACGCACTCAAATTAGCACAAAGAGTTTCTCCACTATTTATGCAATTACACTTATCAAGTTGAAGTTGAGAGGGTTTCAGAATATCTTACTTTCCTAGATGGCTTTATGAAAGTGCTCGATTGCTGGTGCACAATAAAAATCACTCTGAGCACCTATTACAGGACAAAATCTAGGGACACTGCACTATGAAGCAGCAAGAAAACTGTTTAAAATTACACTATTTTGAAGATCTTCTCCAGATGATAAAAAATAATGGTATAGACTGGTTTTCATTTTAGTTTTATATAACCTTGTATTAAGTTACAAGCTGTAGCCTAAGAAACATCCCCATGTGCAGACTCCTTGCTGTAAGAACTGTTGTGGTTCACCCTTCAGACAGATTAATTTCTCTGAATCTGAAAGCTCCTTTTCTTCCTAAAATGTCCCATTGACTCTTCTGCCAAATCACATCTAATCATCTGACAGACTGAGAGCTGGAGGAGAAGTGAGAGATTTTCAGCAATTCCTCAGGCAGCACCTCACTTCAGATCCCTTCTTCCAGAGCAAGGCTGCACAGCACCTCATCCACAGACCTGGACACTTCTGCATAAACCAGACACTGCTGGGAAGCACCAAAATGGGTGAGGGTACTGGGTGCTGCTAGTACAGCCAGGGTCTCCCACTGGCCCATCTGTTGGCACCATCCTTTTTTTCTTCTACTCAAGACCAGAGGGGACAAAAGCCTCTTCCAGAACAGTGGTCAAATTTTGCTGTCCTTTCCTCTATATGGCTGTTAATCCAAGGAAAAAGAGATTACCTTCACTGCAGCATTGCCAGGCATTTCATGTACTATTTCTCCTAAAAGCATGTTTTTCAGTAGTCCTTTAAAGAAGCTTATGACATCTTCTTAGATTTTCCTTCAGGCCTCTTCCTTCTGCTGCCTGCTGCCTTTTGTTCTTATTCTATTTTCTTTCTTCATACCAGTTTAAACTCACTTTATGCTACTTATACTTCCCCACATCAACACATGATTAGGTATTTCTAATCTCCTTTGTGACTGTAGAGAAACATCTAAATATAGCCTCACTGAAATCAGATTATCAAGGATGTTGTTGGTTAAATATTTTCCCAAGACTTTTTATGTTGCAGTACCTATCCACACTTACTGAAATCAATAGCATATGTCATATTTCTAGTACTGCACCAGAATTCTGGGTAGAAAATATACCTGCAGTCACCCATGGTTTGATGAAATTAAGAGTTCAATTTTTTATATTAATTTCCATTATAAAGCCTTTTTGAACACTGGAAGGACAGGCATGTGTGGACCACCGTGTGGATTTGTACACAACAGAGTCCATCTGATAATGAACAAGGATGGGGATGGCAGGGGTGGAGAAGACTGAGGGAAAAAGTTCATCTACATCTCTTCCCAATGCCAAAATACATCTCTGTGGCTTTCTGCCAGAGCAGTGCTTTCACATTCAATAAGAAATGCCAAGGGAGGAGGCTTAAGCACTCTCCTAACAATGAAGTATGCCCATTCAGGCACTGGAGCAGAAAGCATGCTGAAAAAGGCCGATGTGATGTGACGAGGTCTATAAAACTTTTTTGTACAAATATTTAAGCTGATGGGGAGAAAAAAAAATAATTGGAGCAAAATGAAATCTGTGTGTATTCTTTTCCAAGATTCAAATTTCCCTTGCAGGAAAGGAAACTTGTGTCTTGCCTCAAATATATAGCTATAAAGCTAAGACCATTATTTTTTTTCTGAAAATGACAGGGAAAATTCTAATTTTTATTGTAAAGAATGTGAAAATGTGGAAAGGATATTCCACAGGTAGATAGAAATTTCCAAAAAGCTTTGTTAGAGTAAAAGCAAAGAAATATATGGAACTTTTCAAATGTTAAATTATTTCAACTCAATTTCTTAGGAGTGCCTTTTAGAACTATACATGAATTAGCCAAATGGCAGCCTTATGATTATCAAGAGCATGCAACATTCATCTGATGTCCTCAGTAACTCCTACTTAGATTAAACATGCATTTCTTTCTGTCCTGTATCTCCTCTCAAGGCAGTACACTTTCCTGCCTTGCAGCTGTTTTATATTTATTCTATATTTTCCACATGGTCAGCTCCAAATTTCTATTACAGTCACAGCACTGCACAGTGTTCAGGGTAAAATTGTATGTGCTTTTATCTCACAATTCTCTCTCCAATTATTTTGTCAAAGTTACAGGACCTCCACTTTCCTTCTTTTCCATTTGCAGTGAAAGAAAGTGAGAACAACCTGCAGGCAGAGAAAGACATGGAACTGATGGGATGCAAACACGTCTGGGACTCAAAAGGTGCAGGCAAATTTTTCCACTCATATATGCTACTGCCCGCACAGGCAGAGGCAGGAAAAGGATCAGGAAGAACACAAGCTGCAGGTCTCTGTCACTGGTACTACCTTATACCTTCTCCTGTCCTTCAAATTGTAGTGAAAATCCAAATATCCTTTTACTGACCCAGCTAGTTTTCATGTGCATGCTGATATTTGTTCCCACACTGTTCTGAATTATAAAAGTGACCAAAACTCCCACTTATTGTTAGCACTTGGCAGCTCTGATCATGAGCATGTTAAGTTTTACATTGTAGAGATTTGCAATTTTACAGTGTTCTGTGCTGGATACAAATCTTATGACAGCTGTAATGAAGAGGAAATGCCAACACATAGAAAGATTTTATTGAAATGTTTTTAACAGAAATCATCAACCATCTACCATCTCAAGCTAGGAAGTAGAGAAAACTATGTATAAAATCATTACTTAATTCAGAACATCAAAACTTTATGCACCACAATCTGTACAACTCATGAGGAACAAAGTATGTCAGGCAACATTAGCAACAGGCAGTTCCAAGATCTTTAGCAAGCTGGGGCACCACACTATGAAATTTCTCCCAGTTCACAGCTCACCATGAACATTGGCAGGCAAACATCATGGGAATTGCCACAGGTATAATAAATGGGAACATATACAGATCAGTAATTTCCCTGCCCTCCATTAAATATCCGCCAGATAGGTTTAGGGATTACATCCATTTGTGAAAGTCAGGTATGGTCAAGGTCTTGTTGCACAGGACTGCAGAAGCATTTTCTCAGCCTTTAATCTGCAGGATATACCCTGTCATCAGCCCCGCTGCTGTGGCTATGAATGAGTCTGCCTAGCTGGCTTTGGTTTCAGAAGCAGCAGAAAGGGAGAACAAATGACAAAACGACAAAAGACAGGTATAAACTTTGGTAGCCAAATTATCAGGTGAGAATAAAATTCTGTCTTGTCCAGGCAGAGGAGTGTCTTATTCCAACAGGATCCTCTGGGGTGTTGCCCCACATCCATCAATCTGCTGTTGTGACTTTGATTACTCACAAAAACATTTTGGCAAGCTCTTCTAAGAGGCCTCCAAACACAGGTACACCATCAATATCTTTGGTATCCTAGATGCTCTGAGAATAACAAAGCCTAAAATTCAGCTCTTACATACAGCACAGCATGACACCCAAATTACTAACGATGGCAGTTTTTGTTTTATGCCTCCTCTATCATTACATTGACAGCTGGTCTTCCAGGTTCAAAAACACATTAGAGACCAATGCTGAGCAATTTGATAACAAAACTAGCAATTCACTTCTGTGAGTTCTGTGACTTCCCTTGTTTATATTCTGAGGCTCTCAGACACCAGTCAGGCATCCCACTTGGCTCTGGAAGGACTGTCTGCGCATATCAGTGCTACAGAACTATTTTTGGTCAGCCACACCTGCAGAAGGATGTAGTCTGAGACCAACCATGCTGTTTCTCTTGAACTATTCTGCTGTGCACATGCCTGTAGTAACATATGTACACCATCTGAATATACCAAAATTCTTTAATTTTCATTTTTCGCACATGTTGTAGAGTTGAAAGGATATTCCAGAGTCTCTGTGGATATAGCTGCCAGGGTGATGCAGTCCTGAGCCACTCCTGTTTCCTGGCTGTGATGGATACACAGAGGTGAGCAGTGTGCTGACACACCTGCAGCCTCAGACACGTGAGTGCCATCAGGCCTGCTCTTGGAGTAGGAAGCTCTGCTGTGCACTGTGGTCAGCAGGGTGGGAGGAGTCCCCAGTCCCAAAGCCAGAATTTATGCCTACTCAAGGTAGGCATTTCATGAAGGCATGGGAGTTGGAAAAGAGACACTTTCATGGCTGAACTCACATGCTGCTCTTAGACTGGCAAGAGCCAGTCTGAATTTGTCTGAATTTTTCTGTCTGAATTCATGTCTAGAGATTTATAAACCATTGGAAATACCAAAGTGAATTGAATAAGCAAACTCCCATTCAATTCAATGAGTCTTGGATTTTAATTCTTAAACATTTATCAAAGAAATTTCTTGAGCCATAGATAGCTCAAGTGTCAGCCATGATGGAGGCAGAGAGATAAAGTAAAATTGATCAGTATCTTTTATGGTTGCTTCAAGATTTCTAAAAGTGTTCTTTTGTGTTCCATGGTAGATTTTTTTATGAAAGAAAAGGATCCTTTTAAAAGAATGAAGAAAGAATCCTTTATGAAAGAAAAGGATTAAAACCAAGAATCATTGATTTTATAATGTACTTTGTTTTCCAAAATCCTTCTCACAATAAGTTCCTGCAGACAGTTTGCTGCAAAACAAGAAAAGAAGCTCTTCGCTCTAGAGAAGATCAAGGAGCTTCTCCCAGGGAGTAATCTGTTACACTCTGAAAAACTCAGAGGCATACAGTGCTACAGAGGTAGCACTGGAGTAAGACAAATGCACAAAACCCATACCAGGTTATCCTCAGGTAGACTGTCAGTAGTTACCATTCAGATGCAAACCTCAATTAAGACATAACTGGTAATGATATCACTGACCCTAAGTGTGCTGTTGTTCACAAAATGGTTATTTTCAGACGTATCTTTTGGGAAAACTTCAGCAAATTTCCTCATGAGAAAAGAAAAATTTTTAATTAATCAAAAATTAGTATCTGAATTGTCAGAAAATCTTCAGGTGTTGTTATAGGGGAAAATGGAGAAAAAAATACCCCGTAATACTGACTTCATACTTAGAGAAAAAAAACATAACATTTTCAAGTATTTTTTTCATAGTAATAAAGGAAATAACTCAATATTTCTGAGTAGATCTAGACTACTTCTTTTAACTTGTATAATTTAAAATGCTAAATAAATGAGTTAGAAAGTAATGTTCCTAATTTCATTCTACCTATTCATTTATTCTGATGAAAATAAGTATTCAAATGGAGCAGTTAAGCAAAATATGTTTACTTTCTGATGCAGCAGTGCACTTTCTCCCAGGTCCGGGGCAGCTCCGGCGTCCTTCGGCACCGCCCCCGCCCAGACTTCTGGGTTCGCCGCTTCTCTCCTGTGTGCCGCTGGCACTGGCACGCAGGTCGGGGTCTGACGGGTTCTGTCGCCTGCGCAAGGGTCCAAGGCAAAGAGTGAAGGAATGTCCAGATCACCCACGAGGA
Source organism: Vidua macroura (assembly GCF_024509145.1). Lineage (NCBI taxonomy): Eukaryota > Metazoa > Chordata > Aves > Passeriformes > Viduidae > Vidua > Vidua macroura. Next base: position 32,410,973 of record NC_071611.1, read on the forward strand.
GAGCAGGAAGGCTTTATTTTCGCTGAGAGCTGCGGTGGGGGGGAAGTGACCCGCACTTCCCACTCCACGTGGGGGAAATGGCAGCGGGACCCGGGAGGGAGTGGGATGATATAGGGGATGTGATAGGGAGGGCAGACCTCCTCCCCCAATCTGTACGGGTGCCGCGATGATGACGTAGGACAGCGACCAACCAGAGAACTGCAGGGGCGGGCACCGAGCCTCGAGCTGAGTGGGATTGTGGGGATGGGGCAGTGGACACGGGGGTTCCCAGGGACGGACGGGGGAGTGGTTACAGGAGTGGCGGGAGGGGAAATCCAACGGCAGGCAGCATGGGGCCAGACATCGCAGAGAGGGGAGGGGGGGGAGGGAATACACCAGGGTACACAGGACTTGGCGACCTAACACAAATAAGAACTCCTAAAACCAATCCCAGGATGCAACATTCTGGTTTCCCACTTGTCCAGAGTGACAATTTTGGGATAACTTCCAGCAGCAAATGAATAAACAGGCAGTGTGTCTCTATCAGAAATTCCTGCATATGAAAGTGGTATTTTTTAGTAAGAGAACTTCCACAAAATTATTTCTCAGAGTTTTAGCCTGAAAGGAAAAACATCATGGCACAGGAAAAAGCTAGTATCAGAAACCAAATTTTGTCATAATGGTAGATTGTGACAGAAAGTGCTTAAAATCTGTCATTTCACAGCACATCAAAAATCTGCTGAAAATAGAGTTGGACTTTATCTCTTGAGGAAAAAACAACTTAGACATGACCACTCCATCTTTTAAAGTTTTTCTTGCTTGTGCTGCTGAAACACTTAAAGGACTTAACACTTCCAAAACCATGTAATTTCTTCTGTAAATAGTACATTTTGCTTCTGGATAGAAACATACCCTTTTTGAACTCACATTTTTAAAAATTAGTCAAAATATAAAGTCAAACATATATACAAGAATAAATCTGACAGGTTCAGTCAACAGCCACATCATTTTTTTAAAGTAATGCATGGCCACACTATTATATAAACTATCTTTCTTCAAAGCTTAAAAAAAAGCCCCTATTTCTAAAAGCTATCCTTTAAATGCATGTTGAAAAATATAGAAAGATTAATGGAATGTTATAATTTTTAATAAAATAGCCTTAAGCTGTGATAAAAGAACCCATATTTCTTGTTCTGATAATTTGCATTTTCATTTAAAGTATTACATTGTGTTCCATTAACACCTGTGCAAGGAAGCGATCTAATTTTCATGTTAGAAAACATTAATTACTGAATAGAATTCAGGGCTCAGTGTAGAAACTTTAGCATTGCAAAGAAATTTATTTGTCATGTTTGCAACAAATGTAGGGTTTATTAGAAGGAGTGGGATATTGTGATAGTTTGGGGTAACCTAAGAACATGATTTTCAGAAAATATTTCTGTAGTTAACACATTACCATATCACATGGCTTTTATGGGCCATCAAGTTACAACATTACCATTAACATGTAATGACTGAAAAACAAAATCATATTCAAGTAAATATAAAAAGATAGCTATAGGAAAAGAGAAAAATTTAAGAACTTCCCATAGGGAGGGCTAGAAATACCTGATTTTAAAAATCAAAGCCATTGAAATTATTCTTTTCACAGAACAGAATACCAGCAGGCATTAAAAAGCAAACTAAAGAAAATGAGTGGGTTTTTTGACTCTTAATGTCACTGAGCAGAAGAGAGGCAGGAATACATAATTGCAGTACAACAAAAATGTCTACCCCACTTGAGGTCTTTGGAGAGGTCAAATCAATAATTTAACTGTTTTCTTGTCTGAAAAGACTGAGAGACTAGAGGTGGTTAAACCACCTGGTAATAGTACAGGTTAGAAAGGTAATTTCCACAGAAGTACAATTAATCAGTGCCCAGAATGCATCTCAGGTGACATGCTTAAATAGTTTTCCCCAAGCTGGCCCTCCAGCAGAGGCTTGTTCTTTCTGCTCATTGCCTGCAGCCTTTAGGCACCAGCACCCAGCTGAAGGCCCAAGGGGTAGGTGGTGGGACTGCTCTCCTCACCTGCTTAGTAACTCATCTGAGAACCCTAATGCTTAGTTTAGACTGTCAGCCAGGAGAAAGGAAGGTGCATTACTATGTTCTGCAATCTCCAGTTCTGTAAGAAATAATTTTAACCTTTTGCCCTAACACTGTGCTCATACTTGGTGCCAGACCAGGGATCATGCTAGAGAGGGTGTTGTACCCCAAACTCTCCCAGAGCTCATAATGCACTGGTACATTCACACAGTCAGGAGCTCCAGAAGCGGTCCAGGGCCCCAGCTGTGGTGAACACCATACCCAAAGAAAAAGTTTGAAAAGGACATTTGAGGGCTGATAATGCATAGCTGTCCATTGACATCTCAGATGTTAAAATGACAGCTGCTGTGCCAGACATCATGTGGACTAACAAAAACCACTGCACTGCCCCAGAATTTATTTTACTTGCATGCCCGTCAGGAGTGAGTCTGCCAGAAAATATGGCCACATTTTGTAGGATTAGATCTCATAAAATACACCCTCTTCTAGCACTTCCACTGCTCCTTCAAGCTTTACATATTCTTTTGAAATACTTGGTTACCTAAGTGCATTCGCCAGTTCTAAGAAAAACAATGTCTATTTTACGTGCAGCCTGCTGAAGCAATTTTTCCAGCTCAACCTCTCTCCCCAAGACAAAGGCCACCTCCCTGGCTGCCTGCCCACCTGCCTGGGTGGGCAGGGCTTCCCTCACTGTTGTGTGAACTGGTGGCACTGCTGGCACCCTGTGCAGCTTCTGGGCCAAGATGAATGGGGGTGATAGTCTACAGTAAACATCCCTTTTCCTATTATTATCACAGGCTGTATCACTGAACACAAGCTCAGCTGCAGATTTCAAAATAACTTGAAGTAAATGTTTTCTGTCACTACTATGAACATATAAGAGAGCAAAATTTTAAGCAATATGAAGTGTGCTGCTTAACCTAGCAAACCTAAAAGGCCATGATACTGGCACCTGCCTTATGCAATTACACCACAGTAATTAGGCAATTTCTGAGTCTTCCACACAAAATAGCATAAAAGGAAGGAGAAGAAAGGTGTTAGAGTCTCCTTTGCCTTCTTGTTAGTGGTGTTTGTTTCAGAAGAAATATATCTCACATACATTATATACAATATACACACATTTTATTCATGCATACTTACTTCAGTATGTACTCAAAGTACTTACTAAAGCATTTTAGCAAGAGCTGATACTTTCAAGGGCTTTTGTCAGCCATGCTCTTGGCATTGCTCCTGTATCACTGTTAGTGAGATTTTCTTTCTGAGATTTTCTTTCTTTCTACAGAACTTCAGCCATGATCCATGGGGTTAATATTCAACTCTCCCACGGACTCAGTGTAAACTTTCAGAATAATTTGATTTGCAATTTAAAGTTTACACCAACGGTATACATTTGTTGTATTTCTGCTGATATCTGAGTCTCTCCTGAAGCCAGCACTCATTCCCAAAGCAGAGGAATGTTGCACTCTTTGTAATCAACAACCTCACAGAGGTGATAAAGCTCTCCTGGCACACAATGATTACCTCCATCTCCCACAAAAATCAGTGCTAAGTAAACTGATGCCTTTTCTGTTGATTTCAGACATTCTTGAAAGACAATGTGAGCATCAGGGCCTTTATATAGCACTCAAGGACTCAAGGAGAAGTGATGGCAGGGCAGTGCTAGACCATGCATCTCAGTTCTCAACATTGGAGGTACATACTTATTAATTAAAAGGCACAGACTTTCTGGATTCACGATATTTAAACATTCTGTTTAAAACAGCCTCAAGAAAAGTTTTCGTTCCTGCCAAAAGAAGGCAAAATATCCTTGACAAGAAGCCCACCAAATTACTTCCTCAGGCTACCATATGTCTTTTAAGCAAGACTTCTTTTGAAATCCAGTTTGAGAGTAACCAATGTTGACATATTATATGGAAACCTGTACATTCATTCCCTCAGAAAACATTGTAGAGATTAAGAGACCACCCTCCTTTTAAGCAAAACATGGCAAAAAATTTGGACTTCAACCAAAACAACCTGATTTCTCACATTTGCTATCACTCACAATGTGATTATGGACACTTCTAAGAATAAATCATATAACGTTCTGGGACTTTATTAAACAAAAAATGTACTTTACAGGGTTTTTACCAGTTGCTTTCTCACTTAGGTACAAGCCTAGCACATATGGCTAAAGGATGTCATCATCCTCCACATGTTTAAAATTGCTTGAAAGAGCCTTACCTGAAAATCAGTGCTGTGCTTTCAAACATAATCCTGTTTGTTGCCATAGGCAAAAGAATATTTTTCCAATTCACCTAAGAGTGATCTTTACCTGATAAGTTCACTAGCACACTAAGAAAATAATTACTAATTGATAAGCCAGGAAAGATTTTTAAAGAATATAGACTATATAGACAGCTGCCTAATAGAAGGCAGTATTATAAGCCTATGAAGTTAAAGGAGTCTCTGTTCCAACATCTCACTGAAATCATGCCTTTCTGCGCTGAAACACATATTTGACTGTCATGAGGGAGACAGTACCAGAAAGCACAGTTAAACAAATGACAGGCATAAAATATAAATACAAACACTCCCTTCACCCTTATCTATTATTCAGCATAATGCAGGTAGTTAACACTGTACTACAGCAGTCAAAAATAGGCAAAAAGAATTTTAAGGGTTTGTTTCCCAGAACAGTGCTGCACATTATCAGAAAAAGCTATATGAAACAGAAGTCCATGTAAAACAGCTCAAATATTCATTTTGCAGTAAGTTCTACCTGGAACAAGAGGAGTATATATTGTCCAGAAACATAGAGAACAAAATCAATGAGTTTAGCTATAGTTTGCTGACTTAACTACATTTTAAACTCCTAGGAGAATAAATAGATAATGGTTTCAAGCTAGCAGAAACCACAGTTGCAAGGATAGGAGCTGAGACTCCAACTGCTGTAGAAGTGAAGCTTTATCAACTTCATAGGGTTATTTTAATATATTTTAGGTACTTTGGGCTTCCTAGCTGCTTTCACTTGAGAAAATTAAGGATCGTAAAAGATAACTGCTGTTTTGTTTCATTATCACACGTTTAAAGGTAGTGCTAACACTGTTGAGAATGTCACAAAAGTAATTTCAATCACAGGAAGTGTTGGTGTTGATAATAGGGCGGATGAGATTCATGCCAAAATAAAGGCACAAAGCTATTCTAACTGTTCAAGTGTGTACCAAATAAACTAAGAGCTTAAACTCAAGGGACAAATCACTTGCAAAAACCTGAACCAGAAATATTACTGAGCCATAACAGCTCTTGCAGGTTTGGCTGGTTTAATTCATCAGAGGAAGCAGTGACTTTGGCCCTGAAGTCAAACAAGAAGGCCAGCAAAACAACCCAAGAATTCCAGGCTTCTCCTGCTCTGACCTCAGCTGCTGGAAGCCACCCTCCCCCTGTAATTGCTGTGATTCTTATAAACTGGGAACCTTATTTCCAGATTCTTCAGTTTACAGGAATTGAACATGTTTGCACTTAATCTCATCAGTGTAAGATGGCTGGATGTACACAGGCTGGTTTTTTCAGAAGGAAGCTTTCTTTCAAGTTCTCCAAGAGCACATTATGAAAATGCAGATATACTTTAGGTTATATCTTTCTTGCCATCTCTGTGCAATTGCTTCAAGGCATAAAAATTCCTTCCTCTTCAGATTCTCACAACACACCTGCTTGGATAAACCTCAATTTCTCTGAGGAAAAAAATGTTCACAAAACATTTTTCCTTTGACCTGGGACTCCACCTTTTCCTTGAGGCCAACTGGCAAGGCCATGTCCTTCTCAGCTGTTCAAGCAACACCCAGTAATCACAGTTACAAAACAACTGGTTATCTGGGCTGATGGAGGTCTCTAGTGGAAAATCAGCAGAAACACAAGTTCATCTCCAAAATTCAAGATAAGATCAGTTTAATAGGAAAAAAGAAAGGCACTTCCTCCTCACCCATGAGGGCAGACAGCAGAGACTTTTTGCGAAACAATTTTCTCCTCAAAAAAAAAGAACTTGGAGAATCATCTTCCTGGGCAGGGTGAAGCTTTGTGGACATTAGAGCAGAGGTGTGATTGGGAAGAAGAAACACCCATTGTTATCTTAATCTTGGCTAGAAGTGGTCAAAGAAATATTTCTTTGAAAAAAAGCCAAGAATTTCTGGATTTCTTTTAAATGCTGTAACTTGTGACCAGTAGTTCTCCACTGCCAGCTTCAGCTGATATAAAATAATTTCCCTCACTGGAAAAGGTAATATTACATTTTAAATAAAGGTGAATTACATTATGTTGATGAGAAATATTATGCAACTATATAAATTACCAAGAGCTTGCTAGCAATTTTCTTAATGGCCAAATTGCTTAGAAGCAACATATATACATAAGCATAATCATGACTGACAAACTCACCAACAGAGTGTGGCTAAGCATAGCAGACCTGCTTGGGAATTGCTCTGTCAGCAGGTGCAGGTGGATGTTCTACCTTCAGGTCCAGGTAGACATCCCAGCAACACAGAAAGTCAGTCAGCTGCCACATGCTGAACAGGCCTCCAGGAGGAAAAGAAACCCCAAGTCACACATATTTCTGGCCTTGACTTTCCTTTTTGGAAAGTCACGTTATTTACCAAAACTTGCTGATTGATAAGAAAGAATTACACTGCAATTTAGAACTATAAACCATACATGCTCACTGAAGATAATTCTACTAGCACAGCATGCTTCACCCCAACCTGGGCAGAAACTTAAATTGCACAAAGAGTGGTGTTCGGTGTATTCAGTAGGTCTAGAGAACTCTTCAACCAGAATCTGTGCAACCCAACACCCTAGGGAACACACAGAAAAATGTGACACTTTCTATAGGGACCACAGTATGTCTATCTTCTATCAGATCCAGCATCACATTCAAACATCTTGACACTGAAAATCAAATCACTTTTTAGTTAACCAAATATTCACTCTGGGCCAGTATTACTGTTTTAGAACAGTATTATTGTTTAGCACCAAAATGCATGTTAATATGTTTTATAATAAAAAAGATATACATGCACATGGTTACACCAATATAATGAAAATATTTCATTAAAATAGTCTGAAGAAGGTGAGAAATATTTCCCTGTTACACCTACAGTAAATTATGCATGGAAGAATGGAGGTTGGGAAGTTGGATACTTCTGTTCTTGACTTCTTCATTCTCTAGTGCATAGTATGGCTCTTATGCAAATCAAAGTAATCCAGCACTGGGCATTTTATTCATGCTATGTCACAGGAACTAGTGGAATTGTATAGTGCAACAATGATGAGAGGGTTCATCACTCTGATATAGCAAATTTTTCTTAAAGTGCTCTCCTTGTGCCAACTTCCTTTCACATCGGCTTTTGCCAGTAACAGAAATTGATTGTAGATAAAAGTATTAGTTTCCTTGCTCCCTATGATCCCAAATTCCGCATTGGCATAAAATCTTATATAGAATTAAGCAAATAATTCACAATTAACAATTTCTCTCCCTAAATATCTTCCAAGAGGACATACGTTTCTCCTTGTTATTCAAACACAGAGCTAAAATATTTCTAATTCTACTATGTCATCTTTCAATCAGTAACTGGAACTTGAGAGTTGCATACTGTTGGTGCATGGCCACTGGTCTCTTAAATCATGTTTTTAGGTTACATTTCCCAGTCAGAAAGGTAGGCAAAAAAATACACCAAATAGGAGATGTGTTTATTTGTTTAATAAATACAGAAAGCACAACAATATAAAAACTATTCCCCTCTCTATCCAGCAACCCCTGCACAGCCCAGCTCTCCAGCTTCCCCCAGCCCTTCCCAGCTGGCTATCACCCCCAAATGTGCTCAGTGGGCATTGCCTCCCATTGCCCCCCATTGCCCTAGTCACCTGCACCCCAGGAAGCTCAGCTGCATCTGCCCTGACAGGAACTGCCTACAACCAGTCATGAGTTAGAATTAGGCCATCCTGGACTTGGAATTACTTCCTACTGCTTCAATGAAGGCTTATGCAATACACTCAGGGGTCTTCACATTCCTTGAAAATTAATGTGAAGGAGGCATAAACGCAGTTCAGAAAAATATATTATTATTCTGTCTAGACTTTGTAGCAGTGCTTTCCCAATTTTCTCATTACTCCAAATGAAATCATTGTAAAAAGATTGACTTCATAAAATAAAATAGCATCTTTAGCTACACATGCATTTGCAATAAAACCAACAAAATAATGTTTTACTCCAGAATTTCCTTCAGGATAGAAACTTGGTTTTCATTTTCTCTAGTCTTAAGGAGCTTCAGTTGTATAGATGTTCTGTGGGCCCCCTATGCAGAGATGAAGTGTTACTTTATCTGTCCTCATATCACCCTGCAGACTTCGTTCAAAACACAATGAAGTGTTACTGTAACAACAAAATCACTGTTTTGCAAAATACAATACTTACAGCTTTACAAGAGTTGCTAAAATCTGGTTTGCACTGTTCTGTTTCGTTGCAAGTTCAGATTAGTACAATGCCCCACTTTCAGTCTGCTGAACTAAAACCTCTTATTTAGAAACAGAAATCTGTCAATACCCTTCAAATGGGAAAATAAAATAGCTAAACTATCGTTTGCTATTTGCAAGTACCTGGATTAAGAAGCAATTACTTTTCCAGATATTAAGGGGACCACAGTGAGGACTTGCTTTTAGATGCCTACAAAAAAAAAAAAGTACATCAAAAATTATTTATCATTGCTTTTCTCAACGAATTCTTTTCTCCTAAATTGAAATATCTAGTGACCACTTACAGAGCAGAACAAACCATATCTTTGGTAATCTCTGGTTCTTAAAGATAAAATATGAGAAAACATGAAAATTCAGTGTTCATCTAAGGTTTAAAAAATAAAAAAGTGCGGAAATGTGATTGCCCTCAGTCACAGGACACATTAGAAGCAACCCATTGACCCTAACTCAGCTACAGGCCCACACTGATTTTCCTTTCTCAGTGTTGGAATTTTTGCAGAGAACTGGTTTTAAGGAACACCAATTAAGAAGATTTTTTGGGCCATCACTCATGCTGCCAGAATCTGGTGTACCAGTGAGACATTACTGCCTCCTGAGGCTTACAACCACCCTGCCCAGTGTTCCTCCCTCCAGTCTTCTGCTGGTCAAGGGGTTTGCATACAGGTAGATAGGTCTGGCAGTAAAGTCTGCTGCTCCTAATGTCCCATCCAGTTTTCCTGGACACTGTGGGAGGCAGCAGGCCACTGTGCTGTGTGGCAACACAGGACAGAAGAGCAGCGGTGAGCCACTGGCAGCAGTGACCCTTCCATGGCCAGGACACCCATCTGTGATCCGAGACTATGTGTCCGAGACTGCCTTAGATGTCTCACTGCCTGCTGCTCAGATACTTTCAGTGCACACAATCCACTTCACTTTGTCGTTAGGCAGATTTTGCCCCAGCTGCTAAATCCCTGACTCTGAAGACATAAGCACTGCTTTGCATACTTGTGAAGATGAAGGAAGGGTGGGAGGGAAATTTATCCTGTTGCAAGAGCTTCAGGAGTAATCAACCAGGCAGACCCAGGTGCGTGGCAATGTGTCTTCAGGAGAGCTGAATATCTGCCCTAGACTGATTTTAGCTATGCTGATAAATATCAGGCGAAAATGTGGGTGCAGGAGTTAAGAAACAAAGGTATGTGTTTTGCAGCATATGTTGCAATTTTGAGCTTCATGCAGCAGGAAGAGGGTGAAACATCTGATAGTAGGTAATGCCCTGGGGACAAAGACACTATACATTAATATTATGGGAACTGTTTAAGACAGCATTCAGTGTGTGCTAAAAACTGGCCAACTGGCATACTGTTTCCTTTCATTAATTTGACTTAATTAAGTGCTCTGCTGAAAAAAAATAGTTAAACAGAACATGAAAAACAACTGTGGGACATGTATTTCAGCACCAGAGTCTGCAAGGTGGTGAGCAAGAATGGTGGCAGGGACACAGGCTCAGGGACCTGGGGTCAACATGATGAGGGCCCGTCTGCTCCCAAGGGATGGTTTGCACAGCACAAACTCGTTTGTGCACTCTGCAGAGGAACCCAGCTACAGGCCAAACTGGCTTGGGAAACAGGTCACTGCATTTCCACTCAAATCAGATGACTTTCATTCCCGACAGCAGTGCCAGCATTTTGTGACCCCTGTCACTGAGGTTACTGTGGGACTGCACTTCACAGCACCACAGCTCACAAACTGTATGCCTGCACTAATTGGGTCTCTAACTTCCATGCATTAACATGTGATGATACATATGCATGTCTGATTAAATAGTCCTTAAGATCTTCAGAAACTTGGGATTTGCTATGCTCCATGTCCTTTGGAAATCATTATTATGAAAGAAAATGTATTAAACCTCTTCCCCTATCTTCTCACCCTTTTTCTGCTCTTTAAAATCTTACCTGGATATAAGTGCAAAAGGCTTATTTGTACAATGTCTCTGTATGTTTTAATGAGTGAAGACTCACTTTGTGCACAGTCAGGTTCTTTTGCCAGGTTCCCAGGGAGGCAAGCATGGTGGTGTCATCATCACTGTGAAACTGGAGGAGCAGATGTCAGGCAGAGCTTGTCAGGACATCTTCTGAGGTTTTACTGGGAAGCCTTCAGGGTGAAGAAAATTGGAAGTGACCTTTATACAGAATTTCTACAAACACAAGTAGGCTTAGACGGAGAAAAAAAGGTTCAGGGAAATGTTTCTGTTAGGTTTTACTCATATTTCAAGCCAAGTAAAGCAACTTCATTTCCCTAAGAAAGTGCTGCCATATGGATCAGGATGAAAACGTAATCTAGTCAACAAAAATTATTGGATGCTATAATAGAAAACATTAGTAGGAGTTTGCAATGTTATATAGGGTTTTGATTTGCTGCAAATAAGACTGGTTCCTGTTATATTCTACTGTTACAAATTAATAGCTCACTATAAAAAAATAAAGGAAGGGTGGACCTAAAGAGCAGGAAAGACTCAATGAGCACTAATGAGCTTCAGGACTGTCTCACCAGGAAAGCTGTAGAAACTTCTTCCCTTGAACTTTTAAATAGTTTCTAGCAGTATCCCAGAGGAAATCTCCTTATCCACGCCTTGCAATGATTTAAAGAATGTTTATTTTTCTGAAGAGAAAAATCCATAAAAGAAAAGTTGTCTACATTGCTAGTAAAAATTAGGCTTATATTTGAATTTTATTGACATTATTTGACCTTATTTTATTCATTTCATGACTAGTGTAAAAAAAATGAAAAGGTGTATAGTCAAATTCTAATATCACATTCCATTTTTGCTTTCTCTCCCTTCTTTATAAACAAGCAACAAATAAAATGAAAGCAATAAAATAAGTGAAATAAATTAAAATCTGAAGCCTGACTGTGGTGTCTTACTTGTATTTTGAAAAGCAGACTGTGGATCACCTTTTGATATTTTTTGTAGCACAGGTATAGTAACAGTGAAACAGAGGATGACATTCACTTGAAGCTTGCTCTGTCCTTTTCATAATAAGGTAAGTGCCACTGCAGAATTCCTTAGATTGATTACTTTCAAGGGAAAATGTGAGGCAGATCCTACTGTGCTGTACAGAGCCAGTATAAATCACAACACCTTGCCTACAAGTTTTTTTTTGCAAGAGCACTGTTCTGTATTTTTCCATAATTTTTATGTATGTCTTTTATTGCCATCCAGCACCTCTGCAGGAAAGGAACACTGCCATCTGCTCAGCATAGCTGATTCTGGGGCCCCTTGCATGTGTCCCACTCACCCAGTGCAGCCATGGGCACTGATCCTCTGCCTGCTCGAGCTGCTGGTCCTCCTTTTAAATGGCAGCGTAGGTCCAGGTCTTGCTGTGAGAGGAAAAGGGTAAGCTGTTTGTGGACCCAGGAGGGCACGCTTCCTCTGGACAGCAGCAAGGGCAGAGAAGCAACAAATAGATGCATTCTGTAGGGCCAAGAGAGAGGAGGCACAGGTGCCATTAGGGGAAGAGAAAGTTTCCCCTCACTATACACAGCACAGGACTGCTCATCACAAAGTGAGAGGGTGAACCTTGATTATGGCTAGTAAATTATTCCAGTGCCACTGGATTAAGTACAAAAGTCCAAAATTCATGCAATTCCTTACATATGCCATGTTGCGTCTGGGTTCAAAGAGCTGTGCTTCAAGCTGCAGTCAGATACCCATGTCTCTGATTTTTCGGGTTCAAGAAGATTTTTGCTTTTCCAATCAGATTTTTGGACATATTCATGTTCCTACATGGGATCCAGACACAACAGCTTGAAGAAAACACCTCACCTGCCAGTCTGAAGAGAACATCGCACAGCAACTGGAGACAAACAAATCCCAACACGCAGACTTTAACGGGAGGCTGAATGGCATGTTCACAGTTAGTACATTTTTAATGCACTCTTCCTTCCTTCTCTTTGCAAGCTGCTTTTAAATACAAGGATGTTAAGTATTTGAATGATGAACCTCCCTGCTGGCAGTTGCAGTTGACCCAATGTAGTTTTTCTGTCACATTTGGTCTGATTGTGGCATAAAGCAAGCTCTACAATGCTGCAAAAAGGCAGCTGAGAGCTGAACAGGAGGTCTCAGTACCACCTAACTAAAGTTCCATAGTACTGGAATGGGGGAGTCAGTTAAATTTGATGAGAGAACATAGTAGTGATATTTGTTGTTTGTGTAATACTTACTATCATTCTGTATTAATTCAATGGCCTTTTTTTCTTTTCCTTTCTACACTAGCTCATATAACAAAATGCTGTGTGTGTTTGATTAATGATATTCACTTCCCTTCTGTTTAGATAATCAAGATTCTTTTGACCAGAATTAAGAGGACTATGTGTCTGGGGATGTGAATCAAAACCTAGACACATTTAACCAGAAGTATTTAGTGATACTATGTATTCACACACTACTGTGCTTCTGCGTGGTCATTTCCCTCCATACTTCCATCAATTATATACCAAAAGTTCTAATCACAAAATAACATTCAACAACCAATAAAATAAGGATTTTTTTTTTTTTAATGTGGAAAAGTTTAGGTTTAACAACGTCTTAAGCAATTTGACTTATTAACAGTTCCTCAAGAGACTGGAGGTTTCTTTCTTAGCTCAAACATTGAAATAAACTCTGACATCTTCTTGAGTTTATAGTTTTCCAATCTGGCAATTTCATCCAGACAAACTAAAAGAAAATCCACTCATAAATTCCTTGTGCAACATTACCAGAACAATAAATGCCCCAAAAATCTTCATGCCATAGGGAACACTGCAGAATGTCCTTTTTACCTTGCCTTAAATTTGGACAGGATAAGTAAAATGGTCAAACTACTGGAGGTTGCCTTCCAGGTATTTGGAAATGAAAGGTGATGCATCTGAGAACTTTCTTACAATCAAAGACAAACACCCACTCAGTGGATTAATGGTAGGTGAGATGGAGGTAGAAAGATATCTGCAGCAGGTTTTGCTATGCTGTTCCCTGATGACAGGTTTAAAATGCAAAATAGAGACAGGTGATTAATTCTAGAATCCAAGTGACAGAGCAGAGTTTTAGAAATGAGAAGACAAATGTGCTCTACACCAAAAAAATTGCCATAATATCACAGAGTAATCCATATCAAGGTTTATGTGAATAAATAAAGTACACGTCTGTATGGTATCTCTGCTATTCAGGCTTATGATAAAGGTCATGGAAGTTCTACCATGAAATAAATTGTTGTTCTATTGTATTGTGGTGCTACTGGAAGGGGAAGATGAGGGTTCAAGAAGATCAGTAACAAGCTGATGTGAATGCAAATTTCCATTTTGTTCCCCTGCCTCCAAGGAGACCAGAATGGAGGGGGTCTCAGAGGAGAGAGACCCATAATAAATGTTTTTATTATTATATTAAGGATGTCTTTCTGATAAGGAAAAAAGAATTCTTCTTGCAACAAAACATTTTCATATACACACACCAGCTTCTACCAAACCAGGAACAAATATGTCACCTCTACCAATGCTGCTAAAAGTTGTCAACAGACCAAACTTGGCTTTGTGTGCTTACTGTCAACAAGCAACTAATTTTCTTAGCTTATTCCTTTAAGTTTCTTCCAGGAATATGCAGATACAGAAATGCATCCCTACAGTTTTACCATTCTTGCAAGCATAACTGCTGGGGAAAAACATAAAGCCTTGGTATGATCAGAGCACTGGTCAAAGGCAACAGGCACAAAACAAATCATACTTATCTCTCTTCAAACTACCTGCTTCATTGTGTCTATGCTGTTCAGCCTCCATGCTGACTCATGCCATTACCTCATGGGAAACTCCTCTAAAAAGTGATGAGCAGTATTTCTGTGATGTAAATACATGGTGTCATTAGCTGCATCTGACTTTGCCACTGCTGTTGTCCTAATGAGATAGCTAGAACTAAATTTTCTGAGATATACTGAAATAGCCACCATTACAGAGAAGGTATCAAAGAAACTTGGGAGGGAAAGAATAAAAAAACAACTGTGGCATTATTTTTATATTGTGTGATTATAAGGAAGAAGAGCAACTGGAAAATTATTTTACATTGTCTTTCTTTGTAACTCTTCTGTTGACATGTTTTGTGTTTATTTTCAGTATCTAAAAACCAACATTTCTCAGGTTTCCATTATTTAAGGACAGCTAAACAAACTGTGTACAGAAATCCCTTGTGAACTTTCTTGGTTAGAGCTTTTCTTTGCTTGGCTTTTGTCTAAATTCCTGTTCTTTCTCTTTCCCCCACAGAGCAATCCTTTCTCTCCTGGAACAAAACTTGTGAGATCCATCTAGCTTTACTTCCAGCATAGGTCAGCAGGAACCACCTTTTCCCCACCCCTGATAACTTCATTTTCAGCCTTCCCTGTGATACTGACACAGACAGAGGAGACTCTGAGGCTGCAACTTTGCAGCACCATGAGCACTTAGTTTCAGCATTCAGTTTTCCCTTCCACAGAAGTATGCTACTTGCAGCATGAGATCAGTTAGCTGTTCATGACAGAGCATGTTACAGTAAACAGGCTCTGCTTTCATCATGCAGGCTTCCCAGCATTTTTTCAGCTGGGAAACAACTGTGAGAACAATGGAGGATATGCCGCTGACAATAGGTGCAATATCATTTACATTTCTGACAAGCTCTCAGCATTGCTTTATTTCAGCTGAGTTCCTGCCTCCATTATGTGACTGCAATGTGCCTGCTGAGAGATGAAATGCTGGCTCCTTGACAATAGCCAAAGAGGGATACACCCAGTATTGGTTGAACACAAGGTGACTTTCCCAGCTTATAGAGGCCTGGGAAAAGACATGAATAATGCTGGTGTAAACCACAATATCCAGAAGGTATTGAGCTTTTCCTCACACATATGAAACAAAAATAAATAATGGCTAGGTGGTTACTGCTGGTGCACATAATTACACATAAGCTTTTAGACCAAGTCTTTGAATCTTGCTGGAGAAGCTTCCTCAGGATGCTTGGGACTTTTCTGTACAGAAGCAATCCCTTTTCACTTCTCAGGCAATGGTTTACAGAATGCAGTCTGCTTTACTGCTGTCCAGATTCTTTTTGCCCTGTTCTGGGAACTCATGCATTTTCAAGACAAAACAATGCCACATCTACTGTCAAGGAAGTTAGAACAGGTGCAGAGAACATACAGAGCAAGTGTGGTGCTGGGCAATAACTGTGGGAGCAGTGTTTTGAAGACCCGTTCACCAAACACTTCTGTCAGGACGATGGTATTGCTCATTTCTCCTTTCACAGTGCCACTATGCACACTCCTAACAAATTTCAATGAAGGATTGTGAGTAACCAAGCACAGGAAAAACTCTAAGCAGATGTCACAACTCCAGTACCTCAGCATAACTTCTCTCTCACTTATATTCGTGAATTTACATTGTCTTTTCAAGTTCTGCATAGCTATTTTTTAGGGTTGGATATATATATTCCTTACCACCTACATAAGAACATATTATATTGTCAAACTCAGTTCACAGCAGCCCATCCTACCAACCTCAGGCCAAGACTGGTATCTCTGTATAGCAAATCTATGTTAGGGGTAGTTATTGTATTGAGCATAAACTGTCACTTGACCTGGGCTGATCTCTGAGCTCAAAATGGGTCCTACACCACTGCAAATAATCTGTAAACCATGCTCAAGCAGCTAAACTGCAGCTCGTGTCAGACTTGGCAGCACTACTTTCCAGTGTGTTGAATTATTAATTTTAATTTTTTTTTCTTGAAAAGAGAATTGCAGAGTTTACCAGGCTGATATCTCAAAACCCTTCAAAACAGAAAAAATAAATTAACAGCATGTTTTTCATGAGAACAAATGCACCAAATATTTCAGGTGCTCAGAGAGCTCTTCCTAAGACTCAAGGAGATGGTCTATTACCCATTAAGAAAAAGCTGCAATAATATTACTAACCCCAAAATAGGGACAAGATTTACAAGAAGGCAAAAGCAGTTATTTTGTTGACTGATGTGTTCTACTGTCCAAGGTATAAAGCTATTTTTTTCCCTCTGTAGACCACATTGGTGTTATGCTGTCATATCCATAACCACTACCTTTAAGTAACACAGTGAGGTTTCTGTACCTCTTACTTCTTCCCCATCAGAATTTAGATCACTGTTTGATGCCCCCTGCATTGACTCTGCCTCAAAGCTGACATAGTTTCCTAAAGCACTGTGGCAGCTTGGGCCAGAATTTGAAAACTGGTGGCTCATTGTAAACTGCAGAAAGACACTGTGTTCAAAGATAGATTCAGGGATGTATTTCTTCTATGTAGGTCTACCAAGTGCAGTGCTCAGCAGCAAAAAGTCATGGAGTTCAGTGCAATTCAGTGCAGTGAATATTTAGAAGCTGGAAGATGGAAGTCAGCAGTCCTGACTCCTCTCTGCAGAAGAAAGAGAGCCCTGTGTTTGTACAGCATTTTGGTGAGATAATTTTATGATCATGGGGAAGTGTAGAAATCTGGTCTAGACATTCCAGTCATAAGCTCAAAAAAAAAAAAAAAAAAAAAAAAAAAAAAAAAAAAAAAAAAAAAAAAAAAAAAAAAAAGAAAAAAAACCTGACAACACTGCTGCCTTGGAAGTCCTTCAAAGTCACTCCTCTGTGAAACATAAAGTGTGACGCTAGATTTTGTTTCTGGGATTGAAAGCATATTTTTGCTGCATGTCTTTGAGAAATTTCCTGCCTCCAAAATGGAGAGGCCAGTTAGGTCTGCCTGCACATTGTAGACTCCTTTAGGTTGAAGAGACCTTTAAGATCATCAAGGCCAACCATTAACATAGCACCACCATATTAATCTTGAAACCATGTCCTCAAGGGCCATGTCCACAAGCTTTCTGAACACTTCCAAGCATGGTGACTCCACCACTTCATCAGGGAGTCTGTTCCAATGCTTCACAACCCTTCCCATGAAAAAATCCTTCCTAATGTCCAATCTGAACCTCCCTTGGCACAACTTGAGGCCATTTCCTCTTGTCCTGCTGGGACAAGAGACTGACCCTCACCTGGCCACAGCCTCCTTTCAGGCTGCTGTAGAGAGTGATAAGGTCACCCCTGAGCCTCCTTTTGTCCAGGATAAACACCCCCAGCTGCTCCTCACAGGACTTGTGCTCCAGACCCTTCCCCAGCTCCATTGCCCTTCCCTGGACTCACTCCAGCTCCTCAGTGTCTTTCTTGCAGTGAGGGCCCAGAGCTGGACACAGCACTGGAGGTGTGGCCTCACCAGTGCCCAGCACAGGGGGACAATCAAGGCCCTGCAGGTTATTGGATACCCAATGGAAAGAGAGGGGACAGAACAGTTCTCCATCTGCAGACGCCATGACAAAGGCTGGCTGGTGGAGGGTGAGCAAGATGATGGTTCGTCTACAGCCTCTCTGAAGCTGAGGACTGTGAAATGGATAGATTTGAGGAATGCATGTCATCCAGAATTATGTTGCCCTTTTTGTCTGCTTATCCATAAAGAAAACTAATTTGTTTATGAGTGAGGAAAATTAGGCCACAAGGCAAAAAAAGATTTTATTTTTCTGAATTGTTCAAAAATAGCCTAAGACAATGATTTATTACAAATCACTAAAAATTTTAACCCTTTGCTTGTGATTGTCTAAGATGCATATATAGCACAGGTAGAAGCACTTTAGATCCAAAAGACAGGTAGTTCCTTTTCTTTCAGTTTTATTCATAATTTTGAGAACTTTGTAAACTCTGAGCAATATATTTGCAAATCAGAATTTCTTTTATCACAATCTTGCCATCTTATCCTAACTAAAAATGTTGTTAAAGGACAAAAAGTCCCTACTTTTTATATGAAGGAACACAGTGCATTACCATATCTTCATGGCTTCTGCAACTTGGATGCTCACTAAAAGGGTAGTCTTTTAAAATGTTTCAGGGGACCTTCAAAAATTCCCCAAAACCTTCTAGAGTCGAATGCTGAGTGGCTTTGCTCTGACCTAATGCTTTTTTTTCTTGTCCACCTAGTATTGCCTAAGAAACAGAATTACAAAACACAGCATCAGGTTGCAGCCAATACTTAGCTTTAAAAGCAGTCATGACATTACCACAATGTATGGGAGACATCTCCAGCCATCTGGTTCAGTTTCTACTTCTTTCTCAGTGATGACTTTGCTTAGTCTCTTACTATCAGAGAAAAGGTGGAGCAAAGCTTCCAAGTGGAAATTTATTGCTCTGCTTCTAATTTAGGAGATCTCCTGTTTAGATAAAAAGCTTGCTCTTCCAGAAAAGGTTTATTTAGTAAGAGGTTTCTGACATGGCTCAAAGCAAGAAATGGCAATGTGTAGGAGATCACCAAGAAAAGGTTGATTCCAAATGTTTTTCTTATAGCTGCATAATTTCATGTTATTTCTGTCTCCAATAATAAAATTTGTTAATTGTACCTCTGAGTCACTGTGCTTTGCAACTCCTACATGTTAAAAATGTAACACACTCATTTATAGTTATTTATTTTTATGAACACCAGGAGTATGCTTCTGTGAAGCCCTTGCACATTTTCAGGGGTTTTGCTTGCAAGGCCACATTCTTTTGATTACCTGCATTCCCCACACTTGGTATTGCCTCATCAGAGCAGGGCTGTTTATAGTTTCTGATTAGTAGAACTTGACTCAGGAGAATTGCATTCTTAGAGTATGAAGATAAATTCTTTCAACATAGCAGAGGGATTCATCTGCATGAATGCTATTGATGTAATGTTGCTTTTTCATTAATAAGCAAATTAAAATCACAGCCCACATACATTCCAAGTGCTGGTAATCTGAACACGATAAACTCTGAAGAGAAGAACTCAGTGCATGCTATAGTGAAAATATATGATGCAGAAAATCCTTTCTCTTTTCTGAAAAGAATCTAGTTAAAACTAACAACCTTTGTTCATGGCATATATCTTTTACCTTCAATACAGGCAATATTAAATAATAAGAAAAAATTGCTGAGCACAGAATTGCAATGAAGAATGAAAAAAAAAAAAGAAACCAAAGTAAAGAGTTTTTTATCTCAGTGCAGGAAGCAGGAATAAATCAGTACATAACATCTTCTGAACAACAAGAGCTCACTGTGCTAGAGAGAGAAGGTGCAAAGTTTACAGAGGCCCCAGGCAAAGACTGAAGTCAAGCTCTTTGCACTTGCGTGTTGTTGACTTGCAGTGAGGCGCACCAGCCTGGGGAGGTTCTTGCACTGCTCAGACTTACAGCCCATAAGTGGGTTTTCTGCAGAGTAACTGGACCTGGTGCTAGTGATGCTGATGTGATCAGTGAAAGGGTAGTAGCTCTTGAGACAGAAGAAGAAACACCACCAGCAGGTCTGGGAAAGCTACAGAGGGCACATGTTCCTGGAAGACTCAGAGGAACCCAGTTCTGCTCCTCTCACCATCTCACTCTCATCTCACCATCTCACTCAACCCATCTCACTCTCTGGAGCTGTCAAAGGGCATCAATGAAACCACAAAAGAAACTGCAGGCCTGGGCAGAGAGTTATGGGTATTTTGGGACAGGCTGTCTGAGAATGAAATCCTTGGTAGAGATTTCTTTTGTCACTGATGCAAATACTGTCATCTACCTTCATGAATAATTTTTCATTTCTCAAAAGTCCATGTGCAAAACTATAGCCACAAACTCAGTCCTATTTCCTATTTGCTGTCCTACTGATATTTACAGCCCAAGTTTAGGGTGTTCTACCTGCCCATCCATGGTGCTGGATGCACCATGAACTGTCTGAACATGGCAGACCTTTTAAGTACCTGTGTAGTCCATCCCTGTTGCTTACTAGTTGCTCTGACAGAGTAGAATTGGCAAAGCAGGGTTTGTCATAGCAACTCTACATAACCAAATCAACTGGGAGAGGAGAGAAGTAGATCATGAGAGATTAAATCCATGGGCAGATGGAAAAGTATGAAAAAGTAAACAAAGGAGTATGGTGAGGGAGGTAAAAAATGTCATAGAATAAATAAGAGCTGCACTGTAACAGCTCTGGGGAAATGAACAGGTGAGAAACTTGGTAGAGATAAGGAAACAGCTAGAAGAATTAATAGTTATGCCTTGGGAGATGAAAAAATTGTCAGATCTTCTAAGAGAAGAGCCTGGGAAGGTAGTAATGCTAACTCTGTTAAGGGAGGATGAGAAACAGACAGGCCAAGATAAGCAGCAAGAAGATGAATACCAGGAATAACCAAAAGACAATGCCAAGCTTGAGTAACAAGCCAAGTAAGCCAACAGGAGTGCCAAGAGCCTGAGAAATAACCTTCAGGAGACAATTAACTTGAAAGCCATCTCATGAGAGCCAGGAGCTGTGGTTTGGAGATCAAGACATAAGATTCTTTCTTCAGATCATACTAAAACTGGTATTTTCTGGTATTGAAGGTCTTTGCCTAGGTTTCTCATAGCAAACAGATGCCAATTTTATCTGGTTCTACAGTATGTATGTTGCACATGCTAGAATTACAAACAGTAGTGGCTTTCTGTGTAGTCAGTGGAAACTATTCAAATGTGCTTAGAAGTATTATGAAATCATAGCCCTTTCTCAACCCAATGTGGTCTCTAAAAATATAAAAATCATACAAAATCAGCTTCTCTTTGCACCTTCTCACTCCTCCAGGGGTGCTGGTAGCAATCCTAGCACAAGTTTTCTATCAGGTGGGTTCTCTTCTTTTCTTTGACATTGCATACTATGGCAAGGATCTGAAAGAAGACAAAATACCCACAGGTCCCTCCTGCATTACTGTCCTTAGCTACCACACTGCACTCAGTGACCCATCACAGGCAGAAAGATGTCAACATGGAAAGAGAGGGAATCTGAAAGGGGCAAACTCACCTCTGCTCAAGCAGGTATGAACAAAATAGATATGTCCCTGTACCACAGGGTCTTCATCTTGGGAATCACCATCTGACCTCTCACAGAAGAACTGTATTTTTCAGATTTCCTTGTGATTTTTCTATTTCCCAAGAATAGACAATTTCCTAATTAACTCAGCAAAAGAAACTCCCTGGTCATTTGGGATGGGAGCTGTCAGGGTGCCCTGTCATTCTGAAGGCAATTTAATGGCCTGAACCATGCCTTCTGACTAAGAGGGCATATAAGTATGTACATGTGTAGCATTGCTCCTTTATACACTTGGGGTGTAATTCTGCACAGTCTGTGAACCTTGCAAAGTTTTTCAGCCCAGTGCAAACTCTGAAGGTCCCCACTTTAGAAGGAGAAACTCTCTTTATCCTACTGATGGTTAGAGTACACAGCAATCAGAAATCCAGTGAAGTTTCCCCCTTCGTGAGACAAAGCATGGCTAATTCTGAACATGTTTGGTGCTTTACTTGGTCCTTAATGTGATAAAGCATCATTAGATGCTTTGATCTCAAGATGTCATCCTAGACAACACTGATTGTGTATGCAAGGAAGCACAAGGTAGTTTCCTTCATTAAGACACAGGCTATGAAACAACAGGCTTTTCTAGGTTTGTGACTTTTCCAGAAGACAACTTGTGCACTGCCTCTCCAAAGGTCATTGAGTAAGCAAGTGATTTTCTGGCATGTCACTGGGACAGGGCATTACCACAGCTTTTGGTTTCATGACATCTAAATCTATTAGGACTGGATTTACCAGGCAAATGCAAAAAAATACTGGTTTATGTATTCATACTCTTAAATGGTATATGGTTTATGAAAGCTGCAATCCCAACCCCAAAACTTTCAGTGATTTCAAAGACAAATATTTAAAATGTACCAACATAATCTTTGCTATTGGCTTAATACCTACACTTAAAATATCTGCCATGAAAGCAACACTTTCTTGTCCATATGCCTACATGGGTTTAGATAGAGGAAATGTTTCACCACCTCTTCTCTGTTATTTGTCATTTTCTGTACTTTTCACTCACAGCAGTGAAATAAGGAACATTTAGTATGTAAATTAATGAAGTGGCAATGTGAGTAATTTTACACCCCTATATTTTGAATATATTAGTACAAACTGGATATTAGCATCAGCTGATGAGTCAGCTCCTCTGAGCACAGGAAGAATCAAGAACATGTTAAATATAAAAATTTCTGTCATTCCTATTAAAATGCAAATATTTGTTCAGATACCCTTATGAATAATTGGCATTAAGATTGCATTAGATAAAAAAAGTATTCATATTGACAGAATACCAGCGGAATAAGGTTTCTTTGGTTGTTTTTTTTCATTACCAGGGATGCATTTTAAAATCACTTACTTAAGACACCACTTCATCTGCCCCACCACAGTTGCTGTGACAGTAGCCAGGAGTCAGGGCTTAGGAATATAATAAATAGGGCAAGGAGTGTGTGACCTTTCTTCTGATATATCTTCTCAGCTCCTCTCAGTTAGTGATTTAGGGACTTGTCAAACTGGAAGTTGTGCCAATGATGGACTGTGATCTCTGAAGCTGCTCAAGTTGTTTTTTAATTCACTTATGCTTTTAACAAATCCATTACAATGGACACCTTAATTTGATTATGTACTTTTTGTAGGGATAGTTTCCATTTCATTTAGTTATAACTTTTTACCTGATCCTATTGATTTTTTGCATGGTGCAAAATGATGCTTTAATCATCATGCCTTCTATGTTCCATTTCTACATTTTGACACTTCTACCAGACTCTCCACAGTTATGTGGGACCTGTTACTATCTGAGATTAAGTTTCCCACTTTATTTCTTCTCAGACAGAAGCAATTCAACTTTGACAACATTGTCAATCTATCTTCTACTTTTATTGCTGCTTCTCTGACAAAAGGTGATCAAGTTTCCTTGCAATATTCAAGGCACTGATAATCCACGGCTTTCCAATAGCACAGAGTAGGTTTGGTGATTTTTTTTCATTATTCTTTATTTATTTGTTAATATTTGAGGACACTCACAGTTAAGTTACTGACAAACCTGGAAGCCATCTCCTGTTTTCTCTTCCCCCATATAACTAGAAGACAGCAACAATTTCTAGCATTATTACTAGGGGGGCTAACCCACAGTGAAGTCATGCTTTCAAAAAACTCTTTCTAGGGTGCTAATTTAGAGGCTGTTGCAAACTTCTAATAATAACTATTTTTTTCCTGTGTGCATCGTTTCATACTTTCTAGCCTTACATTTAATTTTGCCATTTTATCATCTTGTTTTTCAATTCAAAAAATCTTTCTGAATCCCTATGCCATTAATTTATGACTGGTCTGTCCTAATAATTATGTGTAATTTGCAAACTTTGCCAAGTCAAAATTTATCCCTATACCAGATCATTTAACAGCAAGCTGGCCAGCTAGAGAAGGCAGAGGTGGACATTCATTCTTGCTTTACCTGAAAGATGACTCTTTGCTGTTACTACTTCTTGTCTTAATTGCTTTTCCACTTATAAGCTTTCTTGTCCTGTGAGAACTTCACACATGTACGATTCATCAATAAAGACCCATGTCAAAGCCTTTTTTCCCATGTTCAGATTCATAATTTAAATCTACATATGGACAACTTTTCAGCTCCATAATAGAGTTCTAGTAGGTTAGTGAGGCATTACCTATAAAAAAAATCCTTTTTGCTCCAAAAGGAAGTTAAATAATAAATATTTGGTTCCACTATTTTATGATGGTTAATGTTCAGTTCTCAGGGTACAGGTACCAGGTGTTTTGGTATATGCCTCCAAGGATATTTTTCCACATCTTTTTTTAAAGACTAGCATCATGCTATCCTCTGTGCCTACTGAACTATGTTTAAGTGACATATTAAGAGTCCTTTTGATCACAGCAATTTTTTTAATTTTGGTTTTGAGAATGTCTCATAAAACATTCTTTTAACTATTTACTTCTAAATTGACAGTGAAAACTCTAGAGTCTCTCCTTCTGTTGTGAGAGGATGTTGGGCCAGACCCATTCTCCACATCCAATACCAGCTGCAACAATTAATCTGGCTTTTCTGTAGTGACTCTCTTTCTCTTGAGTTTCAATCCTGTCTATCTACAGTTAAAGAAACTGACTTTGTTCTCTCTCTAATTAAAAAAAAAAATTAGAAAATCATAATGCTGACCCATTTGAAATGGGTTGTTTATACTGCTTGAAAGTAACTCAGTAATTCTTCTTCCATGTCAATTTTTAAAAATTGTCACTGTGTTTTATGTGTTCCTGTTACCCTTCCATTGGTTGGTGATTGTCTGCCACCTTTCCATTTTAAGGTTGCTGTAATCACCTTAGCTGTTAAATGATGCTGTAAAGCAGTTTCTAAATCCATACGTTTTAGTTATGGAATTTCAGCCCACAGTAATTACACAATGCATTTCCTGCAACTGGCTTTTTACCATATGTTGTACTTTCAGAATGTGTTGTCTTTTTTTATATATATTTCTTCCAGCAAGTTTGCAAAATGCTTATTCTAATTAGTATTTTTTGGTGTTATGTATTGTTATTTGTCCTGACTGTCTAGAGCATTTCAGCACACCTGTGGACAGGTATAAATCTTCATGTTCTACATATTTGCATTATGGAGTGCAAGCTCTTTTTGCTGTGGCAAAAATCAGTATGTCTTAAAGGATGAGATAATTCTATATCAAGGCTAAGTAATTTGAATCAGTTATTTTAAGAATGTTAACCAAACCACACACCAAAGAAGTAATGATTAAATATTATAGGGTAATTCCTTCTCAGACAAATTATCACAAGATATCTCACAGCAGTATCACTGAGCTATAAGCAAAAGTGTCCAAAAGTAAAGCATCAAACTCTCATTATCACTGACTTTGCTACCAAAGTTTGTCATACAAAAATATACAGATATTTTAAATGGAGATCACATGATATTCAAATTCTAGTAACCCAAAGCAGTCATCTTAATATTGCTAGGTTTATATATCTTCTCAGGATTAGAAAAGAAATGTTAATGTACTTTTCATGTTTATTTTTTTTTTAATTCCTTGCCAAATCATTTTCTTTCATCATTCATACATACTGCATCATCATTACAATCAGGTTCTGCAAGAGTGCAGAGCTAATTTTCTTCTTCAAAAAGCTATGGAGGAGTCATACAATGCATAGCTACTGTTGTGATTTTTGTGTAACACTGTGAAAAAAAATTCCTGGTTTTCTGAGATTTGGTATACAGGATCCTAAAATATGAATTTGGAAACAGAGAAACAAATTCTAAAAACTGTACTGAAGAATACGGAGAAGGTAGCAAATGTGAATGGGTGCTTGGTGCTATCAGGTGTGTGTGGTTGTGGGGTAGTTAGCAGCTCATTCTTTGCACTGCATAACTCACTCATCATTTAAAGCAATTGGTCTCAGTCCAGTCAGGTCTCAGGAGTTAGTTAATGGACATTTTACAGCTTCTTGATGTCTTTATTTTCTTCACAATTTATATCTCCCCTGCCATTGCACAGACAGGCTGAACTTCAACTGTGAGATGCTTAAACTAGATGTTTTCACAGACATGGATTTGGCATCTGCCTGTGACTGTCACTATAATCCTTTAAAGACAGGCCATGTCACAAGGACAGCTATTTAAACAAGCCTGGCTCAGTGGTTACCACCACTACATGGAGTGGGTCTGCAGGTGGACAACGCTGCACAAGTAGCACCATTCTGCCACAAGTCCACAGATGCTCATTTAGGCGATGCCCACACAATGCACTTGAGCCTCAGCCTAATACCCTTGATGTTCTTGATGCAAAGGCAAATTGAAGGCAGTCGTACATGCTTAACATGAAGTGCAGTCAGTAAGCAACAAAACTATGCAGAAGTAGACCTACCTAGAAAGGCAGACAGTGTTACCTCTCCCTCCAAATCCCTACCTCCATGAATGCTTTAGAAGTGCTGTTTGACTAATCACTCCTTTCCAGGAAGGTGGTGTCAAAAACTGTTATCTGTTGGGTAGCTGTAAGTGTTTCACACATAAATGAATACAGTATCAGATATGAGAAATATGAGAGAGTTGCAGAGGGAGGTGGTTAATAAAACATGTAAACCTCTCACCTTCCATGTTCTCCCTCAAAGATAGTACCATCAGGAATTGGGACTTTCTCATTACTGAAATCAGAATAAAGCCTGTCAGGAGACTATGTACTGTTATTCATGCTGAACAGGTTTGCCCAGCTCTAAAAAGAGGAGTTGGAGTCTGCACTTCTCAGTGCATACTTGGTGTAGAAGTCTCCTTACCTTATGAACTTACAAAGTGACAGCACAGCTCGCCCAGAAAAAAAAAAAAAAAAAAAAAAAAAAAAAAAAAAAAAAAAAAAAACCAAAAAAAAACATGCAGCATATCAATAAACTCAGTTCTTAATTACCTCTCCTTCTATCTCCACTTCTAATACTGACAGATCTTGAATGGGCTTTTTGTTATGACTATTGACTTTAGCCTTTTGAAATATTGCTGAGTGGTGACCCAGAGGGGTGGAGGTGGAATTAGATTCAGCGGCACTTATACCATCATCTGTTTGGTATGCTACTTCCTTTCACTCTGATGTTGGGAAGATCACACCCAGCCTTCACATTCCTCTTCAACAAGTTGTGTCAAGGAGAAGGGAGAAAGGAAGTTGCCCCACATACCACGGGATATCAGAAAGGAAGGTCTTAATGAGGATGTCAGGATGTAATTTCTACAGAAATCAGCCCTTCCTTTCGTCAGTCCCAGGTCCAGCTGCTATAAACATTCCAACATCTTCTTATGAAGGGAGGGCTCAAGACATAGCACTGTATTCTCTGGGGTTATTTAATGTTCTTGGCTTATATATAAAAAGAATGCTGAATTCTTAAACTCAACCACAGTTATAAATCCCTAAAACTGAAATTAAATAGTGGAGTTAGTTTTGGCTGAAATATCAAAGACAGGTGAAGTGATTAAAACAGACAACAAAAACATGTAAAGTATCTTCCTCACCATCATACACAGCAACCCATTCCTAACTAGCTGAAATTAAGAACTCTGCTATATTCTTATTTGTAAATTTTTATTCATAAATATTTGATATATATTAGAATATTTTTATCTGCACTTTTTCTATTTTTCAGCAATAGCCATAATAGCTACTAAATAGTAAATAACCAGAAGACAGAATGCCTTGAAATGCACCATCATGGAAATATATTTACAATGTTCCTACTTAAGAAATATAAAACTAATGTTTGATCATATTTTGTAGTGACTCATATGTAAAATATTGCATGTATTTTTGTGACTCATTAAAAGCCTCTTAAAACCAACTCATTCACCTTAGAGAGGAATGTGCTGGAAATCATTTGTAGCATACCTATAAACCTTTGTGAAGATATAGTAATTCAACATAAGAAAGCACTTACAGTATTTCAGTCATAAGGGAAAAAAATCTGCTAAACCAGAATAAAACAAAAATCTGTCTCAAAATATCTTTTTTTGTTTGTTTGTAAATAGCTGGATTAAGCATGATATTTTATGGTTCATTAGGGTCATTTTTGATACTGAAAAGTAAATTGTGTTAAGCAACAGTATGAGGTTCAACAAGGCCAGGTGCTGGGTCCCAAAAACCCCAGGCTGTGGCACGGGCTGGGGTGGAGTGGCTGGAAACTGCCTGGCAGAAAAGAGTGCTGATTGACGGCAGCTGAACATGAGCCAGGGTGTACCCAGGTGGCCAAGAAGGCCAATGGCAGCCTGGCCTGGATCAGCAATGGTGTGGCCAGCAGGAGCAGGGCAGGGATTGTCCCCCTGTACTGGGCACTGGTGAGGCCACACCTCCAGTGCTGTGTCCAGCTCTGGGCCCTCACTGCAAGAAAGACACTGAGGAGCTGCAGTGAGTCCAGAGAAGGGCAGTGGAGCTGGGGAAGGGTCTGGAGCACAAGTCCTGTGAGGAGCAGCTGAGGGAGCTGGGGGTGCTTATTCTGGAGAAAAGGGGTGACCTTATCACTCTCTACAACTGCCTGAAAGGAGGCTGTAGCAGGTGGGGGTTGGTCTCTTTTCCTGGGTAGCAAGCGACAGGACAAGCAAAAATGGCCTCAAGCTGCATCAAGGGAAGTTCAGATTGGGCATTAGGAAGAAATTCTTCACAGAAAGGGTGATCAGATATTGGAAAAGGTTGTCTAGGGAAGTGGTGGAGTCACCATCCCTGGAGGTGTTCAAGAAACAACTCAACATGGCATTTTGTGCTGACAATCTGTGTTCAAAGGCTGGACTTGGTGATCCCAGTCTTTTCCAGCATTAAGGGTTCTGTTATTCTATCACTGGATAAATAAGGTGCTTAAACTTTTATGCAATGTTTGAACATTTCCAGTAGTGTATGAGGTTGGTCTTTTTTTGTTGCTCGATGTTCATGATACAAGAAGAAAATGAATGGTGATAGCCACCTTGAGTGTTAGAATGAGTTCTACAGCTATAGCCACAAAAGCTGTACAATTATTAAATCAGAAATGCCCCTTTGCTTGCCTGCAGCCATTTCTCTGTCCCAATGACAGGACCATGTCCTTGAATTTGGAAACCTGAATGCACACTTCAACAGCATGACAAAATGCCCCACCAAGAAAGTGTAAGTTCAGACACCACATCACAACCATTCCTGTAAAACTCATGGACATCCCCATGTAATGAATTTCAGAGACAAATTCATGGGAAAATAATCACTGAGATATGTACCCATTACTCTCCATCAGATCATCTTCTGTCAACCTGAAGATCATTTTATTTTCCCACACCTTTGCATTCGAGCACAGGGCAAACTATCAGGACAATTCTTGCTGGTTTTCTTTTAATATGCTTCAATTCCCAGGATTGGATACCTATTGACCTAAAGAATGGCTTGTATTGTCCTATTTTTTTTTTAAAGGCTTTAAAATTGGAGGTAAATACCACTATTCCCACATTAGAGCCAAATGACCCTCAGAATGAGGTAGACTGGCCTTACTGCAAATCAGTACCAGGCATCAAAAAGCCAGTGAAATCTTGGACTTATTTTAAAAACTTCATTGGGTTTGCATGGCTAGTTTTTGGTAGCAGGGGTGTTACAGGGGTTGATTCCATGAGAAGATATGAGGAACTTCCTCCATGTCAGAGAGAGCAGATGCCAGCCAGCTCCAACATACATCCACCACTGGCCAAGGCCAAGTTCATCAGATATGGTGGTAGCAACTCTGCATTAACGTATTGCAGAAGGAAGAGGAGCTATCATGGAGATGTAACTTCAGCCAGAGAAGAGCAGGCAGAGAGAACTCTACAGACACCAAGGTCACTACAGAAGAAGGGACAGGAGGGGCTCCAGGCATCAGAGAAGAGGTTCCCCTGTAGCCCATGGTGCAGACCATGGTGAGACAGCTGTGCCTCTGCAATACTCGGAGGTCCCCGGGGATGCAGAGATCCACCTTCAGCCCATGAAGGAGACCCACACAGGAGCAGGTGGATGCTCAAAAAAAGGCTTTGATCTCATGGGAAGCCCATGCTGAAACAGGGCCCTAGCAAGGACCTGTAGATCCAGGGAGAGGAGTTCCTGCTGGAGCAGGTTTCCAGGTAGGACTTATGACTTCATGGGGACCCATGCTGGACCAAGCTGTTCTTGATGGACTGCACCCCACAGGAAGGGACTCATGCTGGAGAAATTAATGGAGAACTGTCTCCTATGGGAAGGACCCTATGCTGGAGTAGTGAAAGGACTCCTCTCTCTAAGCAGCAGCATAAACAATCTGGAGGGAGGGGTAGGGGAAGGTGTGGTTAAGATTTGTTTTACTTCTACTGTAATGCACTGATTTTTATTTTGACTGTAATAAACTCAGTTATTCTCCCCAAGTAAAGGCTGTTTTGCCCATGATGGTAACTGAAAAGTGATCTCTCTCTGTCCTTAGCTCATGAGGCTTCTATTACACTTTCTTCTCCCCTCATGTGGAGGAAGGTGAGAAGGCAGTTTTGGTGTGTACCTGGCATTCAGCCAGTGTCAACCCACCACAAACACAGAGTTATTGAATACAAGAAGGCCAGTATTCCATCCAGTTTCTTCAGTGGTTGGTAGAGAAACTCACTCCCTCACCGAATCACAGAAAACTTAACAAGTTATTCTGGTTTTTTGATTATCTGTCTTTCTCCGCATGCTTTGAATCATACATGTAGTCATTATCACAAAGAGTTCTGATTTACTCATTATTTAAATTAGACCCTCCAAGACCAAGACTATTACAAATTTCCAGTGACACCTTTTTTTTATGGAAAATTTGTCAACATTTCAGCATTTCTTCAAAAACACTATGCAAGTAACGAGGGACAGAAAGGAAGATTGGACACAGAAAGAAAATTCTGTTGTTCTAGCTCCCCCTGAAATATAATACTTATGCAAGGCAAATTTTAAACAACAGTGGAGATAATAATAAAATGGATAATAAGCTTTTGTGTTGGAAGGAAAACTGGCATATTACTTAGTCACTGCAAACATACAAGTATTATGGATAGTAGTGCAGCTTGCTCTGTTGCCTACAAAATGTTTCTGACTACTGAATATTTTTTTCTTAATATTGGGATTACATGATCTAAAGGAACACCTATGAAAAATACATTCAGCAAATATAAATACATAATTTGATAACTCTGGATTTTGCTTATGCCTGGTGAATATATGTAGACTGCACTACAACCTTTCATGTAATGTGGATAATCAAATAGTTCTGCAGGTTTTCAGTGTGGGGAGTAGAGTTCATCTTTACTAATGTAAGAAACTCAGGTTCAAATCCTTCAGATCACACTCATTAAAATTCGTTTATGACCTCAAACAGTTTCTGATCTTAATATTACTACGGGACAAAATAAATCTTTATCACAATGGTAGTAACTGAATATTGCCTTTCTTCATTATTGTATCTCTTATCTTTCTCACCTGCCATACCTGGGAGATTATCAACTCCAAAACACAGGATCTGTACCCAGGGCACATATAATTTACCAAATCTTTCTAACAAGGTGAGGACTGAACCTGATGATCCACCAAGATTTAAGACCTTTATTGTTTCTAGTCCACAACTTTCAATTCAAAACTGAAGCATTTCAGCACCATAGTAATTGTTCTTTTTAAGAAGGAACAAAACAATTTTTAAGTATTCTCTTTTCATTCCCACCTGGCTTTCCTCTTCCCCAAATTCAAGAATGGCAATACAGCTTCCCTAATTCAGAAGCTTTGTCTGAATTATCCTTTCCAGCCATGCTAACAAGTTCAGAACAAAGTTTCCCAGCTGTGAGAGTCCTCTACTACTACTCTAAAAGTGGAAACAAATTTTTTTTTCACCAATTAAAGGACACAGACTCATGCACTGATCTCAGAAATATACTGCTTTCATCTGTAGTAGAGCATCCCCAGCCTGTGTTCAATTATTGATGCTACTTAACACAACCCAGTTGACTAACATCCCTTATGTAACAGAGAACAGAAATACAACACAAAAAAGAGTTCAAATCCCACTCAAACTGGTATCAGGTTCTGCTCTCTCCCAAGAGAGACGTCTTTGCTAAATAGAAAAGTTGTTTTTTACACTGAATTAGCAGAGTTGTTAAATCCCACGCGCACAAAAGGTTGCAGGATGCTTCAGTGTACACACCCAAATCCCTAAGTACTGAGCCCAGAGGGTACCTACCCAAGCTTCATAAGTGCTAAAACCACCCATGCCTCTTTCTCTCCTGGGATCTGTCCAGTCAGTAATTTCTTTGTCAAAACAGAACCTAAGTGGCACCTCTGCAGTCATGCACAGCAGAGATACTGAACTTGCTCAACAGAGTAGCTCTCTATTCAAGAAGCAGGGGCAGTGGCTGTTGACAAAAGCAGGGCATGTGAAGTACTACGCTGGTAGTAATGAGGGCACAGACTCCAAGTTCAAATCTAAAATGGTCAATAGGATGAAGAGATGAACATAAATTACCAATCAATCAAATATTTGTTGTGACCTTCTTTGTAAATACTGGCAAGAGTCAGCTACAGGAGTAAGTCAGGAGCCAGTATGGCTCCAGAAGTTCAGTGCTCTCTCCCTGCCCTTATGCCCTTTCCTCCCAACATGCACACACAATATACTCACATTCCCTGAGGGAAAGGGATCTGTCTGAAACTTTCACTGGTATGAGTTACAGTGCTATCAATTTTTGCTCCAGAAAACTAGGTAGTACACTAAAGATCCAAGGTGCCAAAACCCTGCATACTGCACTGGAAGGATGATGATTGATGAGCTTCATCCTTCTGAATTCCAGCAAAGAGGACAGGCTATAAAATAGAGCACGCAACAAGTAATTCCTCTTGGAAAGTTAGCTCATAAGTGATTCCAGTTGGATTTCCTTAGCGTAACTCCCAAAGGGACACTACTCTGCATCTCATCCCAAACCTTACCCTACAATGCAAGAGAACTAGGTTCAACAT
Source organism: Vidua macroura (assembly GCF_024509145.1). Lineage (NCBI taxonomy): Eukaryota > Metazoa > Chordata > Aves > Passeriformes > Viduidae > Vidua > Vidua macroura. The sequence continues at coordinate 32,443,885 of NC_071611.1, forward strand.
TTGAGTGCAGTCTATACAAAGGCCTATCAGTGATTGCACAGAAACTGTACTGGAAGTAATGGTAGAAAGTATTCTGAAGACTCATCTATAGACTGGTACTAAGGCACATCAGATAGCAAAGGCTTGAGGACCTTCTTGAGAGGTCCTTCTTCTCTTCAGTTAGCTCCTGTGTGATTTTTATGTCTTTATGTCTTTAAGGGTCGCAATTAAAAAACACAGGTCATAATTTGAAAATACTTAAAAATGAGAAGTTGAATAATGCCTGCAAAGTAATGAAGTATCAGTAGACAATGATATAAAGAACACACATTCAGCTTCAGCTATTACCATCACTTAAAGCTAGTTCTGTCACTTAAAAAATGTCAAAATGTAAAAAAATATAGAACCATATCTGCCTATCTGTTTTCTATCCGTCACAAATCTTTTCTCTACATCTTCAGGACTCTTGAGGCAAATAGGATATGGCAAAGGGATCTTCATATAAGCAGAGGGAAGACACAGGAAAACCTAAACCTAAAGATGGAAAGAGCTTCAGTAATGCAGAATGTCAATTACTAGCATATATATCTCTTCCCAGAAGCACCTGACATGATTACTAAAAACTGACAGCAAAACCTGGCCTGTGGGAGGAGTAAGGGCTTCATGTCTTAGGGACATCTTAGGGGATGATCCTCCGGATAAGCCCAGTGTTTGGATTGTGCCTGAAAGCAGAAACTCAAAGCCCTTGAGTAGTGCTTCCAGCATGTTTTCTGTTGTCAGGCTAACAAATAACCTTGCAGCTATTTCCCTAAGAAGAATATGTGGTAGTTATACAGCCAGCTATGTTTTGAAAGAATTTGGATTTTGTGAGTTTTCTCTGCATTTTCCTATGAGAGGCCATGTAATGGCCAAAAACAAATCCTTCTGTTTAAACAGGTGAAGATTCCACGTTAAAGACTTAATCAATTGATTTTGGTCTTTCTGTGAGGGCCTTTTTCTACTTTCAATCTCAGACACAACATAATAATGTCAATCAGCTGCAGAGCTTTGAGCCCAAGACGCAGGATTAGGTTTTTGCTTGGGCTTTTTCTCTTTAGGAGGAAAGAGATTTGGAATTAAGAAGTCAGTCTTTACATAAAGCACTTACTGTGAAAACATGGACCCAGATCTCATTGGTATGGTTCTTAGAGTAGAAAGGTCTGTCTCTTATGGGTTCACTCTCCCTACATGAAAGATGACAACATCTTACTGGACACTGTTAAATGCAAAATGAGTTGTGTTCAAGAGAAAAGATTGTTACTGTGGGAAAACTCATTTAATTTAGAATTATAGCACACAGACCAGAGTCTGCCTTAAGTAAGACATATAGTTGTCACACTGGAATTTTAGGTGTCTTAGGGACCTCTTCAGATGTCTGAGGATATATTTTCAGGTAAAACTGTAGTTTGCTCCTTGCTTCAGAGGGGATTGTCTGTTAACCTACCACAGCATGTGTTTCAGAGGTTTTTGGCCATAAGATGTGTTCTGGATACACTGACTTCTGCACAGTCCAGATTACAGACATCAGCTTCTCACAGAATCAAAAAAGAGCGAGCATTCTTGGGCCCATTCTTTCAGGATGAAAAAGGTCATGACTTCATTACAGCTTATTGCTCTTTTGCAAGAACATCCTCAATCATTAGACAAAAAAACCCAGTATAAAAATTTTACTGTAAAATAGCAACACATATGTCACTCTGGAAAATAAAATAAGATTCAAGACTCTAAATATCATAGAGAGAGGGCAAGCATTTTACATTCCATGTAAAATCTCTACTCTAGAGATATTTGAGTTAATTTATCTATTCATCTGCACTCAGGGAGGAAACCTTGTGAAGTTTTTGGCATAAACGTTATCCTCTCTTTGTCCCATGAGATGAGACTACATTATTTGTAAAACAATTTCAAAGGAAAAAAAAATCTTCATAGAAGAAAAGCTGATTTATTGATAGGCTTAGGTATTTTGTTACCAAATCAGTGTTTGAAGTTTAAATATCACTTATAGCTCTAACTTCAAAAGAAACATTTACTGCATGAAAATACTCATTCATTTCCTCCCATCCCCACAGCATTTTCCTGAAACACTGAGAAACACTGTAACTTCTGCCAGACAGCAAAACACATAGTAAACTGGAAATTCAAAACTACTGAACTGAAGTATTCTAAATGAAACTGAAAGGCCAAAAGAGCAAGAGAACAAATGAAGCTGACTTTCTCCAATGTTACCTCCATGGACAGGTTTGGTCAGGCCTCAGAAATCCATCATATGCCTACCTCTCTTGGGAGGACTTATCGAATTACTGAAGCAACAACTCCTTGCTGAGCAGTGCAGATCAGGGTTAATTTAGGCCATGCCTGGTTAGTACCATGCACCACAAGTCTCTGAATAAGTTACTCTCCACACTTCTCACACACAGCAGCTATCACCCAACTAGGCCACCTTTAGTGGAAACAGAATAATGAGCCAACCGGGAAAGAAAATTTGTAAGTATTAACTAAGTCAATGCCAACCATTTTGTAACTGATACAGCATATTGGCATAAAAATTATAAAAACAGACCAAGCCAGCTGATAAGCAATCTAATAAGCAGTGTAGAAAGCAAGGCAACACGTTAATTTTTTGACTCCTAAATATTCCTTGGATAAGAAATGTGGCTAAACATGAGTAAACAAGAGAACTTGAAAAATTTTCTAAGAATCTTTGAGACCTCTGAACGTATCTACCAGCAAAGGTAACTGAAGATCACAAAATAAAAGACACCAATACAAGTAGGCTATCTCATAGTTCACATAATTTTCACCTTTCAGGGTGACACACCTGCAAAACAAACAGTACCACATACAAATGTAACTGAGGAAAAAAAGTAAATAGGAAGTCTGTTTTACTTTATGACTTTTGTCTCTCACCTCCATTGCAGAAATGCTAATTCTTAAGAGTGGCCACAAGACTTTCATTCCAGGATGGGCAGGTAGGTTCGTGCAATGTTAATGCAGTTTAGTCAAAGCTGAGCAGCACAGTAAACATTGCTCCTTACCAATCCATGCAACACATAGGTGACTGAAAAACACAGCATCGATCTTGTAGGAGGGAGAGATGGAGACAGCCACACTCAATCAAAACAAAGACCATGTTGGTAACAGGAACACTTGATTTTTAAATTTTCCTTCCTCTTGTTCCAGTAAACCTATATCAATGCAGAATCATATGAGGACCAAAATTAGGCCCTTCCAGGCTGGAATGGGGTTTCCTGCTTGACTGACTTGAAGCAATGTTGGACTTTAATTTTAACACTGCAATACACCTATACCACCTCTCTCTCACCTTCCTTCCTCTATTACTCTCTGTGATTACACAGAGCTGTAAATTCTCCATGGAAAATCGAGATCACCAATACAGCCTTGATGCTGTAAGCACTAATAGCTTTGGAGCCATATGACTAGAAATTTTCTGGGAGAAAAAGACACAGCTAGAGGGAAATAAATATAAGCTGCTGGCAGACAGAATAAAGAATTTAAAATCATCATTTCATACTCTTAAATGTAGAAAACTTAATTCTGTTATTCCTCCCCTTTCCACCCCCCCAAAAAAAAAAGAAAAAAAAAAATAAATACCTGTCTCATATTTACCTAGCCTCTGAAGCCTGTTTTCTCACCACACACTTTCCCTCAGGTATGGTAACAGATGCAGCTTTATTCCCTCTTTACATTAAGATTCCATTACATTTTCTTGCTAGGCCTGTCAGTGGCTATGACTGCTGCCCTCTTGCACCCCAGCTTCATTTCCATGAGAGAATCAGATAATGACAATTGTTTCATTCCTGTGAAGATGTAAGGGAAACGGTTTGATGGACACAAGACAAGAAGAATGCCTTCACTGTAAACATTATCAGGAGGAGCATGCATATGGATGAGGCTAGACAATGAAGAGGCTACCAGAGTCCAGATATTTCAGCACAGACACCTGTTTGAATAGCTGTCCTTGACTGGGACAGCACTGACAAAGAGCATAGAGCCTGGAACAGGCAGCCAACAGGGTTTGTCAAGATTTGCCTTCCTCATGGGTCTTCATTGTTCATGCCTGAAGCTCAAACATACTTAGAAACTATGTAAGGTTTAAAAGGTTTGTTTGCAATAATAAGCTTTAAAAGAGAGTAGCAGAAAGTGAGGCCTTGTACAAGACACAGTAAGAACAGCAAAACCTTGAACAACCTGGTGTTGAAGTTGATGACTTCCAAGAGCCTTAAGTCACTTTATTTATCTCATGTATATGACATGAGATTGCCTTAAAATGTGACAAGTTTCAAAGCTCATCCTTAACAGGTTATGGTCTTGGGCTGGAGCTTGAATTCCTTGTGCAATAAGTCTTACATTACCTGGGTGACTGCAATGGCTGCTCTGTCATAGGTCCTGTACTGAAAAGTAAGTGGTGGAAGTACAAATTCACAGGCAAGAACTTGCTTGCCATATTCTAACATTTTTTGGCTTTTCTTAGCAACTTAAGCACTAAGAACCTCAGCCCACAGTTTTTAAAAATGCACTTATTTTTACAGCTTACATAAAATGCTATGATTCCACATTTAACTGTTGGGAGAAGGAAGAGATGCTATCTCAGATATTTCAATGATATTTCTTTCAGAGCCTCTGGCACCAATCATTGCCACTGAGAGTCTGGACTGGAGCTGAATGAAATCCGAGTAGCAAGCCCGACAAGCAACTGGGGCTGGTGGGTTTGTGTTGAGCAAAATTGACTGCTTTCAACTGGGACTCTACAGAGTTCTTGTTGAAAACACAAATATATTGTCAGATTTTCAAACCCCAAAGAGCATACACAAAGAAGGCAGAAAATTTCAGGTTTAAGAGAAGCTACAAAGCAGACATCTCACCAGTGTTATGTAAATTGACCTTTACAGTGGTAGAACTGTTGGTGTTCTTCCTCATGAAATTCTTTTCATTTGCCAATATCTTTTTACACTCTCTTCTGACATAAAATAAGCAATTCTCCCTCTGAACTGGCAGAGTCCCTATTACCATAGATACAAAGGATTTTAGCTCCCACATCTCTTTCCTTCACATGTCATCTTTTTCATAAGCAGACCCATGGCTAGCAGAGAAAAGACCTCAGACAAGAAAAGCACTGGTGGGCTATTTGAGATTTGCCACACAACAGCTGTGCTGAAAGTGTAATTTCAAAACTGTGCCTTTGCATTATCCCATAAACACGATTCTGGGGAGATTAGTTAAAAGGCATTTCAGCATTCTGCCACCCACACCATGCAACCATGCAGAGGAGTTTCAGTACAGATAAAGTACCCACATTTTATGGAAACAGCAGGGATAATTTCCGTGAATTTAACAAAAAGTCCCAGCTCATAGAGAAAGTAAGGAAACTGGCACTGGGACCATTCTGCAAACAACACATTAAGCCCTTTGGCTCTATTTTCACTTGTTATTTTTAGCAACTGGTATTACCAGGAGTGCTGATACAATTAGGATCATAAGAGGAGTGAACAGGTTTCTCTAGTAGGTAGAAACTGGAAGCAAATTATGCACATACTGAACAGGCCAGCTAGGAAACCTGCCTAGCTGAAAGTCATGCAATCTGTACCACTCTGTCTTCATTAAAATCTCTTCTGCAAAAATACCTTTCTCAGTGATATCCACCAATATTGTCACACACATAAGTAACAATGATGCTATTATGATCTTAGTAAATAATTGTAATCATTCCCATGAAAAGAGAGTTGTGTCCTGAATTTTTCAGTGTATCATGTGTTTGATACTGTTTCTTTAGCTAATAAACCTTTATATTCTCAGTATTTAACATATGCCTTGGAACAGAAAAATGGTCTGAAGGATTGTCATTCTCCACTTCTATGCATAAGTGAACTCATTTATCAGCTGTTATGGTAAAAAATACATTTTTTCTTTTTTTATATCTGAATGGAATGTAAGTACAAGAGTTAAATGGTGGTAATTAAATACGACTTCCAAAAACCTGCTTAACTAAAGCAATGTAAATATTTCCCACTAGAAGGAAAAACATCTTGAAATACCTCTTCAGTCAGGCTGTTGTACTTTATTGCTTTTAATGCTGAAATATAGTAACTTCTATCAGTACACGATCTCTCAGCATGACAGATAGCTCAGAAGCTATCTCTTATGAGCTGGTCTTAAAAAGAGAGAAACCAATACTTCTCTTTCACTGGATTTAACAATGCATTAACCATGCAGGCAAAGAACCAAATAAATGCATTAATATTGACAGAACTTCTTTTCCCCATTCCAGGACATGGTAATGTTTTACAGAAAAGGACATGTCTACCCTGCACTCTCATCAACAGGTATAAATACAAGTAAATTAAAACCCATACTCCCAAAATTTAACCACAAAGATAATGAAGAGTTGTAAAAATTACTTGTAAACAAGCAAATAAAAATGCCAAGAGTCATCATACTATATTGCAGTTCCTCCTGTTTGGCTGGCCAGTTGCGCATACATCAACTTCTAATGATACATAGTCTAACCCAGCTATGGAAAACAACACTTTTCACATGCAGAATGACTACAAAAACACTTTTAGGAGTAGCAGAAATGTGTCTCCTCTATGCTATGTAAACTAAGACACAGATCATAAGATATTTTTCTTTTTAAAACACCATATGCTTTCCCTGTCTGCATTTGAATTTCCAGATAGAGGGAAAGTTGTATTCATATGGCTTTCTCTGCCTTGCTCAGGAAGTAGCTGGTATTAAGACCAGGTTGAATGGACATAAACTGCAGATGATTGCTCTGTTCAAGGCCAGACTTCACAATCTTCATATGAATCTATATCTGAAGAGATAGTCTGTTCCAAAGAGGTAACAAGTGATGTTTAAATAATACCTATTACTACTGCACAGATGCTCTCAGCAGACCAGCAAAGAAGCCAGTTTACAATCTTTGTGACTTAATTGTTCAATATAATCAAATTGATTTGAAAAAGGCTCATCCAACCTAAAATTGCTTGTGGAGATCTGCTGAAGAATATCAGAGAACAGCACAGTGACCTGAAGAAAGCAATGAATGAAATTCTAGCAAATGCAAAATATTATATGTGGGTAAATACATAACCTTACAAAGATATGAATAGTTATAAACTAGGCTACCCAAGACCATGTAGGAAATCTGATACACAAAAAACATCAGAGCTCAATGTTCATACCAATCCACCTCACTGTATATTTAGAACTGAAAAAGCTACAGAGAAGTCCAATATGGTGATAGTTTTTGGAAGTCTTTCTCTAAACAGAGGGACTAAATTAATTCCTTTTTTTTTTCACTTGACCTTTCCAGTCTGTCATTCTGACTAAATCAAGTTAGTCTCAGGTTTCTTCAAGAGGACTACTTGGCAAGACTCAAGAAGATAGGAAAATGAAATCAAATACCACAAAAGAAATAATAAAAACCAAAAGCAAAATATGAAGAGAATATGGTAGGAGACTACAAAATGATAAATGCCACAAAGAAGGTTTGTAGAGATGGATTATCCGTGACTTCTCACAAGACATAAATAAGGAGGCACCAACAGAAATTGTCTAGTTTAAACAAAAGGAAATGCTTTTTCCACATAGCTTCTTAATTGGAGTGTGGAATTCATTACCACAGGAAGTTGTGGAGGCCACAGCATAAAAGGATTTGAAAAAAAAGGGGGGAACTTGTGGAGGATAAACCCACTGGTGGCTATTAGGCACAATGGTCCGGATGCAAATTTTAGCACAGGAAATTCTTAAACCATCAGTTACTGGAGGTGAGGATAACCGCTTCCTACATCCCCTGTTTCTCATCCTTCTCTTTAAGCTCTTTTTGCAGGCCACTACTGGCAATAGACACTGGATTGGCTAGACCTTCAATTAATTTGCATAGAAGTTGTTATGGTCTTAAGTCAAATAGCATTTACCACAGTGTCAGAAAACATGGTGAGTCATCACCACCAGGTAATACATGAAATCAAATTCTGCAATTTGTACAGTTGGCCAAAGCAAGAGATGCAATTTTCTGAGGATGGCATAAGAAAATTCATAGTAACTACAAATGACATGCTTGTGAGAGACATGCTACATCAGGGAAGCCCTGAGTTTTGAATGACAGGAATCTCCTTTTGCAGTGCGTAGCATCCAGATGGAGACCTGTGTCTGGGTTGAACCTCAACAATTAAGAAACATACCTTCCCAAGCTTACCCAAAAACTCTCCAAGGAGGAGCACTGGGTGTGCTAAATAATCCTTAGTTTTAATTATGTGAGTCTGAACTATGCCCTATGCCTAGTCTTCATCAAATAAGAGAAATACCATTCTACATACCAAAACCATTGCCAAGCTAATGTATCCAAGAATTCAAGCTGGGGTAGGCACCAGCAAATGCTGTGCTGTCTTTATGCTGCCACTAAAAGCATAAAAAGCTGAGCATTCTGGTGACATCTTCATCAAAGAATTTACAGCAACATTTCTGCCACATGCTATCTTACCGTGCAAGAAGATTGGGGTCTAAGTCCCTAAAATGGGGAAGTGGGGTTGGGGGTGGGGGGGTGTTCAAATTCATTATTGCAGCAAAAAAACAACACGTCTTGTGACTCAGGAGGGCTAACTCCAGAAAAGTAATGTTGCTCAACAAAGCAAACCACAGACATTCCTGACTACTGTGAGCAATGGGACATGCTGTAGTCTGCTGAAAGTTTATAAATTGTTTGCAAATTGTTGCTAGCAAGAGCTAGACTTCATACAAAACAAAACCTCTAATTTTGTTCATAAATCCACTCATATATTTACTCAGGATGGGTCTACTAGTCCAGAGAGCAGAATGCTTCTGGGGCAGTACAGCAACATTCTGTGACATGTAGTGCTGCTCAGAGGGACAAAGAAAAGTCCAGGAGAAAAAATCTCAGGGAGTTACATCGAGCACCTGTCTCCTAACAAGTAAGAAAAACGTTTGTGCTCATTGGAACTCAATAGCAGAGACTGATGGCTGTACGAGGTTGCTAGGAATACAAAACCTTGGAAAGCAGGTGCAGTACTTGCCCACACATGATTAGCTACATATTTCAGGGATGTTAACACCCAGGTACCATATCTGTATGGGGAAAAATTCTTCATCAATCATTCTTACAGCTTCTCATGTGAAACAGCATAGTAAACTACATCAGACTTCAATACACTGCATTCAAAATCTTTGTGCCATTTTCTCATGATCCTACATACAGCTAAATTTCCTAATTTAAAGTAACAATCCTCATTATTATTTTCATCTATAAAATTGCAATTTAAAATTCTTTTTTATGAAGAAGCTTGATAACATCTGCTTAAGTATCATTTCCTTTAAACTAAAAATCTCATGGTTGTGGATTCAGTCACTACATTCATCTGCTATTAGAAGTGCACTTAAAAAAAAAAAGCATACGCCTAAGTGATCAAAAGAAAGTTAATTGCTGAGACTGACTTACGATAAGAACTAACACAGTCAGCACTTTGAAAGCATGGCTCAGAAGAACTGGCACCAACAGAGAGGCTTTCTGTAGTCCTCTGATATTTACATTAGAAGGCGTTTGTGCCAAGCCCAGCAAATTTTCTGACTGAAGGCAGCAAGTCTCGTACAGAGGGTGAGGAAGGAGGGGCGGGCAAGGGGCTGCGGGCAGTGGGAGCTGCAGGGTGAGAGTTCCTCTCCCCCCAGCTCAAAGTGTAGGAGGAACAATGCTGAGAAAGGCAGGCAGCTACGCCCAGGTCAGCAGAGACGGACAGTCCCCCACCAGCGATAGACCCTGCCATGTCCTGGCTTTTCAGTAACATTTACATGTTTGCAGTTGTGAACGGTGGAGCTTGATTTCCTTTTCTGACTTGGTGGCTTCAAGGGGAAACACATTAGAAGATGAAATTTGCTTACAGTGATAAAGGGGACAGTCTTTATGCATTACTTGTAGGCATTCCTTGGCTGACATCCACATAACCCCTACAGCTTTTCTTTCCCAAGGAAACCTGCAGTTATTGCAGCACATTCCAGGTGCCTGAGCTAGGCATGTGGCCACTCCACAGTGAGCACTGGGGATCCCAGGTGCTACCCAGCCCAAACACTTTTGTCACACTTTGTCACTGCTCTCTCATCACTCCCGAGCAGAGCTCTCTGTCTGACTGCCCTCCTCCTCTGTTAATACCCCTATGGACTGGTTTCACACACAGGGGGCAAAACTGGGTTTATCAACAGATTGCATTTCTTATAGAGCGATGCTGTACCAATTAATTAATCATACTCGCCTCAAACACATTTGTGATTTGGGACATCCAAGCATTGCTTATGTGTAGCAACTGCACCACACAGCAAGCAGGTGGGGCTGGGGAAATAGCAGCATGGCACACCCGGCAGCATTTGCAATGGCACCCACAGGTCACAGTGACGAGCAGGTTTCCCTCAGAACGCCAGCCCCACGCCCAGGCACGGCGGCTCCAGCCCTTCCTTCTCATGGCAGCTCTGCACTGAACCTCCATCCTCCAGCACTAGGCTTGCCTACAGCCCAAGCCATTGGGCTGTGTGGTGCCCCCTTGGGGACCAGGACTTCCCCAAGGCAGCCACAGCCCCTCACGGCACCCCCATCCTTGCAGCAGAGCTGGCACACAGCCTTTGCTCGGCCAGGCCTGGCTGCTCAGGCACAGGTTGCGGTCGGGCCCTGGCTGCCCTTCCTGCGGAAAGGGCTGTTCATGCTGAGAGAACCCTGGCTGCAGGACCTGGGGACCTGCAGGACCGACAGACCATCAGCCCTGTGGTGAGGGGAATGAGAAACGCAGCGGGCAGACAGCTTGGGGCAGCAGTCGCAGGCAGCACGGTCCAAGGCACAGCTGTCTTCGGCGGGGCGGTGTAGTGATGGTCCCGCATAGAAGGGGCAATGGCATGGATACCTCTGGGGAACTGCGCCAACCTCCTGCAGGAGAAGCCAAGGAAGGGCTTGTGCTCTGTTAAGCGAGGAGGTGGCAAAGGCACTGGGCATCTGACAGCACCATAGTCCACAGGCAGCTTTGATGAGACATCTTAACCAAGGCTCTAGGTACACCCAACCTCTGTCGAAATTCATGGAACAGCTCACTACGAAGTGAGGCAAAAATTGTGCTGATTCCCTCTCTCACACACGCTCACACTGGCCAGCAAGCTTTGTGCTTCTCTTCGTAAATGAAGTGCATAAATCCTCACCCTATATATTTATTTTTTCAGAAAAAAAACCCAAATAAATCAAGAAGAAAGGAATCCTACATATATCATATGCTCACTAGTCACAGTTTTGTTCCCCTTCCCCATACTACAAATAGGCACAAAGCAAGGCATATCCATGTCTTAAAGAGTGGGTCTCTGATCTGCAGGCTTCTGCTTTGCAACGGTCAACAGCTACTGATGCAATTGCCAGTCTAGGGGTTCCTGTAGCTTATGTTTAAATTTTTTCTTTTCTGTGAAAGGACTCAGCTTTTCCCATGTTTTCATAGAAATATAAGGGTTTTCAGAACACACAGCAGTTTGGGATGCTAATTTCTGGGTATAACCACTGCGGGATAACCATCACACACAGAGGGAACAAAATAGGCACAAAGTAGGCTGTAGTCAGACATGACAAATTGACCCATAAAATCTGGCACCAGTGACTGGGCCATGTAACACAACCACAGTCAACATAAGCATGAGTTTAAACAAGTTCATTTTTCATTATAGAAATCCCCAAAGTGCCTTGGCAATACAGGACCCCCAAAACCCTGAGTATGCAGAAGAGAGGTCTGAGTAAATATATGGAGTATACACACAGTCCTTACACCTCATTAAATGGCCCCTTTCTGTGTAACAGCTGCAACAGCTGCCCCAGATGACGCTGGTGGGTGGAGAAGAGGGAAGGGTTCATTAGGATTAGAGAAGGATATTTACATACACAGGCATTCATTCCACAAGCCCTCATCTTAGAGTGTCCTGGCTGAAACAGGAGCACCCAGCTACCAGTACATATAGCACGTACATCAGTAAAAAAAGCTCTTAAATTCCACTCTTCTTGTTGCATTGGAAAGTGCTTCACCACCTGGTCAAAAATGCAGAGAGCACTTTAACTCCTTCACAAGTACATCTCATGATGGACATATTTCAGTTAAAAAACTGCATTTTATTTAAAATTTTTGAGTACTGCTGGCTGTCCTAACCCCAAGCACCCAAGGCTGCAGTCCACCCTGCCATCAGCACCTGCCAGTGCTGCTTCCCATCAGCTCCATCGTGCACATGCACACAATTGTGCAAACACACACAATCACCTTCAGGCCTGCCTCTGACATCCTACCCTGTGCTTTACTGCTGACCCACCCAAACCCACTCATCAGACAGTAGCTGGGCCACCCCTTTCAATGACTCTTGACTCAAATCTAGACCAGAGGAGAGGAATTGTAGAATATTTTTGCAAAAGTATCTCATAGTCAGGATGGAAAAAGCCAGTCTGACCAACAAAATAGCAGCTAAAGTCAATGGGTTATTTCTAAGCATGATGTTAAGCATTACAGACGTAATGGTCTATCAGCTGTCTGACTCTTACTGGGTAAAAGCTCTCTGTACGCTGCCTTTGCTTATGCTGCTCATGAATGATCATCTCTACTTACACCTTGCAACTCTAAAACACTCCAACATACTTTTTAGAAATTAGAAATGTAAGAACTATATATTTTATATAATTTATATTAATATAGTATATGTTTCTATAAAAGAATATTCATGCTAATAATAGCTATAAAATAGAAATTAGAAAAATTAAAAATAAAAAATTAATTTCTCATTTAGTCAGACAGTAAATGTAATTCTTATCAAGCAATCAAGCACAAAGCAAAAACAATAGGAGCTAATAAAATAGTCCATTAAGAACAGAGGAACAGAGAGCTAATAAAATAGTCCATTGGGAACATGTTAACAGAGGCAGAAGAATCTACAAACTTAAAGAAAAAAAACAATTATGCAATAACGCAATAATGTGTATCTGGAAAAAACCTCCTATCTGTTACAAGTTTATGCATTCAATGCTGTGTGAACAGGTTATTGCAAAAGGAAGCATTCTCACTATTTATTTTCTCCAGGTAGCTGTTTATTGTTTTTGGTGTTTTAGCCCAGCTCCCACAGGGGAAGAAAAACATAATTATTTCATTATTTCATTCATTATTTCACATAAGTGAAATCTTACAAGTGTGAGTAAAACATGTTCTGATGTCATGATGTAAAAATGAAAGTTTTATTCATGGAAGGCAGTGAGAAGGATTTTTTTCCTCAGACTGCCTGGTGCTTCTGGCTCAGTGCCAAAAAATATACCATCTCTCAGGTCAAGGTAGATGACTTCACACTGAGAATTTCCCTGGGGATCAGAAAAGATGTTCCAGAATAATATGGAAGATATTGAGAGAAAGATAGCTAGCTAGCTAGCTAGATTCCATTGTCCCTATACATAAATTGACAGCTCTTTTCTACAGGAAAAGAGACAGGGAGAGGGGAGAAGTGCACAAGTGCACCAGGGAAAAATAAAAAGTAAGGAGAAACAGATTCAGACCATCACAATCTATTTACAACAATATGTGCAGTAAGAGGTCTGGCTGAAACACATGTAGGAATGCCTGCTAGAGAAATCATATCATGCTTAGGGTTAGATGTCAAGTCTTCTTAGCCAGGGATTAAAAAAAATGTTTGTTTCTAAATACATTTATCCTGCACACTGTCAGGAAATAGTTTAATGAAAGCTGTTCCTCAGCCTTGTTTCTTTTGCCTTGAAGTAAAGAAAACAGTAGTGATACTGGAAACACTGAGAATGGCCACTGATATCTGTGTTATCTGTTGGAACTTGTTCCTGGTGCTTACCCAGCTCTGATTGACTGCAAGCTTGAGTAAGACCTAGCACTAAGAATAGCTCTAATCACTGCTTAAACATTTCCCTCTGCAGGCAAACCAACACTGACCTGTTACAGTTGATATGATTCTACATCGAACTTTTATAACGTCCTGTGTTTTTGAGATACTTACAATGTTTTTATTTGGTTGCATGAGAAAGCAGAAAATTGGTGCAATTACCTGTGGAAATGGCATGCTGAACACACTATGAAAAATAGCTTTGCCATAATTGTAAAGACCTGGATGATCCTCTGCTTTACCAAAAGTATTTTGACTAGTAAGTCAATTTATATTATTTTGTATTGACAGTGCAGTCCAGAGGTGGAAGACAGAGAAAGAGGGATGGAAAGATATGTATGGAGAAGACTTACAAGATACAAGAAGACTGATCAACATACAATGCAAACTAAAAAAAAAAAAAAAACCTGCCAAAACAACTGTGCTTTAAGGAAGGAAAAGGAATCAAAGCTAAAATGTGACTTCTCAGTGGAAAAGACTGAAGCAATCGGTGATTCTTTTTTGCTTGCAGAGGGCCTCTGTCACCTGCCTGTGAAAGTACAAAGAAAGCAGATTAACAGGCAGACAGTGTAAAGTGCTGACTGTGCCTGAAGCTTAAAAATATGTCAGTGAGATAAATGACAAGTTCATGTTTTGATAGCACAGACATGTTACCCTGAAGCTCTGGGCTGTCTGGCTGCACCAGCACAGTGAGGAGCAGGGGAGATCTCCCCAAGGCTCCTTGTGCCCTGTGGACGGGAAGGTTTCATTTGCTCACAGTTTCCTCTCACCACATTCTAAAGAGACACGTGGGATTTTCCCTCTGCATGGCCAAGAATCACACTACTGATTACAGGACTAAGGCGAGGCCAGGGCTGAGGCACTTCCCAGCTATCACTCATGTGCTTCACAGATCAGAAACACAGACTCTAGGGCAGGCATGTGCTTTGCTGAACTGAAGCCTGAGCTGATAGCCCAACAATAGTGGCACAAGAAATATTTCTTATATCCAAAGGTTCCAGATGTGGCTGGAAATGACCCAAAAATGTTGGTGTGACAGAAATACAAAGGATATTTTTTGTCATCATTTCCAGGTTTTCTACCTCAAACACCCCTGAAAAATTTGCCCTTCTGGTTATCTGAAGAGGAATGTAATATTTATACAACAACTGGTGTTTTGTTAGGCAAGAAGTGACCCACAACATTCTATAATCAATACTGTCATTTTCATGTTCTCTCTTGGTCTTATTAAGCCTGCTTTTTTTTTTTTTTTTTTTTTTTTTTTTTTTTTTTTTTTTTTTTTTTTTGTCAAAAATACCATTTCACATTTTGTCTTTCATTCTGCATTTTAACTTCACTGGCAGTAATCAACAGCAAGTGTCAATAATTCTGCATTTTCTTTTGGGGCCCCACCTCCCCTGGTTTTCTTTAAGTTGTACTCCAATAGTGTTAATAATAATTTTATCCCTCATTTAATAGAACTGTGTACTACAGATACAAAAGTAGCCACCATGGAGAAATGTTATTATGTCAAACTTTAATGGAAGCCTTTGAGAGTTACAAATGAGTACTTAACAATATCTTGCAGAAAAACCATCAAAGTTTGATATAGCTTTTAATTTTGAACTCTGTTTTTTTTTTTTTCCAAATGAGCTTTGTTTGCATTTTTAAGTATTCAAATGTTTTAAAAAGTAAAAATGTATAGAATAACAAATAGTAAAGTATACCTTGAAATTGTCAAGGCTTTTGACATGCAGGACTCTGACAAACAAACTAAAAATATCAACAGGCTGAGTGAACCACAACTGGCAACAAGGCCTGTGTGACATTTCTCAGAGGAGGCTCCTGGAACTGAGCACCCTCCTCAGTGACCTGGGCAGTGGGACACAGTGCCCCCTCAGCAAGTCTGGGGAGGGTAACAGTGGGCACAGGCAGTGCCTCGCAGCATGCAGGCTGGCTGGGCTGCAGTGACAGGCTGAGGGAAGGGGTGATGTCCCTACTCAGTGCTCCTGAAGAGTACTCCATGCTCCCACCAGAGTACTGCTCCTCTTGTAATCCCACAGGCACTAATAGAACTCATGAAAATATGAGCAATTTTGAAGAAGCAAAATACTGAGAGTTCAAGCTGAGTCACCAAACCAAGCTCAAGAGTAAGTTTGGATACTAACCAAGAAAAAAAAAAATAAGTGACTGAAGAGTCAAATGAGGAAAAATGAGGCTGGATTATTTTTTACAGTAACTCCCTTACCTCAATCTATTTTGCAGTTCTTCAGTCTGTGTGTAAATCCCCTTGCAGTCACAAAAATGACATGATAATGAGCTAGTGTTAGCCTCTTGATAAGCTGCATGTCGGAGGTGAGAACACACCTTGGAAATAAATATCAGGCAGAGGATACCAGTGTTGTGGATGGAGAAGGAAATGCTGTCAGCAAAGCTTCATGTTTTGATCCACTGAGTGCATGTACAGTATAGGCTCCTGCTCTTATCTTGAGGAACCTTTTTCTTCCTATGTCTCTCACTTGCTCAAGAGGTGAAAGTAAGCTGGTCTGCCTGAAAACAAGAAGGAAAGGAGTGCAGTCCAAGTTTTCCAATGCCAACAAACCCAGTTCTCTAATCTAGCCATGTTCTGCAGTGTCCTCCCTCACAGTTTGTTCCCCCAAAGGCCTTTCCTGAGGCTTGGGTGCTCCCCTCCTCCGGCACACCAGATCAGTGCCCCTCCTGTGTTTTCACATCAGCAGCAGAGCTCACATGTTCCTGTTGAGCTGCCCATCCTGCCTTCACATGTATAAGGCCGCCTGACAGATCACATGGGTGAAATGATGGGTGCTTTTCAAAACCTTGTCTGGAAATCCAAATTCCATCAATGCACTTGACGCATGCACTCATTTCTATTTAATTATACTTTGAACAAATAAGATCATGGGTATGTAATTCTAGTTTTATCAGACCCTCACAGCTCTGAAAAAAGATCTTTCACTATCATTAGTAAAATTTGTTCTACAGAAGTACACAGAATGATATCTCACAGTCCAGCTTGCACGTACACTGGTGTTCTGTTTTCTTTCAAAGAGTTAAAAAAGCAGAATTACCTCATGGAGCACAGGATAAGATTTTTCAGTTGAATAATCATTTTGGCAAAAATGCAGATTTGGGTACAGCTATAATTATTTGCAGACAGGGACATGATTATTTAATTAGCTTCAACCAAAAAAGCCTGAAGAGAGGGTAAATGTCAGGAAATATTTTTAGTTTTCATTTTAAAAATAACTTTGATTAGAAATTTTTCTGAATATAACTCTGAATTTAAAAAATGAAAGCAAAAAACTCCTAGGATAATAATATTATTTCCTCTTTTTCAGTTCAAGAATAAATGTTTAATTTTAATCACAGACAAGATTGAAAATGAGAGTTAATCCGCAAACTAAAATGACTCCTATAAAATCAGTTGCAAGGCAACACACTGAAGGAATCTCCCACAGTTTCAAGAACTTATCAGTTGCTTGAGACTTAAGCCTGCTTATATATTGAACTGCAAACTCTTATAAGTCTACTGCTTGAGACAGAGCTACACTTCTGGTTAATGGCAGTAATCTCCTAGTTCGGCTTCTAGTCAGCTTCCAATTGGCTGCTGGGTATCTTAAAAATAAAAGACAACAACTTGAAATCTGTCCTTCTACAACGGGGTTGAAATTTATATGGCAGCTCCCTTCAGTGTTACTGTTCTATTCTATTAGATTATGTGAATGTTTACTCAGGAAATTAATTTTCTTTTCTTCTCATGCAGACCAATTTGTAGTGGAGAACATTTAAAGAATTAATACTAAGTTATTTACTTGTTCCTGAAATAATGCTGACTCAGCTGTGAGGTTTTGGCTATCCCTTATTAGGAGCAATTATTTTAGTTAAAAAACAATGGATAAATAACTTGGAATTTCTGGAAGAACACTTTTTCCAGTAGAAAACATCTATTTATGAATGTCTGGATGTTTTGAATAGGGATTGCAAAGAAAACTCAGGGAACAACTGCCAGCAAACTCACTGGACACCCTAGATACCTCCCTGTGAGGTTGCTGAGTGTCCTGCCCCCTCTAACTGATATATCTGCACTATACACCCTCAATCTGGGAAACTGATTTTCCTAAGAAACAAATCACACTTTGACAGCTTTGCTTAATGGAGTGATTCTCAGGTCACAACTTACTTGTGATCCAGTGAATCACTCTGACACTCTTCTGTGTGCCAAAAAGGTGGATCTGGAGCATGGCATGCACAGCTCACCTCAACAGGACACAGCTTTCAGCCAAAGCCACTTCAGAGAGCAGCTGCCAGGTTTATCCTCATACTCTGCCTGCCTTTAGCACCTTAATTATCTTATCAGTTTTAGCATCACATAGCTATCTAAAAGCACCTGTGGGAAAGAGACAGTCTTGGGAAAAGGGCATTACCCCTCCTTTCAGGTCTAACCTCAAAACATTTTCCCAAGCTCAACATTTGTTATGTTACCAATTTCAAACCTTCACAATAACTCACTGCGATAGAGGAGGCAGCACCAGAGCTCACACCCTTCGCAGAGCCAGGAGCCTTGGAAGCCCTGGAAATCACCCTGCCATGCTCTTCCCACCTCCAGTGGTTGCCAAAACAGCTCACCTATCTGCATCAAACAGCTGGCAAAGGCTTTCAGAACTCACTGGGCCACCATGTGTTGCTATAAAAAAGTAGAGGCTAGTGTTGCTGTGTGTGTGCAGGATGTGAGTACTGCCACAAAGGGACACCCTGGAAGGGCACACTGGTGCACTGTGTGAGGCCATGACAGCATCCATGCTTTTGGGTGAATCCTGCACCTAAACCAGCCACAGGCAGGGGGAACTGGAAGTAATTTCTGCATCCCTTCTCCAGGGCTTGCAGTCTCCCTGCCTATTTTCATGATTATGGGATGCTACCACATGCTGAGGAATGTCAGAACTAGAGGATGAAGTAGGCAGCTTACAGCTTTACAGGAGAGAAAACAGACTCAGTGAGCTCCTTTGGGAAAGGTCACTCACAGAGAAATATGCTGTAGACAATGAAAGCAAAACAGGACCAAGCAGCATATCTAGATTAAGGCCAGCAGTACACACAGAACTAGGATGATATTTGTATGATATAACATAGAGTTGATTCCATATTGATATCATAGTGATGTCACTGTCTCACATCACCACATAAAGTGCAAAAGTGTTTTTTCATAACATTTATGCTAATCATTTGACTTTTGAAAAATAAGTGTGTTGTGATTTTCCTACAAATACTCTGCAACAATTACTGCCAACAAATACCATTTCTTGGAAAACAAAGTAAGAATTGGTTACAGGCCAACATCATGACTTCAGCTGCTCTACAAAGGCAAAGTAACCTGGCAAGCTCTTGCATTTCAGCAAGTGGAGAGCACAAAAGGAATTTTTATTCTTATGTTACTTCTGGTGGAGCATAACATAAACTCTAAGGATTAATGGATGCTATAACCTAGGTTCTAGTCCTATTAATATTCTTGTTTGTGTTTTGTTTTATGTACAAAGTGCTAAGAAATAGTCTGTAGGGCATGTTTCCATTGCCTGAACAAATATAAACAAATCCTGCCATAATCTTCCACAAGCCTCTCCAGGCTTGTGGTACTTGGGGTGCTGATGGCTTCTCAGATGCCTTTTTTGCTGACGTTCAGACTTCTAGAAAGAGCTTTGAGAAAAAGTCCTTGGACCTCGCTATTCCTTGATCACAGACAGACCCAAGATTTATGCACTTCAGTCTCCAATTATTCTTTAAATGCCCCACAAAGCTCCAAAGAAAAATAAACCTCCCTTGAAACTACTCATCAGACCCTCAGCTAAAAAAAAATACATTCTCTTCACTTTTTACATTTTCTCTAATATTTGCCACAAACCTATACTGACTCTTAGCCTTAAAGTCTCTTTATACCACACATTTTTCTTTAGACTTTTAACCCCCTCATCCCCTGAAGGAATAAAATTTTGTTTGATAGATAGCATGCAAGCAAGTAGTTCATGTGTTGCACTAAAAAACAAAACAACATTCATGATGACACACTTGCTGTCAGATAAATGGATTTTTCATGAAGGATTTTTAACTGCTTAGAACTTTTTCCAGCAAAAGCCATAGTAAACTGGAGGGAAATCTCATTCCTCATATGTGATGCCAACATTATGCAACTATTAGGGAAGAAAGACATGGATATTTTGCTTAATCTTAAGGACTCCTGGCAACTTTTGACTTTGAAGCATGACAAAAGGCTTGATATAAACCCAGTGTAATTGATTCTTCACAGGGAATATGAGGGAGGATATGATCTCCTGCCTGTAAAATCCTTTTTGCTATATACACATTGCACACTATATACACTACAGTGTTGTCTCTGGTGTAGGTACTACAATTGCTCCAACACTGTCCTATGCTCATTAGTCCAATGTTTATTCCCAAAATGTCAAGACAAAGGCAAATACTCCTCCCCTCCTGCTGACTGCAGTTATGTCTTTACACAAAAGCATAGAAGGGGAATTTCAATTCAGTATTTTTAAGGGCCCTCTTATATATAGATATAGCCAACAAATAGTGACTTTCTCTCCCTTTTTTAAAACATCTAACAGTTTTTTTCTGACAAGTTTGAAAAACCATGAATTTTAAGTAAACCTGAGCACCGTATTCACAGTAGTTTCTGAGGAATTGTAGTGCCAGAAGACATTATGATAGAGAATCCTTTTTACTATATGCAAACTCAGAGCTTCAGCCAAAAGTGATTTCTACTAGTAACCAAAATACCTCTGTTATTTGCTGCCTCTGTTTCCACTGTTCATTTCTAGGAGTAACTGAATTTTAAGACAGTCCCTCAATGCATATGAAAGAATCAATCATAGAACATGTTCATATGTCATAACTAAAATATCCTGATAGCCTGAAATTGTCCACATGTAGAAATAAACTGCTTCACAGGCAGCAGGAATAGCTTGGCAAAAGAATATCTCTGTTTATCCAAAAATTTTAAACACAGTCTACCTTGACCAACTATAATTTTTCAAGTGAGGTTTTGCAAAGAGTGTTTTAGAATGAGAACATAAAAACTCTGCCTTTGAGAGTATTTTCTGGTTTCATGTTAAGATCAAAACCAGTGGTTGCAAAAATCACGGCTTTTCAGGAGAATGGATATAACTGTTACAGTTGTGCAGTTCACAGACCAGCTTACAGTCAGCTCTCTGGAAAATAACGTATCTCCCAAAAAATAATGAAAAGGGCAGCCATTCTCCTTAAGACATTTGGTCAAGAAAATTTTCATGCCATAAACTGTTGTAAATTGCCTTAGCATGGAAATGAAGGATGGCAACTTGCACTATTTGGCAAGATGGGTCAAGGAGTGTGTTATCAGGTGTCAGCTACAGAGACCTGCCCAGAACTGAGAGATGAGTACCCGCATCATCATCTACCCTGAAGAGATGGAGCTGGGAATTCCTGGTTTAATGTTTTCAATGTGAAAAGAAAATCAGGTGAGATGAGGTTTTGAAGGCTTTTTTTCAGAATTGAAAATTTTCTGTGGAATTGCCCTGGGGTTTTTTGTTTGGTTGGGGTTTTTTGGGGGGTCTGACAGGGCATATCTGGGGAGAGATTATTTCCAGAGAAAGTTTCCCTGCTTTGCTAACAAATTGTATCCATGCAATTTCACCACAGATTTATCAACTTTAGAAAAGAATGTGTGAGGATGTCATATTGTTCAGCTATTTTAAGACTTCCATTATTACAAAGACAGCCTAGTTATAAAAATGCATGTGCAGACACAGCCTTATATTTTCAACAGAGCCCACAGCCAAGAAGCACAAATATAAAAACAACCTCCATAATTTCAAATAATTCTATGTTAAAGTTCTGGTCTAATTTGCACCAGCATGAGTACAATGAAATTAGATGTCAAATGAGGAGATGCAGAACCAGAGCAAAAAAATCCTTGTTCCTTACAATAGATTATGTTGTGTTTAAATACTGTACCCTTCTGGTAGGCAGTACACAAACAGTCAATTTTACGTGGGAGTGGCTGCTATTATAAACTCTGATATATAGCAATCACAGACTAACAGAGCAGCTCAGCTGACAAGCAGAACAGGTTTTAGTGTGTTATTCCAGACCCTTCTACCACAAAATTAGCTGTCTGTGAAATAAGAGAAAAACACAAAGAAGCCAAGTTATATTGAGCAATGTTAACTGTTGGTCTTGACATAAAATGTGATCTTTGCATTCTCTTTAGGAACTTCTGCCAAAAGCCTGAAGATCTTACTGTCCTTCTGAGAGCATGCAAAAATCCATTTACCAAGGTATCTGCAGGCTAGGGCTTTGGATTTCACCCGGGGAGATAGCCTTTAATGTGGGTGCCCATCCTTGCTGAATACTGGTCACGTAGAGCAGCAGAGAGATGAGCAACACATCAGCTAGGCTATAATCTTGAGCAATCCCCGATTACAGAATATTTTGAAGATTTGGTACAGATTATTTTGCCATACAGTGTTGCTCAAACCTCTCAGTCATTTGGGCATAAATCAGTTGATCCATAGGATGTGTATTGAAATCATGTTCCCCTGGACATTATGGCCCAGGACATGGGAAGCAATACAATCTGAGCGGTGCCCCTGGTTTCTGGTTTCTCATCATGAAGATGGCCAAGCACCCACACTTGTGCTTGGGTTTGGACTGGGGATGTGGCAGATGCAGGCCAGCTCTGCCCATGCTCCCAAGGTAACAGAAGGTAACAAAGGTAACAAAGTAATCCTGTCATTGCACTCCATCTTTGTCAGCAGGTTTAATTAGCTTCAGATACCATGCTGAAGTGATCTGTGCTGAGTGCCTGTAGTAACCAGTAGACATAAGCATGCACCACTTCCCAAACTCCACTTCTGCTGGTCCTCGTATGGCCTCACTTCACACCCACTCTCTGGAACTCCTGACCGGACAGGTAACACCAGCTTAGCATTCACCCCACAAGCCCTGTGGCCTTTCACAATTCATTCCAGCTCTCCTAGGCAGATTACCAGATTACCTGGCAAAGCATCTGTGGAAGCTAGTTCCTGGGATAATGTGGACACACAGCAAAGGGAGAGCACTGCTGGTGACTGCCTTCCTCCCTTGAGCTCTGAGGCATCTGATTACATCTTTGCTTCCCACTCTCTCTGGGGCCCATGACCTCTCAGTAGGCAGCTGGCTCAGTGAAGAGAGGAACCAGGACATGTCACCATGCACAGCAACCTCTGAGACAAGGCAGCAAGAAGATTTCCACTTGCAAAAGGCAAGAGGAAAGTCCCCAAGGCATCTTTGCTTAGTCTTCAACACAAGGCAGCAAGCAACAGGCTCAAGTGTTTTCCATTTCAGGATGTGTTTTACTTGCCTGCATTGACATTTAGTTAACAATATATCAGAGATTAACTTTTTATATGGCTTGAAGGAATAGAAAATTCAGTTTGGTTCCTACATGAGCTTTATCTAGTCAAATATTTGTAGTATTTGAAAGAAAACCAAGGCAGCAATCATATTCAGAGCCTGCTGTGAACAGCACATTTCAGCCTCACTCAAGGAGAAGCTAGAATGCAGTAGTGCTATCCATGTTTTTCCTTACAGTTTCCAGATTTATAAACCAGAAGACTAATAAATCACCCCCAAATACCTAGAATGCTCATTTACAAAACACTAACCATAAAAATTAATTTAATTATCCTGTACTGAACTCAACAACATGCATCTGATTAAAGCATAACTTTTCTTGCTGAAGCTTATCTCCTCTGAAAATTAACAGTATTGTTTTAAAGGAATGAAACTGTCCCTTCCCTTCTTCATTTCCTCTATGGCCATTTGCTTTCCAAGAAAAAAATATACAATGTACAGGCAAAAAAAAATTACTTGAAGATACGTACAAAATTTATATCAACTACTACTCAGTCCTCTTTTACTAGATAGACTGACTTGGTTTAGGCTGGTCACTGACAGACTGTCCTTTCAGCCCTCCAATGGCTTTCGTAGCCCTCCAATGGCTGTCATCATTGTCTTCAAATTTGTTTTGCATTTTAGGTGCACTCTGGAGGTGCAGACGGTATTGAAGCATTGGTTCCCATTCTCCCTTCCCTCCTTGTCTTTACTGCATTCCTGATGACAGCATCAGCCTCTCTTACCCTAGAACTGTGGTGACAGGGCATGGAAAGGGACAGACTGGCCCCTGCAACATTTACAGAGTTAACACTTCAGACTTCTTACTCAAGGTACAGCCTTCTTTGCATGGTTTGTACTGGCAAACTGTCTGCATTTAGGCCTGCTATGCTGAGACATCCTGACTCCTCCCTTCAGCTTTAATGTCTTCATCATTAATTAAAACCCTCCCAGACTTCACAACATAAAGTCAGTTATGTACAACATGAGAATATATGCACCTAGATTATTGCTGAAAACACAAGATAGTTGAAGGTTTCACAATAATCTAGGACATGGAACATGCTAGAAATAATTAAATTTGGTGAGGTTTCCCTTTTCGAGCCAATTTTTAATTCATGTAGTACTCGTTCTACTGATACCATTCTATGTTAGTTTTAAGTTAGAATATTATGCAGCACTAATACTGTCATTGTATTTGTATGCATTTCAAGGAAACATAGTCAAATTAAGTTTTTTTTTCTACCAAATAATGGAGAATAATTTCTTTCTTCCAAAATTAAAAATTTCATTAAATACATTTCCTATCCTTTAATCTCTTTATCACTCTTTATCTCTTTATCAGTTTATCTCTTTATCACTGAATGCCCATATTTCCTATTTTCTTTCCTTGCAAGGGATGGTAAAACAATAATAATTAACACAGGACAAATATAATTTACCCAGGACATTACACTTGTCTTTTCCAAACTTCAGTCCTCCCTCAGACTTCCAGTTTGTATTTGCACAACTATTACTCAGAGATGCATTACTTCTTCATAATTATTAAGAGTATTTTTCATCAGTCAAGCAAAGCCCAGCCAAATCAATTTTTCTTGTCCCAATTTATCCAGAACAGCCTATTAAAAAAAATAGGAAAAAGGAATAATTTTCTAACATACTTTCTTTAGATATCCTCATGCTAATAAATTTTAAGTCAGTTTTCTACCTCTTCATAACCTGAATACCTCATCCTGATTCTTTCCAAACAGAACAAAACCACCAAAAACACAAGACACAAGAGAAAAGGAAAAATTCTGTATGATAATATTTTCTTCACAGATGCTGACTCTTCAGCACCTTGTAAATTGAGCAAACTAAAGTGGAAAAACCCCACTGTGACAGCAAATTATGATTCTCTTTTAATTGAAACACAGACTTCACTGTGATTAATTGAGCTGTGAAAATGCAAAGTAAATACAAACAAGTTTTCAAAAATTCAGCCTCAAGTTTGGATTTACCATACATAATCCTTTTATTACACTCTCTTTGCATGTCCATGGTTCTCACAAGGAGATGTGCACCTACCTAATGGACCACACCTGTTTATGCAGTTGAATGTAGCAGTATGAAAAAAATGGTGCAAGTATTGTGAAGACAATCCATCTCCTTCCCCATCTATAATCCCAAACTAGTGAGTCTAGTGGTAGTTGGTTCTTGAAACAGTCAACAAGTCTGTCAGAAATGATTTTCCTTCATCGTTCAAATGTACAAAAGCCAAAGAAAACAGAAAAAATCATTCCTTGATATGATTGTGCAAACCTTCCATTTCTAAGCAAGCTTCTAGGTACATCCAATCAAGAAAGAATATAAGGACTATTTTTTGCATAAATTCTTGTGGAAATCAAATTTTGAACTTAGCACATAGTTCACTGGAAAAATATCTTTTCCACAGGTAATTAGGAGTATTTTTTTTTACTATGGCTACAGACTGAAAGCTGCTACAATGTTGGGCTGCAGTTAGGACTTGTAGTTGGCAGCAGCATTGTCCCAGGCCAAGTGACTTCAAGGGAAGAGAGGTTCTTTGAGAGTAATATTCAGAGTCATTGTCTGCTCATTGTGTTACTAACCACAAAAACAGGCAAAACTGTAAGAGTGTTTATGTCCAGTGGAAAATGTTAAGCAAAGATTTTACTACAGCTACACAGGTACATTAGAACCACTGCTATTAGAACCACACAAGTATTAAATACAAAATGTTTTAAGAGTTGCATGGTAAAAACAGGAAAGAATTATAGAAGCGATCATTAATCCATATTGAGTTTTTACTGCATGTATGGAGTAAGATTTACTAACTTTTAGGCCATAATTACTTGCACTATTTCTGAAAAATCTGCAATTACTACCAGTGCTTTTCTGTGAGATGCAATTCATATTTCTAAAGCTACCTAGTACAATGCACAACACTGGACAATTTTTTTGTTGATCCAATAAGCCAGATAGAGATCTGAACACACCTTCACAGAAGCAATTACTTCATGAGACAAGAGCAAATTCTCTTTAAAACTCACTCTACCTGTAGTATCTCAGGAGACCAAACTTCATACAGGCCACTCCTCTGCCAATCCCCAACAAAACAATTTTGCATTCTTCAATGCTCTGGTTCCTGCATGGAAGGTGCATGCAGCCTCTGCAAGCTGTCCTCAGCCATGCAAGGGCTGGTGCAGGAGACACTCCTCTGCAGTTCTTTCTTCATCCAGGAAACCCCAGTGTCAAATCAAGCCTTTTTCTGACCCAGAGATGGGGCAATTAAGAGGCGTTTTAAAAACTTTTATTCTATTTTCAGTCTCATGTGAAGGGTGAGATAATGCAGATGTTATAATTCACACTACTACTATCAGAAGCTAACTATTTCCTAATTACAATACCTTATAAGTGTTTCTTGGCATATCAGTTTTTGCAGCATCATGCTGTAAATGCCTTAAAGCCGATCAGCTAAAATTACCCCTTGTGGGTCCTATTACTATGCATCTTTCATAATTATATTTCTTCGAAGTATCTAGTCTTATTTGCAAGGCCATCCTTTGAAACTTGTTTCAGGCTCCATTTCTCTCTCAGCAATGTCTTAGTCCATGGCATTTCTAAGTCAGTCATTTTCCACAAATCCATTTCCCACACCAGCACAGGGGGTGGCAGCCCGTGGCATCCAGAGCACAACCAGGATCTAAGGAGCCTCCCCAACACAGTATCCTCACAGGAGGCCTTTCACCCTGCTCAGTAATTCCATATCAACAGCTCCTACTATGGTCATATACATGGAAGCCCCATATTGGCATCCCTGGCCTCTATATAGACCATCAACTGTAATCACATCTCAAAACCAAAGAACAGCTGTGTGGTGCAAACTCACTTTTGCTGATACAAACCTGTTCCAAAGCATCTATTTCCCCCCAAATACCTTGACAGGTCAGGTACAATCCCTGTTCCCAAGGGAGCAAACAGGCAGCACAGCCTGTGTTAATGCTTACTGTGACACTTGCTGTGACAATGCTGTTGGTCTGTTTCAGACCTGTCTGGCTGCCAGGTACTCAGAGGCACGCAGGTTAGTGCACACAATTATTGAACTCCTGGCACTCCCCACTGATGTGAAATCATAGCCTTGTTCCTTACTGCATATCCACAACTTGTAGAACTGTTGCCCCATCTGATTCCTCTCATTCCTCTCTTAATATCAACATTTCAATGAGAGTCAATGGAGCAAGAATTTTTACCATTAATGGTAACCTTTGCACACCCTGTAGTCTAACAGCTATGTATAATATCTCTACATCATCATTTGATAATACAAAAGAACAGAAATTTACTGCAGTTCTTCCAGTTGCTAGATTCATACTACTTTTGTTTCAACTGCAAAAATTCGTGAAAGGGAAAAAAAATGACAGGTGCTTTAAAAAAATTGCTTACAGGTGACTGCTCTTATTCTCCACCCTGTAATGGTAAAAGACAGGAAAATAAAAAGAAACCTTACCCTACTCTTCTTTATGTAGTGAGGATCTATCAGGTTGTAGCCCTGTATTTAATATTCATTTCACCTCTACTCAGTCACTAGCTCTCACCATCAATACACAGTTTTTCTTCCTTCTCTCTACATTAGCCTCCAGATTAAGATTCTTTGTATGTTTTCCTTCTAAATTCTTAGTCATTTTTGTAAGCACAAAAGAAAATAATTTAAAAAGCAATGAAGCCATTATCTGAATAAAAAAAAAATTCAAATTAAAGCTCTTTTATACAAGGTATTTTTCTTCTGAATTTCTAGAGGCACAGAATACTCTATCAAACAAAATAGAAAATAGCTTTTAAAAAATCTCACTCAAATAGGCTTATTCCTTCAACAACAAAGAAAAAAAATGCTCTGTGAGCTACAGAAAGAGGCTTTGATCTCAGCCCAGTTTAAATAAACATGACTTTGGAGTAAAGTTTTTCTGAAGTAGAATTACCATACGCAATCAACCATAAAAATCACTATCTAGCTTATATAAATTTAAAAAATATTTTATCAACAACTTGTATTGACAAGGCTTAAATACTGGGGGGAAAAAAGGCTTTTTATTGATTATAGAATCATAGAATGGCTTGAGTTTGGGGGAACCTTAAAGATCATCTAATCCCAAACCCCCTGCCACAGGCAGGGACACTTTTCGCTAGACCACATGGCTCAAAGCCACACACAACCTGGCCTTGACACTTCCAGGGATGAGGCATCAGCAGCTTCTCTAGGCAACCTGTTCCAGTGTCTTTCCACCCTCACAGTAAGGAATGTTTTCTTAATACCTAATCTAAACCTACCCTATTTCTGTTTAAATCATATGTCCTATCACTACAGACGCTGATAAAGAGTCCCTCCCCATCTTTTCTGTAGTTGCTCTTTAGGTCTCCCTGGGATCTTCTCTTCTCCTGAAGAGGCCTGAACTATCCCAGCTCTCTCAGCCTGTCCTTATAGGGAAGGTGGTTCAGCCCTGCGAGCACCTTCATGACCTTCTCTGGAAGCTGAAACAGTCTGAAGTTATTCTTGCTTGCTTGCATCAGAGATGTCTGGAATGTCTCATGTCCAGTGAGCTTCCTGCAGACATCCCAGCTGCCATGAGAAGCACTGCTCTGCCCAGGCAGAGCTCATGGTGGCCTCAACCAGCTGCAGAGGTTTTAGTGCCCTTATAACTAGGTACATTTTCTCAGCAAACACCTGCACTGCTGTCCCTGACAAACTGCTCTTCCAGCTGCAGTGGTATTGTGCTAATTTCTATTAGAAGCTCAGAAAACTCTTCCCTTCTGTCACTTGTCCTCCTCTTCCTTACAAACTACCCACAAGAAATCTTGTTTGTTCAGGGAATCACAGTCAGAGAGAATAGCAGGCAGTGCCTGGAGAATTTAGTCATCTGTGCTTCTATTTGAAGAAAGAAATAGTGGGCATAATCAAGAAAGGAGACAAGACATAGTTGCTGGGATGGATGAAGCTTGTTTTCAAAACTTTTAAAGACTTGTTATTTTCAGAAGACTAAAGGAGAATTAGCCAAAAATCTGAAAGAAAAACATTTTTTTAATATATAAACAAGATATATTTGTATATATCCAATTTTGCTCTTTAATAAAAGCGAAGTTATTTCATCGACATGTACCAGGTAATCTTGGAATGAGTAGTGAAAAACAAGGCAGAGGAGGGTGCTGCAAACACCAGAAACTTCATGGATGTGAAGTCCTTACGATGTAATGGCAGCCAATTCTTGCTATTCTGCTTCTTACTATCAAAGTTTTGAATATTTTTTGATAAAAGGTCAGACACTTAAGAAAAAAAAAAGGATTGTCTATTCAAACAAACACACTCCTGACAAGGCTGCCAAATAAAAGGTTTCTTGAAGTGACAGGCAGTTGCTAATGTGGTTTTAGAGGAGTTGTTACTGTAGGAGAGATATTACAGCAGGAAAGGCACTGCAGAAGTTCTTAGAGTGAGGTGCAAATGCAGAAATTGGAAGAAAACTTGTTCCAGTGTCACCATACTTAAGGGTAAAAAAAAAGTTGCACAAATAATCATGAAAGTATTTCTTTTAACATACAGTTTTGAGGAAATGTCCTGTCAGTCTGCATCTTTTTAACCTGAGGTACAGTTTATGATTAGAGGACAAGAGCACTCCTGTTCATGCCAAAAGGCAAGGTGGTCTCAGCTGGAAGCTGAAGTCTATCACTCACAAACCTTTGCCACACCTTCTAAGTGAAGTTTATTCTGCCCTTGGGTGAAACAGCAAATGAGGATGATATAGCAGTGGGTTCCAATATCAACTTGCCACATGAGAGAGTTTCAATAAGATTAATAAAATAAAAAAAAAAGAGAGGGAGAGATAAATAAATCAAAGAAACTCCACTTTCTGTTGACAAATCACTCCTGTGAGTCAATGAGTGTGTCCACTGACTTCAGTTTTTGATAGAAAAAGTTTTTCCATTGATGTTGTGGCCAGCGATGGAATATTATTTTGCTTTTCCAAAAGTCATACATTCAAGTCAATTCCATTGCCTTCTTCTTCACTGATGACTTCTTAGGTTGCCTGGGTAGCTATAGCAGAATACAGAATAAGTAGAGCTGCAAAGTTTTCTGGAGCTTTTCTTGTAAGGTCTTGTTTTGTTTTATTTTTCCTTTGTTTCATTTCATATACAAAACCCATTTGGTTTAAAACTGCTATTTGAAGGGTATTTCATTAAAGTATTGCATTTAAGGATGGAGGGGGAGCTGCATATGCACACATGGAGTCCTTTTAGCACATCAGGTCTCTGCCCCAACCCATGTGCAGGCAGGAGGGGAAGCCTTCCTGTAGGTACCCAGCACTGCAGAGCTCCCCACAAGGTTTCTTGGTGACACAACAGATCTCTCCTGGAAACAGATGTCCTCAGCTTTGGCTTGTCAGAGGGGAAACAACCACTTCAAAACAGAGCATGACCTCAACAGTCAAACCCAAAACACTTCTGCCAAAGCTTTTCCTTAAAATTTCCAAAACAAAACATGATCTCTCAGAAGAGGAAAAAAATCATTTTCTTGAAAACATAAACATTTGCACTAAAAAATGGAGGCATCAAGTGTAACCTTCGGCAATAGAAATATTTCCTGTTTAAAGAAAAATAGAGTTTTGTTAAAAGATAATTTAGAAGATTTCTAATAACAATGTATATAAATTCAATATGTAGTCATCTAATCCTTGTGACTGCCTTGTTTCCTATGAAGAGAAGAGGCAAGGGTTTAGGTTTCATTTACCTTCATGTATTAAACCTAGGACGTACTTACACTCAGTTCATCATTGCACACAAGGAAAAATTTAAACTGGCCTGGCTTGACTATATGCCATTTACTTTAAACATCCATAAGACACTTAGGCATTGCACTAGTCATACACCTCTTCCCTCCCCAGCGTGACATTGGAGCAAAGCACTAAGTGACAAAGCTTCTTTCAAAGGGCAAAGCTGGTTTGGAACTAGTCTCTGTTTGTCAGCTGCGTGAGGTCCTAGCTCTTTATCCCTTATTGCCCTTTTGCAAGCACTGGCTGCAGTTGTCTCAAGCTGGACACTGGCCAGCTGAACAGCTGGGTATGAAGGGAGAGGTCAGATGGGTGCATCCAGCCCCATGCTCTGCCTCCAGCAGCACGACAGGAGACACCAGTCACGCAAGCCTGCTGCTCTCCTGCCTTTGTTCTCCCGCATCTTCCTCCCGCACCCTCAGATCCTCACCCACAACCGCCAGGGTTGTTAGAGGATACATGCCTATTTTTGTGTCCCTTAGACCTTTAAGTTAACTGCTTCCAGTCCTTTTACCCATAAAATTGTCTAACGTATATTTGAATACACTGATACCATCTGCTTCTACAGTCTCCTGCAAGATCAAATTCAGAAGTTCACTACTCACATAGTGGAGTGTTTTCTCTCAGATTTAAACTGATCTCTGACCAACTTCAGTGACTGACTCAAGTCCCAGAACTTGGGAATTTAGTTGTGCCTGTCCACCTCCCTTCTGATTTTGTAGGTTTCAGGCATAGCACTCTAGCTTCTTCTGCTCCAAAATGAAGAGTCTCTTTAATGTCCTGTGTTTTAATATCTCCTTACAAGACACTGATCTTGATTGCTGCCTTCTTCTAGGTTCTTGCAGTGTAGAGAATGGTAATTGCACACAGAACTTAAGCTGTGCACATGCCAAATAAAAGAGTGCCTTTTTTCTTCCCGTCACCCCTCTAATGCTGACCAACATTTTGTTGGGCTTGTTAGCATACTGCTTTTGTATACCAAAAGTTAATTGAAGAAAACCCTCAACAGTGACTCCAAGACCTCTTTCCAAGTCCAGCACCATGTAGACATGGTTAAGACTGTATTTTCGTAGATTCATGGCCTTATATTTATCTACTTTAGACTCATCTTCTAAATGTTTTGCTTGCTTACTTATTTTTGCAGTGTTCATTTGGAGTCCCATTTCATCAGCCCATTTGATTACTTCCTCCACGATGGAAATTGAATATTAAGCCCACTGAAGCTCTTGCTGGGCAGGTCTTCTAGAGGAAAGGAAGACTTTTCTCTTCAGATAAAATAGCACCTATTCACATTTATATAATTCACTATTCAGCACAATACTCTTCAACCATCTAGGTCTATCCATGGAAAGTGCTCTGTTGAAAGTGTTACAATCATATGCAGGGCATTGAATAGTACAGAAATAAAAGAACTGGAAGGGGAAGAGATATATTCAAAGTTTTTGCATAAGAATACACCAGCCACTAAGGAGCTACAGATTATATTTTTTTCTATTTTCGGTAAAGGCATTTGCTTAATGCCACTTCTTATTTTGCATGAAGTCCTTTTTAGAAAAACATTTTCCAAGAGGCTACATAAAGAAAACAAAACTTTGTGATTGCAAACAGAAAGTGTCTTTGGTCTTCACCACTTTTGAAAGGGATATTTCCTCAGTTATAATAAAAATTAATTTGAAGTATTATTATCCAATAATAGAATTAACAGTTGGGCAGGTTTTTATTGGTCTTCTGTTTGTACCACGATAATTTCCCCAGGACAAGCAGAAAATAGACTGAAGTCTTCCTGACACAAGCTCTAGTTCTCACCCTCACTGAGTGCCTTTCTGAGTGCCCTACTCAGAAAGCTACATTATGTTGAAGCCCACAGAGTTCCTTGTCCTTGGTTCCCTGACAATACAGCACATCCTTGTTCATACTTGAGTATCTTGTCTGAAAATCAAATTGTTTTGTTTCCACAGCCAACCAGAGAACTCAGAGAAGAGCTGCCAAGGTATGTATCTGCAGAAATAATTTCTATAATTGCATTTTCCTCTCATATATGCTTTCCCTCTCTTCCCTTAACACCTGCATATTTCAGCTGTCATTGTACTGCTAACAATTAAAGTGGAATATAGACCATACAGAGCAGTTTGAGGTAGTTTTACTGTAATACTACTATTTTCCAAAGTATGCAGCAAACCAGAATATTTTTTTCACAAGGTCTGGGATGATCCAATTGGGATTTTTGACCAGGGAGTTTAAACAGGGACTGTATACCGTTAAATTTCCCAAGCAGTATGTAAGTGAGTAACACTGCATGGTGGATTTTCCAAGGACAAGCTATAGCACACAAGCTGTAGCAGCAGCAGCATGATCACAGCAGTTGTGTATCCATTCCATGACAATTTGTCAGTTCATAACTAAATCCTCATTATTAACTAAGTTCCAAACTCTTTCTGCCCTTGCTTGCACTGCCCTGGCACCTAGCACTGTCTCCCAGACCAGAAGGGTTAAAGAAAACTTCCCCTTTCCATCACAGGGATAGTTTATAGCACCTAAATCCTAGCAGAAGCAGAGGTTCATTCCCCAGCAGTGCCATCAAAAATCACACCTGCTTATACCTGTATAGCATCCTCAACTTCTTCCCAGGGCACTCCACATTTTGACTGCCTTGGTTCCCTGCTAAGGCAAAAGCTTAAAAAAAAAAAAACAAAAATAAAAAACAAACAAACAAACAAACAAACAAACAAAAAAGCTTTTGCAAAAGGGGGTTACAGTAGGGGACAAAGTGCAGGGAGCGTTGTGCTGCCCATTGCCCCAGTTTGAGCACCTTCACCCAACAACACAGTACTTCTGAGCAGCAGAGTGAGAGAAGCACTGACTGCTGTGCTGGACTGCTAACATTTGTTAGTGCATCCAGCAAACTGCACATCTGCAGTAATCAAAGTTCCTTCTCATGTTTGTAAACTCAGAGGAAAGAAAAGGTCAGCCAGGATTCAGCCTCCCTGTGCAGATCTGATCTACTGCTCTAAGCACTAATCAAGGGACCTGGTAGAAACAGTCAGAGCAATTTTCTAATTTCCTTTAGTCTCTGCTTTATATGGGAGAGAGACAAATTAGCAACAAAGTACAAGGTCTAGGCATGTGCTCTTGAACAACAGAATCAATAGACAACATGATTAGTGGAGATCAGTAAACACAATGTGCCACAAAAATAATCTCTCAAGGGCTCTACCAGCTAAATTTAAACTATTTAACAAGGATAGTTTGTCTACAGCAGCAGATTAAACTGCAGAGTTTGTTGTGGGCTTAAGGGCTCAACCATGCAACCTGTGTTTGCATTGAAATTTAATTCCCTTTTGACGTAGAAGGCTTGGACAAAGTCCTCTGTACCGCGTAAGCTCTGCGCAGGAAGCAAGCAAGTAATCAGCATGTTGCACAGACAAGGAAATTCTGGCTGGCCTCACAGCTGATGGCCATGCCTTGAGCAACCAGATTCAAGAGCTCTCCTAAGCAAAACAAAGACACAGAGGCACAGTCCTTGTCCCAGTGCCAGGGGAGACTGTGCAACCTCCTGGCCTCATCGGCAAGATGGGGAAGGTTCCTTAAACAAAGAGTTCCTTATGAATTGCCATTTTCTCTCACGTGAAGTCAAGTCTAAGAGCATAACATATAACCACAAGTCATGCTACAGTCATGCCATTCACACTAGGTCAGACTTTGGCCCTAGACACAGATGGCTTAGATGCTCCAGGCACTACACAGAAGGCTTCTTGTGTGCAAGTTGAGAGAATGATTCCAGCCCCGCTGTTGGAATATAAGTATTAACTACTTTGGAGATATTAAAACTAACTCTAATAAGAGCTCAGGAAGCTAACCGATGCTTTATCCAACCTAATTTTCAATGACAAGCAGGGCACTTGAGGCTCAGCACACAAGTTAGCCTAACACATGCCATAACAGCTCCAATGTAAAGTTTCAAATCATCCATTGGAGAAGTAGTGGAGGAGGCATTCCATCCTACCATCAGCAACCCTGCCTACGTCAGAACAAAATTTTTTTTGCCCAGGAGAGAAGGGTGGCACCTACCTCCAAAGCTGAAAGCTTTTCTAATCCCACAATCCAAAGCCATATCTTCAGGCTGGCTCTGGATATCTTTGCCTCTTTAATTCCACACTGCTAGATCACTTGTTCTTCTGGGGCCCTGGACAACTCAGCCCCATGTTGCAGGTTTTTATCTCATTGTTTCACCTAGAGCTACCTTAATGGGTCCCACTGCCTACAGCAGGCAGCATGGACACACTGCCCCAAGGACGGCTGGCTGCACAGCCAGTATCAGTATCAGATGGCCATGTGGTATTTAGCCTCCTTATTGTTCTTAGGGCCTCTTTATTTTTTTAAGTGTTTGCTTTCATCTAGATAATAAATATTTATTTTCTTCCTTTTCTTACATTTTGCAATAGATCCCATGCGACCAGCTATTTGCACATCTCTGTGTATCCAATCTCCAACCTTGCTAGAAAATACTTTTCTAGTCCTCTAAATGCCCTCTGAGGCTTTACAAGAGAGGATTATTTGCCTATTTTTGAGTAAGGAAAAACAATGGCAGAAAGCCAAGACCACAAAGTAACTCTGAAACAAATTTGGTCCCAGTGCTTGGTCACCATATCAAGGAGACTGCTGTTGACTTCACCCAAGTGGGGAAGAATGACTCTGAACTGAATCTGCCTCCAGATCACTTTTTTTTACCCATTGTGCACATAAAGAGTGATTGGGCAGCTCACAGCATTAACTCCCTGAGCCCAAGCATTCTTCTAAGCAAAGAAGCTGATTTACGCCAGGAGTGAAAGTATTCAACTCGGTACCAGAGAGGATTAACATGCCAGACTTACCAGCAGTAAGAGAGGCAAGGGAAAAGAAACAGACCTGAGCCCAGGCACCTATGAAAAATGGCTGTGTTTTGTCTGGAAAAACATTGTATTCATATATCATATTGCCATACCTACTGTGGAAGAAATTACTTTGATGGAAGTGACTTAAACAGGAAGATTTTAAATGGTAATATTTCCTGACAAGGTGCCAGTAATTACTGTATTCCCACAAAAGCTGTTATTTTTGAACCAGTGCCATGCAAGAGCCTTACTTTGCATGTCTTCTGCAACTTCTGTCAGCTGTGAGGGGAAGCACATGGTGCCTCTGAGAAGGTAAGCTTGAGATGTGGCAATGTAAAGGAAGCACACAGAGGCAGGTCCCTGCAGGATTCCTTTGAGAGGCAGCTCCATCCTGCACCCCTTGCTCTGCTGCACAGGAGTGCCTGAAAAGGAAAGGATGAGTCTCTTCTGA
Source organism: Vidua macroura (assembly GCF_024509145.1). Classification (NCBI taxonomy): domain Eukaryota; kingdom Metazoa; phylum Chordata; class Aves; order Passeriformes; family Viduidae; genus Vidua; species Vidua macroura. Next base: position 32,480,385 of record NC_071611.1, read on the forward strand.
CTACCTGGTCTCTTCTTGCTTTTGCTCAGGCCTCCACAGATGTCACAAGTATTTTTTGAGCCCCAGGAAGAACAAAATTGCCACAAAACAAAGCCAAAACAGCTGGATGAATGTGAGAACAGCACATTTCAAAGTAAGCAGAATCTTGAGAAATTTTAAAATCTAGCACTCAGACTGCAAAAATGCTCTGTTGCTGAAGGCAGACACAGGTTCAATATATAGGTTTGTTTTTTTTTTTACAAAGGAACAAATTAGACATCTGTAGGTTTTCAGAACCTGACAGGATTGGAACATTATAAATTTAGGTGACAAGATGGCTTTATGGCTTGCATTTTTCTTTCAGCTTCTAGGAGACACCCTCAAGTGAAGAATAGGTAAAAGTCAGTGAAAATTATCCCTTCACAATCTTCACAAGATTATCCCTTCCCTTCCCTTTTTTTTCTCCAGGAAGAAAACTTTTAAATCAACCCTCATTCTGAAGTCCTGATTTTTCAGAGACTGAAACTGTTACCTATGGACACTTTTTGGGTTTAGGTATTATGACATGCCAAAAGGGATAAACAACTACTTTGGCAGTTAGGGTATTTTTAGACAAAATCAGCTGGATAGCACAAAATCTATGTGAAAACATTCACAGATAAAATATGGGCCTGTAAAATATTTCCAATAAAGAAAATGTTAGGTTTATAATAAACATTTGCCTCTGTTTCAATGAATACAGTTTTCTAGTACAAACATAAAAAAATTTAAAATTTTGTACAAATAAATGTTTTTTCCCAAACATTCTCAAAATATAAAGAAAAAAAATTTCAAAAAAATTTAAGAATAGTCTTAATATAAGAAAATTACCATAGAGCCATTTCCATCAAGATGTTACAAAATTTAAGGAGCATCAGGAAAAGTAATATAGAAAATCCATATAGACATAGTTGTACAGAGACCCAAAGAACTTTACAAAATGTATGGGTTTCTTTAACCTACAGATGTCACAGGACAGCTATGTATCCTAACTGGTGAGTTGTGTTCAAGTATTTCCATGCAGATCAGCAAACTTGGATATGTGAAAATCCTTACATATGTCACATGGGACTGCTCCCACATATCACAGCTGTTTGGTGGGTGCAAACTATATGTAGGGAGCTCAACCACAATCCAGCCTCTAAAGTATTCACAAATAGAACACAACAGTATTTCACCTTTCCTTATACAAAGAAGCTATAAATTTTTTTTCTCAGTCCTAAAGCCGTCTTTATTGTGATGCAAAAAGGCAACACCTATTCCCAAGTTAGTACTTCAATGTCTACCACAGTTCCTAACAGCATTTGAGCATCCTGAAATGCTCCAGAGAATCAAAAATATCTACCCAGTTTGGGGGTCTTTAGAAATGTCAAATGTCTGCAGGGAAAAAATATTTTCTTCAACTTTGCAGTGGCTATAAGCCCTTTAAATACTAGAATTAATATTGTTCATTGAGTATTGGTTGCATCCCTCCACCAACATTTTATCAGCTTGTCTATAATTGAGCAAGGCACACCAGCAGCCAAGGGCAGCGTGCTTTGCACAAAGGCAGCAAGGACATTCCTGTCTAAAATTCAGCCTGTTTATGTGGCAGAATTAATTAATCCACATTCCTGGACTTGGTTTGGCAGGCAGACTATTGTGGCTTGAAAGACTAAAAAAGTGTTTTTAATGAAGAACCAAGACAAACCAGCACTAAAAATACTATAATAGGGTTTTTTTTTCACCTCTGCTACATGAGTACATTAGCCTAGTTCAAACGCCATGATTTGCAGCAAAATGAATTAAACATCTAAAGTCTGTCAGAACTTCCTTTTTTGAGGGAGCAGGAGAAATATTTATCCTTTGAATATGCACACAGATAATGACACAGCCTGTTGCTTCCACATACCTCTGGACATGGACTAGAACCCTCCTTTCCATTGCTTTTCTTTGATTTCCTCTATATATTGTAGGCAAAGACAACAAGAAAAGCCTCATCCCTAGGATATCTGAGTGCATGTCAAAACCTGAGTGTAGATCTAGGCCTTCAGAAAACTGTGGATTTGTCTTAGCTGCCAAAAGGTGCTCATTCTTGCTCATGTGCAGGATCAACTCACCCACCCAAGGCACAACAGGCAGGGGTTACTGCTGAGGTAGTCAGTCATAGCACACATCTCTTTCCTTGAACTGGGCAAAAGAATCTTGCCCATCATGAGGAAAAAAAAAAAAAAAAAAGAAAAAGCAAGAGAAAGAAAAAGAAAAAAAAAAAAAAAAAAAAAAAGAGAAAGAAAAAGGGGAAAAAAGGAAAAAAAATACTCAAAAATACAAAAAAATCTGAAAAGCTGTGGCTGAAGCCAAAATTCTGTTCCAGTTACATGCAAACATTTCTATAGTATTTCTCATGATCATTAAGATTTGCTTTTACTTCCAGAAAGGTGGTGCATTTCACAAGGAAATTATTGTGCAATTAATTATCAGTTACTAATCAAACTATAAATGGGGACAGGAATCAGCAAACCTACCATGAGATATCAGTTAGACACACCACAGTTTGCTAGCTTGTCTCGTAAGGAAATTAAAATGCTTTATTTCTATCAGGATTTTATGGCAGGTTGGTAGCATGACTCCATAGGTATAACAGGACACAGGGGGGAAACCTTTTTTTCTTTCTCTGCTGAAGATTAATATCTTTCAAAATGTAACAAGACAGACTGGTATAAGATTATGAGAAATTTGATAAACAACATGGATCCACATGTAAATCATGCTGTTTGGGGTAGAGAAAAAATTTTAAGTTCAAAGGAAAAATAAAAATTGAAAAAAGAAAGCCTGCTCAGAGTCATTAATTATGAATTCTCCTGAAGTCTAGTGAAGTGGCCCAGGGCAATGAACTGAGTGATTAAAATCGTGCTTTTTTTTTGAACTAGAAGGGAATGTATGAGTAAAATTTACAGTTTCATCTGTTGAATCTGTTGTTTCACAAAAAGGTTAAAACCTTGAATTTCTAGCTTCAGCTGCAGGGTACAAGTCATTGCCACTGGGACAGAACTTGCCTGAGACCATGGTGAGAATCTACATGATGCAAAAATTGCTGTGACTTGTTTCCCACCCAGCTTCAAAGGGAAGGGCAGTGCTGTGGCAGAATAAGGGGGTTGCTCACAGGTTGCATGGGAGCAGCTGCTGCACTCTGGTACCTCCAGAAGTTTGGATATAGGGTATTGGAACAAGAAAAAAGCCCAGTCACAAGTGTCTGAGTAGATAAAAGACAGATGTGTTCCCCCTGAGTCTGTCTGGGTTCTCCCTCTGCCATCCACTGTTGGATGGTGGTGTACATGGGTGGGTTTCAGGACTCCTGTCTCTGCAGCAGCACCCAGCCAAAAATTGGGTATTGCTCCAACCCAAACTGCTGCTCAGCCACAAATACTCTTCCTGTACATTGCCTTTTACATCACACTTTCTTCCCTATTTTTTTTACCACCTCCCTCTCTCATAGTCAATCTTCCTACATGAAAGAAAACAGTTTACTTCCTTTCTCTAGAGGTCCATCCCACCTCTACTTTGGCTGAAATGGAGGGGTGGAATTGTAGTGTGTGGAAAATAGTATTTGTGATGTTAGCATACCCACACCTAACTAAAAAAATCACAATTTATTTCCTTTGCAACAACGAACAGGTTTTGCAAACACTAAAAGGCCACACTGAAATGCTGAATGATAGGCATTAAAGACCAGCAAGGTCCAGGTTAGTGCAGCCTGCCCAGGGAATGGGCTTCCCTGCTGAAGAGAGGTCAGGTTTACCCCTGTGGGCTACAGACCCAGGGGAGCTTCTGGGAACAGTCCCAGCCTGTGGCCTGTGCTGGCAATGCCATCAAAACTGCCTTCCCTTCTCTGCTTTTACTTCTGGTGGTGACACAAAGTGAGGGAGAGAAATATGTTTTTCCAGTAGCAATTTTTCAATAGCTGGACATATTTATTTCATTTTAACATGGACTAGTAATAAAAAGCACCTGTTTTTAACTATGGACTAAGACTGTGGTGGTGGAGAATTATTAAAAGTTAGACTACTAACTAGCTAAGGTTAAGTTAATTTTTATGGAATTCAAAACTGGAAGGCAAAGATACCTGCTCCCACAGCTAGCTTATTCCTGAGGTAATAGAATTGATGGTAATGGAAAAAGTGTTTTTCCCATCCCCAAAATATTTAATGGAAAACTTTAAGCAGTTGAAAGTAGAATCATATATTACTCTTTTGGGATTCAATGGTTTTCTCCTACTCTCTTTTCCTTTTCTTTGTCTTCTTTTTTGTTTTCTTCATTATATAAAGCAGCAGTTATCAAAATCTAGATGTTTTCCACCCCTATTGGAAAAATATTTTGGAAAGGAAACAAGCAATGTTGGATTCAAAGGTTACCATGCTGGCTCCCTGGTATTCTGTTCCTATGAAGACATACACACCTTAAATCCACAGTGACAACCACATGGTTTCAAGAGAACTGGGTAACTGTAAACATTAAAACAACCACGAGAGGAAAAGGAAAAAAGGTTTTATTAAATATCAAAATTCTTAGAAAATACTTGTTGCTTCCAGAAGTCTTATACAGTCACTGACAGAGGAATAAACACTGACTTTGTGTAGAAAGTATTTCTGATAATTTGGGAATTACACATATGTGAAGCCCACCAACATATGCAGATTTTGTGCAGGGATTCAACCTTCATATTTACAAATGCCAGGTAATTTTCACTGCCTCCTTGGGATGATAAGCACTATTACTCCCATCTCACAGATGAAGATCAGAGGTTGTTAACTGATGCCTGACATCTGTCTGGTGTTTGGCCTAAATGGTGTGACAGACACTGTAGGGAATAAATGTTTTTAAATGTAAATGGTCCTCAACAATTTTTTGTCACAGTCTTTACTGGAAACCTCTCTTCCCACACCTCTTGATTGGATGGATGGCAGAGTGGGGACTGGAGGGGCAAAGAGGGGCAAAGTCCATCCCACTGTAAGTAAAGATCAGATTGGTGACCACCTGAAGAACCTGAATGTACTTAAGTCAATGGGACCTGGTGATGTATCCCAGAGTCCTGAGGGAAACGGCAACTGTAGGTGCCAAGCCACTCTCCATGATGTTTGAAAAGGCATGGCAGTCCCAGGAGACTGGAAAAGGGGAAACATTGTGCCCATCTTTTAAAAGGGTAGAAAGGAGGACTCTAGGAACTAACCTGTCAGCCTCAGCTCAGAATATCAGATCCTCCTAGAAGCTGTGCTAAGGTACACGAAGGACAGGGAGGTGATTCAAGACACCAGCATAGATTCACCAGGGTCAAGCACTGCCTGAACAACCCAGTGGCCTCCTGTGTTATACTGACTTCATCAGTGGACAAGGGAAGGACTGTGGATGTCCTGGACTTCTGTAAAGCCCCACAACATCCTCCTCTCTAAACTGGAGAGAGATGGGTCCAGAGGGTGAATTATTGGATGAATAAGAAAGTGGTTGTACAGTCCCATCCAGAGGCTCATGGTCAAGGGCTCAGTGTCGTGATGGACATCAGTGACAAGTGCTGCCCTCAGAGGTCTATACTGGGACCAGAGTTATTTAATATCTTCATCAGTGACATATGACAAAGGGATCGAGTGCCCCCTCAGCAAATTTGGAGATGTCCCCAAGCTGAGTGGTGCTGTTGACACACCTGAAGGATGGGATGTCATCCAAAGGGACCTGGAGAAGTGGGCAGATGTGGAGCCAGGTGCTGGTGCTGCATCAGAGTCAGGACAACCCCAGATACCAGCACGCACTGGGGATGAACAGATCCAGAGCAGCCCTGGGGAGAAGGACTTGGGGGTGCTGGTGGCCATGGGCACTCACAGCCCAGAGAGCCACACGTGTCCTGGGCTGCATCCAGAGCCCCGTGGGCAGCAGGGCCAGGGAGGGGATTCTGCCCCTCTGCTCTGCTCTGGTGAGACCCCACCTGCAGTGCTGCATCAGCTCTGGGGTCACAGCACAGAAATGACAAGGAGCGAGTCCAGAGGAACTTGGACTCGAGACACCGAGATGATCAGAGGGATGGAACCTCTTGTAGGTGGGAAGTTGGGATAGTTCAACCTGAAAAAGAGCAGCTTTTGAAGTGACTTACTGAAGTGACTTATTGAAGTGAATTGAGGCCTTTCAGTACATGAAGGGAGTCTACAAGGAAGATGGAAAGGGACTTTTTACTTTTTTATGTAGTGATGGGAAAAGAGGGAATGGATTCAAACTAAAAGAAAGTAGGGTCAGATTAAGTAGTAGGAGCATTAGGAGTTGTTTCTTGTGAGGATGGTAAGGCACTGGAACAAGTTGCCCAGAGAAACTGTGGATGCCTCATCTTGGGCAGTGTCAAAGCCAGGTTGGATGGGCCTCTGGGCAACCTAGTCTAGTGGAAGGTATCCCTGCCCATGGCAGTGGTGGGGGTGACTAGATGATCTTTAAGGTACCCTCCAACACAAACCATTGTTTGATTTTATGATTCTGTGATTCTGTATAACATTTTCACTCTCCTAAATATGAAACATGATCCATAGTAGCATAAAAGGAGCCAGATAGTCAAGGACTCAAACAAAGAAATTAAAGAAACAAGTAAATATGGTTGAATAAATATAAATATAAATAAAAATGTATTCTATTTGCATGGGTTTTGAACTGCATTATTAAGATCCAGTCATTAAAATTCACAGGTCAGATAAAAGATTATGAGTTTAAACAACAGAGTCAGAAATCCAAAAGCTGTAATTTTTTTTTCAACTGCTCTAATGTAGTTCTGTTATACAGTGCAAAGGAACATGGCAGGTATATGTGATATTTTCTTCATATGCATTTCCACTTTTCTAATAAACAGTACTGGTTTAGGACTACCCTAGAGATTTCAGTCAAGGACCTAAGTTTTAAGGTTCTTGAAAAACAAATTTTTATTACTCATTATGCCTTTAAATATACATCTTCTTTAATGCCACATTTTTATAATTGCTACAGCCCTGTTCTTCCCTGCAGCAGTTTTCCTGACTTCCAATTAAACCAGGAATTCTGGAAAACAAGAAAACCTGTAGAATTTGGCCCTCTGGGGGTTTCATCTCAACTACATGATTTTCTGTTACTTTTTGATTTTCACATTTCTCTTTCTTTACATTTCTGGCTAAACACTCATCCTGTGAGGCCAATGCACTGAAAGCCTCAGGATCATCAGGGACATGGGGGATTCTGATATGCTTATTTCCTTCTGCCTCTAAAACCATATTAGCTGTACTCAGTGCTGCCCCTCATCTCTGCTTTTAAGGTTTTGGTATTTTCCTTCTATGTCACCACTGTGACATCTGCATCTTAATTCTGGATATTTCTCTACTTCCCAGGAAGGGCCAAAAGCAAATTCACATCAGTTCAGATTGTTGCTTTTCACACAGATCAGCAGAGAAGGAGATACAAGGGCCATCCAGGAAATACTTTCCATCATATACAAAAGACTATTTCCATTTTCATATTGTTCTAAGAATCTTCTGCTTTCTCTGCTAGTGGAGAAGGATGCAAACAGTTGCTCTTGCAAGCCTAAAGGCAGGAAATCTGGAAGCCCAAAAATGCAAAATACAGAGCTTGTTGAAAGCAGCCCTCTTCCTTCAGGACTGATGTCTCAGCTTTGCTCCAGACCAGTCACAGAGTGTGACCCATCTTATTTTTGCCTTCCCCCCATATCTTCCTGGATATCTTTATTGATAATCTGGATGAGAGGATTGAGTCTGATATGAGAAATTCACAAAGTACACTAGTTGGGTGGGAGTGTTGATCTGCTGGAGGGCAGGAAGTCCCTGCAGAGGGATCTGGACAGGCTGCATCGATGGGCTGAGGCCAATGGTGTGAGGTTCAGCAAGGCCAAGTGCCAGGTCCTGCCCTTGGGTCTCAACAGCCCCAGGCAGTGCCACAGGCTGGGACAGAGTGGCTGGAAAGGACCTGGAGGTGCTGGTGACAGCAGCTGAACATGAGCCAGGGTGTGCCCACGTGGCCAAGAAGGCCAATGGGAGCCTGGCCTGGATCAGCAATGGTGTGGCCAGCAGGAGCAGGGCAGGGATTGTCCCCCTGTGCTGGGCACTGGTGAGGCCACACCTCCAGTGCTGTGTCCAGTTCTGGGCCCCTCACTGCAGCTTTCGTTCTTCTCTCCAGTCTCGTGCGGCTCGGAAGCCCGGCTAGTGCTGCCCTTTGGTGAGACCGTGTGCGGAGCTCTAGGGCTGAGCCTCTGCGTGGGTTTGCTGGTTTAGTAGCCAAACGCTGAGAGGAGACAAAGGGATGAGGGAGGATTATCTTGTCCTGTGTGGCTGGAGAATGTATATTTCCCACGTGGCCTCTGCGGTGGCTGGAGAGGCGTCTCCAAGATTGCACGTGGACAAAATAAATGGTGGTTGAACAAAGGAACCATGGGGTTATATAGGGGGCGGGCCGACAGGGGCAGAAGCCCCCCTCGCCCAATGGGGACAGGCAACAGGGGAGTGACATGGACCACGGCAACCTACAGGAACATAACAGTGGTAGGTACAGGGTTCCGGAATAAATAGGAATACAAGGATGGGGTGACTGTCACAGAACTTTCAGGAATGAACAGGGGGTGGCTACAAGACTGACAAGGGAAAGCTCCAACGATGAGTGACTCAGATCGAACAATTGTGAGGGGAAAATGGGGGTACATAGAACCAACTAAATAACATTAATTAAAACCCCTAACTAAACCAACCTGGCATGCAACACCTCACTGCAAGAAAGACACTGAGGAGCTGGAGTGAGTCCAGAGAAGGGCAATGGAGCTGGGGAAGGGTCTGAAGCACAAGTCCTGTGAGGAGCAGCTGAGGGAGCTGGGGGTGTTTATCCTGGAGAAAAGGAGGTTCAGGGGTGACCTTATCACTCTCTACAACTGCCTGAGAGGAGGCTGTGGCCAGGTGGGGGTTGGCTTCTTCTCCAAGGCAAGTAGTGACAGGACAAGAAGACATAGCCTCAATCTGCACCAGAGGAGGCTTAGATTGGATATTATGAAGAAATCCTTCACAGAAATTGTGATCTGCTATTTGAAACGGTTGCACAGAAAAGTGGTAGAGTCACCATCCCTGGAGGTGTTTAAGCAAAGTTTGGATTCAATGATCTCAGAGGTCTTCTCCCAACTAATTGATTCTGCGATTCTTTGTGTTTCTGTGATCTTTGGAGTCTGTCTAAAGGGGCTGCACAGAGATACACAACATGGAAAAAGTCTCCCTGTTACCATTTTGTGAGAGATGAGGGTATCAGACTCATTCTTCATGTTAAAAAGACATAACTGCTTTCAGTAAGTACAGGCCAGTATGTTGGCATTATGTCTGCTCATTGCAATAGATGCCTAAAGGAAACCAGTGACATTTTTAGCAAGACATTGGCAGTAGTTGTGTTCAATGCAACAAAAAGAGCAGGTTAATACAGAGAAACCCAATAGCAGAATTCTTGTTCCAAAGTTTTGTTCAAAGTAGGGTCTGCAGCTGTCTCTTCAGCATCCACCCTCAGTAACAGGTTTCCTACTCATTTGCTGCCTTTTCTCTCCCTATCCTTCTGCATCTTTTGTCTTCTCACTTTTCCCTACTCCCCTTTCCCTACCTTTATTTAAAAGATGATTAATTTTTAAGTGGCCACTGAAAACATTTTTCTCATACTGGATCCTTAGCAGCACACCATGATGATGAAACCTGCATGGGACATAGCACCAGACTTGAACCAGTCCTGCCTGTCCCCCAGACCCTGGAACTCAGAGGATGATACAAACCTGCTCAGTACAACTTGCAGCTCTGGCCATCGTTCAGTCCTGTGTTACTGCAGTCACATCTTCCTGACCAGCGCTGTCTACCCACACATCCTGCACGTCACACAATCTCCACACTTGCCCTTCACAATCTCACACAGAGATGAGACAGGAAATCTGCCTGTGTGCCCCTTGCTCTTCTGTATCACAGATTGCAAACTCTGCCTGCCCCCGCATCTCAATTTTATCACCTCTTCTACATAAGCTTGGGTTTTTTTTAAATGGCTATCTCCACTAAAAACAACTAACATTGCTTTGCAACTAAAATGCCTCTCGGCCCTCCAGAATTTCATGCCAAAGCCTACACTTCTGTTGCCTTACTCCCATCCTAATTTGCACTCTCTCCATATATGTGCCTACCTTTTCTGTTGTTTATAATATCATATTTCATAAATTCAGGCTGGAAGGTTGTAAGAACAGACTTCTGCTTAAGTTACAGGCATTCCTAAGTTAATTTTATTTAGTACTAGAGAGGCACATGTTTTTTATTCGATTTTTTGAAGTTGTTTTAACTCAGAGAAAAATAACTCAATATTCATTAAAAAAACCCAGCAGCTTAAAATGATTACTACCATAGAAGCCAAAATACAGTATCAGCAAGTATGACTGAAGTGCACAAGGTAATATAATTTATAAGCCTCTGTAATAAAAAACATGGATCATCATTCTAGAAAAAATATCCAGCAAGTGTATGTTTATCAGAGCTTTTGGAGGGCATACTAGTGAAACTCTACAAAACGAATCCTTTTCATTTCCAATTAAATAATTACCCTTAAACATACGCATTTTCAGCAAAGTGTGTCCATTTATATATGCTTCAAAGCAATTATATCCCAAATTACCTTTATACTCTACAATACACTGCAATTATACTCTATTATTCCCTGAATGTGCCTGGATCTTTCAAAGCATGGCTCAAATGGAAAATCCTTCAGCTTCAAAAATTAATCTGAATGTAACTGTTAAGTTGCATGAGAACAAGGCCTTTATTGCAAAAACTAATATGAAATTTTGGGGGGATTTAAAAAAAATGGATGTTGAGGCTTGTAAGCAAACTTCAATTCAGGAAACTACACTTGAGTAGGTAACTGCATACAGTGTGTGGCAAGGCACAGGAACAAACACAGTTTTCACATGGATTCCTAAGAATTATCTATTTCTTAATTCCTATGTTAAACCCATTTTTTTTATCAGTATTTATGGATAACGTCTAGGAAACACAGCCTGGAAATGCACAGAGTATAAATTTTGTACTAACGCAGCTGAGGAGCCATCACAAAAGGAAAGCCATTCTAGAGCAATATCATGAGTTTCAGACTTTCAAGGACAGTACTCAGAACTTTTATTCTATTTAAATAAAAAGTCTATTTTCTTATAGTTAATTTCTCATTTAATGCTACTGTGAAAATAATACCATAAAAAATACAACAAACCTTGTCAACAAGCTGTTGCTCATTGTTTCCAAAATTAAAAAAAAAAATTAATGGAGTTAGATTAGGGCTTTGGCTGAAAAAATGTGTTAGACTCAAAACTTTGGCACAAGAAAAGTCAACTCAGAAGCAATGTATTTTCAAACAAATTTGAAAAGGCTATATTATACATACATGGGTCATTTTTAGATTATGGAGATTTAAATAAGCTGTTTTCAACATCTACTTTCAGTTCTCCAGTGGAAATTCTTTGGGCTTCAATTTAAAGCAAAGGCAAGACATAAGACAGATATACACTATGGGCTACTACATTAAAAAATTTAGTTATCAGAAAAATCAGTAGACTGGAAGTTTCACCAAGATTCTCTCTTTTGTCTCCTCTGTTGAGTCTGTGCAGCTCCTCAAGGGCAGAGCTGCACTTCAGCAAAGAACTCTTATGGTAATTTTCAGACAGGACACTGCAGACTTTAAAAGCTGAAGTCCCCTCGCCCCACCCCACTCCCATGCCTCCTGCTTAGGAATCTGACACAAGGGCTAGGATGGATGTGACTAACACCAAGGAGAGTAAGTGACCTCAACTTTGCACTACTGCCCACGAAGCAGAGCTACAGCGGTGCTGACACCGCTGCACTATCATGCAAACCAACCTGCTCAGGGTTAAAAGCAAACCAAACTGCAATGCAAGAAGAAACATCTGCCACAGCCACTGGGTGTTTTAATCCCAGTGCTGAGACCCTGAGATGGACCAATATCTTCTGAATGCACCAGGAAGTGGCCAGTGGCTGCACGGCTAGCACCCACGCATGCTCCAGAGCTCTGCAAAAGGTGCTGTGTTGCAGCCTAGCAGAGGTGAGCAGGAGTGTCTGATTTAATGATCCATTTGTTCATTCTAAAGACAGGCAAGCGTTTTGCTATCTTTACAGAGTTCAGTCTGTAGCCCCCATGCTACACCCATGCGTGATATCACATTGCTATTTTTAGCCCATTAGACATAGTTAAATGGGAGACATCACAGAGTTTAAAACAAAAAACTGATAGATGAAAGATATTTCACTCATGCAACACTATTTCTGTACAGAAAGTATAGGAATCACTGATAAATTTCAGTGGCAATAAACATCAAACAACTGTCTGCTAATAGCTCCAACTTCTCTCTGCTGGTGCTGAGCCTAAAAGCATCTTCCATTTTGTTTTAAGGGGCACCTTGCAATTACTTTCCTGGGTTGTATTTCCTCTTTTATAGGAGACTAGACTATGTACCTGCTTATCATTTTCTGCTTCATTTTGTATGATCGTGGATTTTCAAAAATTGTTGCTATGTGGGGAGAAATATTTCTGAGTCTGCAAGAGCCATTCCGGGAAACAGAATTCTGTCAGTCTATCTGAACACATCACTACATTTCTGTGATATTTCAACAGGCTGCTAGCAATGCTTCTAAATAGTTTAAAAGCAAAATGGAATTGAAACATCTCAAAGAAAATGTCTGAGAGAAAGGGTCAGCAATTTCCATCTTAGAAGTCTCTGCAAAGACTGAGATGTTGCATTATATATTGATGACTGTTTTCTTCTACAAAATCCCCTAGAGTCCCAGAGGTAGCTAACACACCATGATGTAACAGCTGATGCCATCATCCAATTCCATCTTTTATTAAGTCAGGCTCTTTAATTAATGTAGCTTGAAGGTCTGTAGCATTTAAACAAGTCTTTTTTTTCTTTCTTTCATCTATATAACATTACCTTTTTAAAACAGTTACTTGACATTTTAGGAGCAAATCACCCTAGAAGATGCACAGATTAGCAAATTTATCCAGCCGTGAAAAGAGACCACCAGAATATCAACCCACACTTGGACATTTTGTAGGGACACTCATCTAAGGATGAACTCATAATACTCACAATAAGCTTATAATTTGGTTTTGGTTTGGTGTGTCTTCCACTTTTTGAAATACACAAATTCATGCAAATCAAGTCAATTCCTGTACTTTCTTTACTCCTTTATAGAAATAAATTTATATTGTATGTGTCAAGAAAAAAAATACGCTTTATGTATTGGTATTTATTATTTTGTTGTCATAGGTAGCACTGATGCATTACAAGATAATGGATTTAATGGGAATGGCAAATTATTCTTGAAATAGATATCAAATTTATCACCAGCCATAAAGCACTACAGGAAAATGGGAAAATCCATGTCTTCTGTGCTAAAACATTAAGGGACTCTGAGGGGAAAGTGGCAGTTCTCTGCCTATCCAAATCCCAGTCCCATGGATGCTGGTTTCACTAAGGTCAGAAGTTAGGAGGTTTGCGGCGTTCTGGTGTCTCTCCCGGCTCCGGAGCAGCCGCTGCACCCGGCGGGGCACCGCGGCTCCTCTGGTCCCAGTCCCGCTGCTGTTCCCGGGCACCGCGCACTCTGGGAAGGTGGGTCAGTCGTTTCTACCACCGCGCGCGAGGGACCTCGACAAAGGGGGTGAAGGAAGGACCAAATTCCCCGTGGCAGGAGCTGAGAGAATTTTATTGGTGGGCTCCCAATTCCTGTATTGGGGAATATGGCTGCGCGGCCCCGGCCTCGTGGGGCTTGTATTGGGGGTGGAGCGGGGGGTGTCCCATGGTCTGGGGAAGCCAATAGGGATGCAGTAGGGGATGGCACCGGGGCCCGGGATGGTCCCGGGGCATGGCGTGGCCCGGGGGAACCAATAGGGGCACGGCAGGGGCGGTGCTGGGGCCCGGGGCAGTCCCGGGGCTGCGGGGATGTGGTGTGGAAGGCAGGAGCCAATGGGGAGGTGGCAGGGGCGGCACCGGGGCCCGGGGCAGCTCTGCAGCCTCGGAGGGTGTGACGTGGCCCGGGGGGGCCGGCACTCTTGGCTGGCGTGACCCTGGCCACGGGTGAGGGGTAACGTCAGGGAAGGACCCACAGGAAGTGACAGGAGGGATGGGAGCCAGGCCCGCATGGTAAGGCAACCCAGGAACCGGGTACTGCGGGGGGGAAACCCGGGGGACACACGGGGGGAAAACCATGGGAGATACACGGGGGTACACAGAATCTGCTAACACACATCAGAACCCCGATCTAAACCCAAAGTCAGGGATGCCACAGAGGTTTCTGCACAATTAACAATTTGCATCCTAAAGCATTTTAGCAGATTAGCAGACAGTTGTTAGCAAGGAAATCCAGTCATCTGTGAAGAGATGGGGCGCCTTCATAAATTCTTCTTATAGTCATGGCACTGTCCAGACAAAAAAGGCACAAAAAAGATGTTTTCTCTGCAATGTCTGAGTGTGGGAAAAAGTGTCAAATGTTTCACTGGGTCTGAAGAAACAGGAAGAACTGCCAATAATGTTCCATGATGCTCATTTTCCAGCTTCAGATCCCGAACTTTCTGGACATGTCTCAACACTTCCATCACACCAGATCTGTTTGACACATTAAGGGAAGAATTATTGAAGCTTCAGACTATGACCTGTATGCAAAGCTAACACTAGAAAACCATGTCCAGAAAATATAAGCTTGCAAGCATTCTCATGTTCAAACAAGAACTTTAAAAAGGGGAGCCAGAAACTGGTTTTAAAGCTATTTTGTTCAGTTAATTTTGTCTTCAGCTCTCTTCTGAAGTAATCACCATTATTGGCATGCAGGTCTTTTGCAGTAGATTTCATGTAGTAGTTGCGAAGGAGCAGTACCATAACCAAGAGGCGTGTCTTTGCAAATTCGTCCCTATGTAGTAGTAAAATCATTAACCACCAAGTAATGAGGAGTAGGTATACACAGATTGATGTAAACAAGTGCATACTTGGTTGAGCAGCTACCTAATGTTGTCACAGTTAGTGCAGTCAGGAAGATCTCTAGGAATAAAATGGGATTAGGGAAAGGTGTGACAAAGCCTAAGTACCAGGAAAGCTCCCAAACAAGCTAGCCCCCAAGGTGCCATGAAGAACAGCATACAGGATTGAAAAAGAGGTTGAAAACTGGAAAGGTAAAAGATTGCAGCATAATTTATGCAGAAAGAAGGCTGTTGTCTGAACTGTCTGAATGACAGTGCATTTGAAGAGAGACAGCTAGAATTGGGCTTTCCTACAAGCTTGGTTCTAGTTGCAGGCTTGAAATTTGTGGCACAGAGCATCACTCTGCAATACTCCTGCAAAACCTGCCAAACCAGAAAGGCCAAAATAGACACAGCACTATGACACCCTGAGGCAGGATATGGAGGGCTACTGCTCCCAACACCCCAACATGAGGCAACGGCCCCTCAGGTGTCTCTGCTCTCTGAACACAGCAGGCAAACACTGCTTCCTTTAGGTATTAGGGTTTGTGACTCAGATATCTGATTCAGAGAGTTTGGGGATTTGTCCAAATCTTGCCATCTTTGCTGCTCCTTCAAGCACATGCCAGTCCATTGAAGACAAATGCCTTAAAATCAGAAAGGTTTTTGTCATGGTACTTACTGTTTGAAAGTTAATTTTATTCCTTTCCATAACCTCTAACAAATTCTTTCTAATCTTTCTTCTTTAACTTAGTTTCCTCTAACCCAACATGCTCTTTCCTTCAACTCTCTGAAGGATCTTCTTATTTAGGGATTTTTTAAATATATCCCCTGAAATTTTCTAGTCAAAAGCTCAGTCAGACTACAATAACAATCAGAAATTTGTTACACTGTGTGTCTGAGAGCAAGTTCCCCTTCTCAGCCCAACAGCTGCTTTGCAGAATGACATTATTTAAACTTGAAAGCAGTGGGAGCACAGCAAAGATTGCTAAACATGCTGAAAAATATTTTGAGATTTATCTGCATAGACATGGTGGTATAAATATTGGCACACAGTTGAGCAGACTGATAATGTTGTATGGATAGTAATTCCTCTTCCCATTTTATTATCTCTGCTATCCACAGCTGAGACACCCCTCTGAAAACAGCAAAATATTTGATCCTGGGGCACAAAACCAACACCTATCATTCCTGAAAAATTCCAGGATTTTGGATAAGCATCAGCTCTGTCAGGTCTTTACTTCTAACCCACCTCTGGCACAAAAAACTTCTTGCAGGCTATTTTTCCTCCTTTTTTAGGAGGTATATAAAACACAGACTCAGGTGTACCACTCTAGAGACATAACAGCAGGACAAGATGAAAAATGCAAGGGACACCTGGCCCTACTTATGTAAAGTACCCAAAGACAAAGGTGCTTCCATAAACATCAGTTCTCTGTTCATTTTAACATGACAGCATTACATTTCAGATGGAATAAGATGTGATGGCATGTCAGAACCAGGCCAGCAAGAAAGCAGGCATTAGATAATCTGCAATAACGCTAAAGCCACACTAGGACACACTGCTCAGTTCCCATCTTCAGACAGACACAGCCACAAAAGGGAACATGAGCGGCTGCAAGACACAGCAGTGAGTTTCGAAAGCCCTTGCTTGGGGCCAATCAGCGGAGGGCAGGAGTTCCCTGCCCACAGGCGGGCGCAGCATCACACCTCTCCTGAGCTCTGCCCTAAAGATCTTGACAGCCACATTCAACTCTGACAGCACAGAGGCAGGATTAATATTTTACCATCTCATGTGGAGACTAATTCTAGCCTGGCTTATAAATACATTATTGAAAAAACATGTTCTTTATGCTAGCAGAAAAAGAGCCAATGTTTGGTGAATGAACTTGAAAGGCGTATCCTAAAATGACCTGAGCCGTGAGACCCAAAACAGCTCCAGCTGCCTACTGGCACTGCAAACAAGGTTGCTGGCATGGCTTTAAACCAGGCCAGCATTTGTTGGACCCAATGATTCTAAGGGTCTTTTCTATGGTTCTATAAATGGTTCTATATTTCTGTGATTTGGGAAGAGCATAGAGAGAGTTGCTTTCACCATTGCTACTCATTCATAGGAGGAGGGAACACTGCCATGTTTTGGTTTGTTTTGTGTAGTGTGACCACCTCTACCATCTATTGAGAGCTAGCACAACTTAAAAAAGCAACTGTCAACAGAAACAAATAAATAAAATTAAACAGAGAAGAGACTGTAATGCAAGGGGAAAAACTCATGTGTCTCAAATGCCCTCAAAATAATAGTTAAATGTGTGATGGCCACTAACACCAGTAACGTAATATATAAACTTTTCTTAAAAGAATATGGAAGCAAGATCCACTAAACAAAAGCAATGTACCACTTTAGGAAATTCCTTTTTGTTAGAAAATGGATGGACAAGCTCTCTCACATAGCATTTACCCAACAGTATCGTTGCAGCCCTTACCAGCATATGATGAGAAATGGCAGGGATATATGCAATGGGAGAACAGTTTGCAAAGACAGTACAGATGCAAGGCAGACTGCTATTTTATTTTTTAGTTCTATCTGTATTGCAGGATTTGCAACTGAAAACACGAAAGAAAAGTACAGCTTGCATGTTGGTAGCACCCTCAAGGGAAACAGCAGAATAAATTACAAATACTGGTCAGCCAAGGTTATAGGTTCTCCAGAAACAGCAAATGATGGTGCAACCAGGAAATGCCTGACCTAGCTGAACAGCCAGATATGGCATTACTGTGTCTCATAGAGCCTGCAAAGTAAAATATACACAGAGTCACAGAATGATTCAAAATGGAAAATACCTTGGTATGTAATTTAGTTAAAGCAGAGACAACATTTTGCCTTGCCAAATGACTATATTCATTAATGAAAAATATTTAAATGTCACATCCAATATAGCAGTTATATGTTATAAATTAATCATATCTACTAAGATGAATAGAAAAGTTACAAGATCATATTTAGATGAGTTACCTACTTTGTGAATGAAGACTAGATAATTACCTGCGTTCTGAAAGCCAAGTTCTGGTTCTCCAAATCATTGCCCCAACATCATTTCTACATCCATCATAGCCAGAATCACTGTTTGCATGAACAAGAGGAAGCTTCCCACTGAGACATCACATATCAGCCAAAGGCCAAGGCATTTCTTTTCCAAAACTATCCTTGACTTCCACCTTGGTGCATTGGTGTCAGATGCTGCCCATACAAGACTAGCATTCAGGCTACTCTCATTTGTACCTGGGTCCTGGTCTTCTGTAGAAATATATCAGAAGGAATAAACCAAACCAGAACACTTCTTCCTTCTATCATTATGTGTTCTATACTCCTTGCCCTGGAATCTCCTTCAAAAAAGTATCGTTACCAGTTCATTTATACTCACTTGTAATCAAAGAATCTTATTTTCATGTTTATGAAAAATCATTAATAAGAAGCTTGAGAGTTATCCAATATAGGCATCCTGTAAACTGGACACATTTCTCAGCAACCTCATTTTGGTTTAATGTCAATTTACTTAAGACTCATATTTGGCAAATTAAGTTGCTCTTTTAAAAATTTAATGATAAGTAACCACACTGAGAAAATCCATAACATAACTGCGACTAAAGTCTCTAAAAACCTCACAGAAGTATGTTTTTAATAAATTCGTATTTTCATAAGTCTTCATTAATCCTCAACGTTGACATTCCTAAAATAGAGAGACCAATCAAAAAATAAACAAAGTACTTATTATGGTTTGCATTAGCTTGGAAAGATATTCCAGTGGGACAGGGGCTATGTCATTATGAGAACTGAATCATTCAACTGATTTCAGCTAGTATAGAAATTAACTTTGGCTGCATGGCACAATGTCCTTTGATGAATGTTCAAACCAATGGAGAGTGGGATTGCATTTAAGAAAAAAGCCCTTGCCAACAATATCAGTCGTCTCCAATGGCCCAGTTCACATAGATAAGATCGAAACAGCTATCAGTGTTCTCCAAAGTAAGCTAAAATAAAAACATATTAACTTTCCTTTAGACCTTAATTCTCTTCATCTGGTCCCATCACCCATGACAGATCCAAGGACAAGGAGCAATGAACATATGTTTTGTTTTGTTTTTTATTTTGTTATGTTAAGTTTTGTTTTGTTGTCCCATCCTGTAAGAGAAAGGAGCTGGAACTGAGATTGGTTAATCTCTGGAGGATTCAGTCAAAAAACTGAGCAATACCACCATGTCTTTGTGTCCACTCGGTGTCCACCCAAGTGACCCAGCTAGATAGGCATGACAACGGTGGAAGGCACTCCCTTGGGATCCTTCCTGTTTTCCAGGAGTGCCTCCAGAGGAATGATCAACAACAGACCCACTGAAGGAAAGAGGGTGACTCTTGTCAGGGGTAAATGTCCAGAAGTTTATTCGGAACTCCTATGAGCCCCAATAACTTCCAGTAACACCAACCAACAAGAGCCCCGAGAGGGACACGACACTGTTTATAAATGGAGGAGTGGAAAGGGGAGGGGAAGGCTCAACAGCCAATGGGAAAAGACTAGGGAGTGGTTCTTGGGATGATCGATGGGGGTATCAACATATTAGGGAAGTTCAGGGGAGGGGTCCCTGGTCCTCATCCAATCATTCGACACTCTTGATGGAAGCTTCCAGACTGTTGGGATGGGATGCCAAGTGATGGACAAGGCACCAGGGAGGGGACACAGGAATGACTCAGCAATTATGCTGCGTCAAAGGGCAGGTTTAGGGAGGAGTGACATGGGTTGGACCATAGGGGTATAGAGGGGGTACAGGGATAAACCATCCATCAAACACAGGTATGAACAAACACAACACAACACCACCACCCTTTCTGTCTTTTTCTATGTAGTTAGTATAATTTTCAATCAAAAATGTCTACCTGTAGTTGTACATTTCTCCAAATGGGATGTAGCCATCACTTACTACATGGTAAAATACACAGTAGGTGCTCTAAAGAAATTATCTTCTGAAAGATACACAGGCTAATGTACGTGTTTTTAGTTTAATGTACATACATGGAAAACAAGAAGAGAAGGTTTACACAGGGATTTGGTTAAAATTTCTGTGGAAGAGCTACATCTGAAGCAATATATGCAAAGATGAAAAAAAGCTGGTTAACTTAAACTGGGAACTTCTTGGTGCAGGGAAAAATTGTTTGATTTTAAATGGATTCATTCCTGTTGTAAAGGAACAGCCTCAGGGAGACACAACAGCAATTAACAGGGGGAAGAGCTACATTCAAGTGCAGTTAGGGTCCCAGGGAATGCATACACAGCCTTACCCAAGCATAAAATTAAGTACCTCTGTCTCTCCAAAGTGGAGACAGGTATTGATGGGACAAGAGGAGATCTCAGTGGAAATGGCACAGAAGTACCTGTGGAGAGATGCATCGTTGCAGCCGCTGTTACTGCCACAGCTGCTGTGATAAAAATAGGGAATGAGGAACAGATTTATGTACATTTCTGTTGCATAAATCTTAACACTCCCTTTTTGGTAACTTAAGCTCCAGAAATGTGCCTGCATGGTGATCTCAGCACAGCTCACCCATAAACTGGAGGTGGGTGGAGGGTTATAAAAGCAATATCCTACAGAGTTACATAGTGGCAGCACTACAGTCCAGTGCAGACACTTGTCAAGCCAAACCATGTTGGCAAAGAACAGCCAGAGCCATATCCAGGCTGGCTGGGATGGCTGGGCTCTGCTGGGAAGGTCTCACAGTCTCTCACAGGTAAGGATGGACACCTCTTCTGCAAGCACAAAAATTCAGCCCAGTAGGGAAAAAAAACATACAAATGAATTTTAATGATGGAAATTATATATTTATATATTTTTTTTTTTTTAATTTTTTTTTTTTTTTTTTGAGGAGAGAGACTATTTAAAGAGAGTATGAGAGTATGTTTTTTAACTGGTGATAATAGCTCTCTGGCATACTGAGCAGATGGCAAAAAGCAACAACAATCTGTTTCTCCTTAATTTATCCTTATGTATCCACCATAGCTTAGAAAGCCCAGAGTTTCTTTTACAGGTGAAATTTAAATACATTTTTCTTCTTTGTCCTTTTTTCCCTCTTCCTCTTCCACGGCATGATGAATTCCCTCCCTCTAGTTAATTATATACAATTTCCAAACACATACAAATGAAATTAGAAGCTAAAGGAAGAACACAAAAAAGAAGCCAAGCTATCATAAAAGAAGGAAAGGGGCTGGGAGAGGAAATTGTATGTACATTGAGTGTGCCTGCTGTTTCTCAGCTGAGAGGTCAAGGAAGAACACAATGTACAATTTATTCCATAAATTGAATTATCTTCCTTCTTCTCACACCACAGTTGTTCATAGATACACCAATGACCGCAGATACACTATGTAAATACATTGCAATTCTCCAGCTCACTGAGATTTATTTACCCCAGATTGTTGCAAGACATCCAGTGCATGATCAGCCATGCCAGAATCTCTCTAGCAATGATTCCTGAACTACGTCTGGTTTGTTTGCAACAAATTTCCCACACATGTGCAAAATTAATGAAACTAAGTATAAGAAATAATTAAAAATTGTTTAGCTGTTGGAAAAGCACTGACATGAAGAAAACATTATGCAAAAAGAGTCCTTGGACTTCTTTAAGGCTAGGAATACCTTCAAACTAAAAAATCCCAGTTAATAAAAAGCCAAGCCTGGACAGAAAAAAAAGGTGATGTAAATACAGTATGTTCCTCCCTTTACAGGGAATGTCTTCACTTTTATCAGCAGAAAGAAGCCTGTTCACTTACAGAAGCCCTGAATCATTTGCAGAGAGAAGCAAGCATTTCTGGCCTGCTTTCTAATGTCTTACAACTTCTACCTGTGGAAAAGGTACTGAAGAGTATTTCTAAATATTTGAAATATGTCACGATAGTTATCTGAAAACAGTTATGTTTTCATGCAGGTCCGGTCTTTACAAATTGATTCAGAGTACATAATCTCTTAAAGGCACAGCAACTTTCTCATCTGCCCCAGATTTTACCAGAGAAATATCCTATATCCCAGGCTTTGCAAGTTAGTACACTGGAAAATAGGAAAATAGTAAGAAAGAGCACAAGGAAGGAAATTGTTTGAAAGCTGTTTTGTGTCTCAAAAAAACATATCTAGGTGCTTGCTCTCAGCAGAATTTAGGTCTGACACCCCAGTCATGAGGCAAGAACTTGATTTTGGGAGTAGAGTAGAGAAAGGAAGGATGGGGTGAGAAGAAGGACATGGGGAAACCCTGAGGACAAGGAGTCAGAAAGCCTTCATTGACCCATTGGCAGAGCCATGTGTGCTCACCTGCCCTTCTCTCTGGCTTGCACAAATCAGGACGCATGGCAATGGCTCAGTGATGCAGGCAGCACTGCTGCCTCTAACAGCCTGCTCCTCCCACCCCTAGAGCCCGATGCCAAGTGGTTACACACAATATCCACACCTGATAGGACTCAAAACTGGAAAGTACTTCAACTGTGTAACTACGTATTTGCTACAGCCTTAGGTATGAAAAGCTTTTCTTACAGTGGAGTAATAGCAACACCCTAAATCCAAGCTGCAAAAATGTTTCAGTGAACTGTGTTCTGTGGAAACAACCCAGTGTTGCAGTGTAGCTATACCAGCTAATAGTCATGTGCAAAATGAAACTCATCTACCAGAAATTTAGACACTGAAAGCACTACTCATGCTTGACCATTTTCACTTGTTTTCTTCTACTGATGATAACAGAGCTCAAAGTGACCTCCTGAGGTGCATGTGTCCAGATCACCAGACAAGTGTTGCCCAGTTGATGCTGATGCTGCAGAAGTCAACATAAACATAATATGCTTGATGTGATGTTATGTACTAAACAGTCCTCACAAAAAAACATACAGGTAGTGGTTAAGCACAGCTAGTACTTTTCTCAGAGGTACTATCATTTTGAAATAAAGACAGTACTGATCTGACATCACTGAGGGCAGTGCAGTGAGTTATGAAGGGATGGGAATGCTATCTTTTCAAAGACACAATTCTCAAAGAAGGTGATTATTACCTTAGAAATTATATATGTTAAAGCTTTTCCACAGCAGGTATTTTTTGCTCAATGGAAGTTTTAATGGCTCATATTGTATTAACCATCAAGTCAGGAAAAAAAAATACACAAATCCTTTTCAGTAGACAGAAAATAAAAGTCAGTGATGGCATATATGTTTTCTTTCCAATTTCAGATAGTTGAGTCATTTCTGGGGTTTATAATGCATTTATCTGCTGTCTGGTTTTAGAATCTTTGTGAGGAGCATGAGGGATAAGGACACCAACTTGTAGTAAGAAAAATCTACCTACCTACATTATTAGAGGTTGACAAGAGAATTGAAAAGAAGTAGTCATATTTGGTGAATTTAAATACATTTTTAAAATTAAGTTATGTAGTTTCTGCTCAAGACTTGATTTTTAAAGAATTGCAGAACTCTTCCATTATGTAGAGATTCTGCCTCAGTGGATGAGGTGAAATTGTACCTGCTACTTGCTCCTTAAATTCAAGGAAAATTCCTTAAGAAAAATTCTGCTAATGTGGATTTTGAAAGGTACTTTGAGAGATATTGACATTGCTCATCTTCCTGCTTGATGCGCTCAGAAGATCCAGGTTTGCAGAGAAAGACATTCATCACTTTCTGCACTCTCACTCTGGGAGAGGTAGCAAAATATCAGCAAGAATATTTGAAAAATGTGACTGTCCCAAGTGAGTCATGGTGGGTGGAAAAGTGGAAATGTGGTTTGAAAAGGAAAAAGATCCACAAACTCACATGATCTATATGGATAAGCACAGATTGACATGGTGAAAAGCATGTGCACACTGTGGAAAAAAAACATTATCATGTCTCATTCTTTACAGCTCATTAATCCAAAACCAAAAATAATGTTTAGGTTAGTCAGAGAGAAAACAAAATCCTACACACGAAAGGAAAGGGATCAAAAAAGATTAAAGAGCTTTTTTCAGAACTTCATAGTTCAGTGCACTCCCCCTTTTTCAAGAACAAACCATGAACTGAAGACATATAAATTTCAGTTGTGTTATTTATTAATACAAATCTTCCTGAGCATGCTCTTTTATAAATTTCATAAATCTCCCAGTAAAATGTTTTACACCCCAGAATGAATGATCCTTTTGGAATTATTTATCTTTGTCATTACTGCAAACCTGACCTAGTCAGCTTATCTACTTTGAAGCTTCCTTAGGACTAATCAGCTCTCTCACTTCAGTGTCACAAAACCTCTTGTTTTGTCTTCCTTTCAGGATTTTCTAAATGACTAGAAAAAGCACAAAAGCCAGGAAGACAGATAAGACTTTAGAAGGCTATAAAAACAGTGAAAGTCATTAAACCTGTTAATCAACACACTACATGCACATGGGGGAAATTATTTTTGATAGCATTGTGGTAGTTTTCCCAGAAAATGAAAGAATTAAAAGTGGAAGATAAATGTTCATATTAATTAATAGAGTCTTTGTAATTAGAATCTGCTGCTGTAGCATTTACTCATGCCCCTGTAAGACTGGCCCGCTGTCCACCATGTGCAATGCAACTACACAGAGTTAACCCCATTATTTGGATGTAGATAAAAGTATAGACAGGGCCTATTTAGGTCACTGGACAACTCATTTATTCAAAACTGAAGAACACATTTGAATCACAGACAAGTTTATGATTCATGTGTAAGAGCCTGCTTTTATGGATCAAGATCATCAACTTGTATGTCGAGCGCTCCCTAGAAAATTCACAGTTGAACAGCCACATTGATAAGCATACTTCCTGCTGGATGAGACAAAACAGACTTTTCATCTAAATCATTACACGGTTTTCCAGAGGCCTTTCACAATCTCCATGGCTTAGAAAAATTAAGCTCTGTATGATTTTTGTGAAGTGCTCAGTGTACAAGCTAGCTGCCTCAGCCTACAAAAAGGAATTAATGCTCCTAACTTACGGGATTTTCCTGAGATTATTTTTTCCACAAACCAGGATCAAAGTTCTTGTCACAGCAAAGTTTTCCAAAGGAAAACTATTTCCATTAAAAAAAATCTCAGCTTTGCTGGCAAGGAGAACACTGGTTCCCAATACAGTTTTAAATTATTTCACTCTAGTTGAGACCCGAAAGAGGTCTCACCTACCAGCAGTACCACTGAACAGACTGTAAGAGCTGTTATCTGCTCCAAGGTCTCATACAGCAACTAGAAAACAAGAATATTGCATGCATTTTTCACATATATATATATATATATATATATATATATATATATATGTATGTGTGTGTTTCTTGAATCCTTCATTATATTTTTCTATTTTGATGACTTGATTACCAAAACAACTATTAATCATCTATACACTGCAATATTTTATTTTACAGCTAAAATCACTACTGCTCAGCTTATGGGAACATGAATGAAAATAGGCAAGAGTGTTTCATTCAGGAGCTCTCTAATATTTTAAACAGAAATAAAAGGGAAAATTGAGACCTTAAGCATGATCATCATGATGAACATGGTAGATGGTCTGTAATTAAAAAGTGGGGCTTGACAACTGACTTAATAGGCAGCTACTAAATACACAATGTTACATACTTTATGAAGATGGTGAGTTTTCCCTAAAACTAGAAGCTTAGTCTTCAGAATTGCCTCAAAGTTATAAAAGCACAGATCTCTCTAAACAAAAAGAAAAATTAAGTAAATTGCAATTGAACATATATCTACACCTACAGAAAAGAGAAACCACCTGGAAATTACTGATATGTAATAGTCTTTCACATTCTCTTTCCCTCTCAATTCATATTCCTTTCTTCAAAAATCCTTATATAAAAATACATGAAATCTGGAGCTGACAGCTTAGCTCATTTGCCCATTTTTTGTCATCAAAGCAGTCAAGTCTTTCCCTTTCCATCCCGACCTGTCTCAGAGTGATAGTGCCATTGTGTGGGTGTTCAAACAGAATTATTACCACTTGTTCAGCCCTTTAAAATAACATTTCTGGTGTATAAAAAAAATAAATAAAGAAACAAAATAAAGAGTAGTTGTTTTCTTGCCACTGTGCTGCAGCAATTTCTTCTTTGACAGAGTGGCTGTGCCTCAAGCTTGGATGGGGGGGTTTCTGTTTATAATTTTATCCTTCTGTGAGTTGGATTAAATTACTGACAACAGTCAGAAGGATTTTTGACCATTATAAGAGCAGAACAGACAAGGTCAAAAAGGTTTCTTTTTTCCCACTTCCTTTTCGTTATCTTTGTCATACTTTGTTAAGTATGCAAACATCTTCTGGAATAATAACTGTCTAGCATTAGATTGCAAATTTTGCTACAAGGGTTGACTATTCTACTAATAGGTTGTAACTCATGAAACTACTTATTTTCCTGCTACAAAAACAGTCAAAAAATCCTAAACCCTGTTAAAATAATTCCAAACTTTAAAGGTTTATCAAATTGCACAAAGGTATAGTCTCCAAACCATACAATTACTTTCACTCCTGCATCATGGCTGCAGCTTATTGCCTGCCAATAGTCCCAACAACTGCAGTGAAACTATTCATAATCTTAGAACAGAAAAGGTAGACAAGTCCCCTGCTAGACTTAGACTTTCCTCACATCAGAAAACAGGACTGCAAGCTCAGGCCAACTCCATTACATGCATGAAGGTCTAAAGTGTCCTCAAAGCAGTGAAGAGAAATGTCAAGTGAACTAGGGTCAGCTCAGGGTTTGAAGACCAAACCAAGCATAATTTAATTTCTTTTGCTCTGGCTTTCTCTGGAGCAAATTCAACCAAAACCCACTCAGGATATTTGATGCAGCAGATAAAGGGCAAGAGTAAGAATCAATCTAACATTTCATTCAAGTTAGTTGGAGAATATGCTTATACCTGTTCTGTGATATAAATTAACTACCTTCAAGTTCTCTTTGATTCATGAGGTCAAAAAGACCTCATGAGAGATTAAAGATCTCTGATCACCATCCCTCCATCCATTTAGGAAAGACAAAATCCTTTGTGCACCAGGGTAGTTGAATTAAGGGTATTTATGTCCAAGATCCCTAGCAACTTAAGATTTGAGCAATGATTTAATAAAAAGCCCTCAACCCAAATTCAGAATTCAGGTGTTTTTCTGGGGACCAGCTGCAAATAAAAGGATTTTAGAGTAGACTGAAACACAGTTATGTGAATCTCTGTGCTGCCAGGAGAAACAGAGGAAAGCAAAGAAAGCCTGAAAGAGTTGAAATAAATCCAAGAACATGGGCAGACAGTCCTCATGAGAAGAAGCCTGGCTGAATGCAAAGAGTTGAGTTGCATAGAGAGAAACATCTCTGTGCATCTGCATCACCTGAAGCCATGAAGATTTGCTCAGTGGCAGCATACAGTGCCAAGGAGAAACTCCTTGGGCACACCCCATGTCTCAGGCTGGCAAAGGTGAATGGGTCTTTGTCAAAATGGAGCTTTCTAGGGCAGCTTATTAGCATCTATTGTGCAAGTTCTGTTTAAATTCTTGTCTCTAAAGATGTGGTTTCTTCCCTGCAGAAACAGGAGGCCCAACATATTCCTGTTCTCAGGTGTGGCATTTCAGCCTTAAGAAGCTGCCTCATCTGAAGCAGCAAGCAGAGTGCTGGTGTCAGAAGAGACCTTCACTATTCACTGTAGCTGTTAGCAACACCCTGACAGCCATTTATTTATCAAGTCCAAAGGAGCACAATCACACATTCCTACAGGCAGATGACAAAATATCAGCTATTCCCATCCAGAACTGGTGATCTTACAAGTCTACTGCATGAAAATAAACCAAATTTTCCTACGACCATTGCTTCAATTTTGATAGTTGGGATTAAAAGTGAACACATTTGAAGCCCTTGCGAGGAGCAGGAGGTAATGTAACACTATTATCCAAGGGATGGCTTCAGTTTTTACAGGCTGTGACTCTTTCAAGAGGTTACATCATGTCAAACTTCTGCTGAGAAAAGCAAGTAAAGGAGAGAGAAACAATGCTAAAAGCCACAGATGACATACAGCTACCTGACTGACCAAACTGAGAGAAAGCCTCATGAAAATTGTTACCACATGTTGTCACTTGGATTAATTTGTGACAGTTTCCTAAAAAAAAAGAGAATAGAAAAAAAGTAGACCTTACAAGAACTAAAATGTTCAGCATTTATAGGCAGTGGGAACCCTGTTACTGTGAGCATGAGCTGGGTAGGTCTCATGCTACCCAGCCACAAACAGACTAACACTACACAGACTCTCTGTCTGTCAAAAGTATCAGCTGAAAATGATTTTCAGGTTAACATGCATTTATCAAAATAAAACAGGTGTATCAAGACAGGCAAGAAAAATACTAGGTACTTAATATCTTTCAGGGGAATTATTTCAGTGAATTATTTCACAAATTGATCCTCTATTCCACAGGTTTATCCAAATATCAGTCTTTGAATAGCTCAGAGGAGGAGTTTTCTACTGAGGGGATCTGTGAGTTATTTCCTCAAAAGGAACTGACAAAAGAAACTGTTATGTCAAATACAACTGGCTGTGTTTGACATAACATTCCATGAATGTCAGTCACAAAAGGCAAATTTTTTTTAACAACAGACATGGAACATCAAGCTGTCTTTTTTGCATACAGATAAAGTTTGTTTACTTACTACAAAATAAAAATATGTTTAAAAGGATGCTCCTTCTTATGTTTTCAAAAGGACCAAAACAACAAAGGCAGAGCTGGGCTACTCTTCTTACCAGGCAGTTTCAGAGCACCAACCTCTTCCCAGCCCCCTCACTGCTGACAGCCTATTCACCAGAGCAGCCTCTTCACCAGACCTCTACTCAAGTGCTCAAAATGGCAGCAGTGTGATACAATTGCTGAAAGTTTATTTTTCCCCTTTGCTCCTGGACATCTTTTGTCCACAGAATTTCCACACTCACAGGCTCAAAGGCCCCATTCCCTGCTAGCAATATAAAGGATGCACCTTGTGCTGCATTTCCCCCACAGAAGAAAGCTCAGAGGGTCTCACAGTCTTTAAGGAAGCCTCTGAGAGGATGTAAAGGTGCAGGATGGGACTGCCAGATCCTGCACAGGTGACAGACCACTCCCTCCCACATTAGGAGAGAGGTGACTCTGAGTCATTCCTCCACTCCCCCACAAAAGAAAGGGTTCTTCCAGCCATTCTGGGATGACATTCTCTGGCTGGGAGGGATTACAAGAGGTCATTTAATCTTTCTTCTTGCCCAGGGCAGGCTGCTGATGACACTCCTGGCAAGTGTTTGTTCAAGCAGTCCCTAAAAACCCACACCATATCCCCAGACATTTTGTCTCACAGCTTCTACAGCCCAGTGCAGGACTGCCACTACTTCTTGCTCTACGCTCTGCAAGCCACATTATCTATTTCTTTTTTCTCTCAGCATTTGAATGAATTTCCTCACCCCTTCAGAAAAACCTGAACAACCTCAAGGCATTGCATCTTCCCGAAGATTTTTTTCCTATGGCTGGTGCTCTCACAACCAAATGGCCAGGGATTCTGTTCCTGAAAAATTTCAGACTTTTACTGTCTACCTGATTTATAATTTTATGTTGGTTCAAATGCCTCACCTTGCTGCTATTAAGAGCTGATATCAGGAGCACCAGAGCCTTCCCCTACTTCCTCTGGCAGAGCATGACAGCATTTCTACCAGAAACCAATTTCAGGAACAAAACTTCTACCTCTTCAAAGGAGTCAGTGCTCCCCATGACGCCAAACTGCAGCAATCCCAATAGGCTACCAATTCCCAGTCCTGCAGGCATTAGGAGGCAATGCAGACCTGTCCCTTCTCCCTTCCAACCCTTGGATGAGACTGAACCAATACAACAACAGGACCATATTCTAGTTCCCCAGGAAAGGAGGAGACATTTCCCCAGAAAGAGCAACATAATATACCCTTTTGCATCCACAACAGAAGAGTTCCACAGGCACAACTGACATTAAAAAGGCTAATTGAGGCGTGTCTAAGAAAATACTGCAATGTCTTGGCCATGAAACTCTAAAAAGAAAATAAAAAGAGACTAAAAATCCATAAATTAAAAAAAAAAAAAGAGAAAAAGGGACTCTTGCCTGAGGGATTTAAAACATGTTAAGATGAAAGCCCAAGGGTCACACTGTGTTAATTCCTTAATTTTTCACAGGAAATAAATTTATGATAATATTTTCTTGAAGACAGTTCATTATTCTGGGCTTATTAAAAATCAATAGTCAGGAAGATTCCATTGCTATGCTGCTTTCTGTATACTAATTAAATCCTTTAACTGCATTCAGACAGAATAATTACACACTCCAGGATGCATAAGCAGCTTGTTAGAGCTTTCTCCTGTGCCTTACAGTTTCCCAGGGTGTTATAGTCTAGTTTCTACCCACATCTATCAGTTAAACGAACATCCAGAGCACAGTATTATTTCCCCTGAAACAATTATAGTATTATCTAGGGTATCTTGACCAAAACTAGACTGCTTTTAGAAAAGTATATTTTTATTAAAACAGATCTTTTTTTCTTCTTAGGATAAAAAGAATCTACATCCTAATCAAATATGAAATAACCTTATAAAAACTTTACCTTTCAGGGAATTTAGAGCTTGAGTGGTTTTTTTTGTGGAGGTATTGCATGTGGAAGAACAATTTATTATACTTCAGACATCTGATTTTAACACAAAATGCTCTGTGTACTAAATAAAACCCTGTATTTCACTTTCTTTGATATGAGTAAACAATTTTCCCTTCTGGTCATCTGCCTGCCTGAATTCAATCACACAAAAAGGACACCAAAAAGCACAGTGTACAGTTTTTTATTTTCATTTCTGATATATTTAACAAACATTGGCTGCTCTACTTGCAAGCTTCTGCAGAGATGTGTCATGACTATATTATTTAAACAGAAAATTAATAGATTGAAGCAAATGCATCAGTAACCCCAAATTGCAGTAGCCATAGAATGACAACAAAATGAAGAAGCTCTTTTAAAAAAGAGCTCACCACATCTGCCAGAAAATTGCTAATATTCCCTGTAGTCTCCATTCTCAATTGCTGCACATTCTCATAGTGGCTGAAGAGATATCATTACATCCAAATTGTTTTTTTTTTTCTTTTTCTTTATATATACACTGCCTACAGTGTAATGGAATAAATTATCAGTTATGGATTTTTCAAATGCCCACAACTTTCAATCACTCCTCCCCCTTTTCTTTTTCAATAATTTCCTTTTTTAAAAAAACTTAAATTAGTATCTATATACAGCTATAAGAAAAAAAAAAATCACTACTTGCATTTCCCTAGCATTTTGTATTGATTTTAACATCATCATGTTTGAAAGAGTGAGGTGAAGTGCTGGAAAACATTTGTCCTAAGAATTCAGAAAAATCTAGTCTTTATTATAATTTTGACCTACTACTCTCTTACCACGAAGGCAGATCCCTGAATACTTAAACTTAGATGACTCAGAGTGAATTTCTTAATTTCAGGTCACTGCAACCATGTAAATACTGTACTGACTGTGGTGGCTGATTTACTTCTCCCTTCTCTCTTCCAACACATTTGCTCCACCATCTCCACTATGTTCAGTTTCAACCCATGTCAATTTTAAGATTTAATGCTCAGTGCAATGAAATATGTACTGGGTAAGCTAGCAAGGGTTTTCCTCTTTCCAGGTAGGAGCATAAATAAACCTAGCCTTAGTGATGTGAAATCTGGATGCTGCGGTATTCCTAGAAGACATGATTGCCTAAAGAAATGTTGAAAACAAGGTTTTTTAAGTGTGTTTACTCAGGGGAAAAAGAAAAAAACACCACCAATGCACCTTCTGCAAGGAAGACATTTTGATTGTCAGAATCAGGAAAAACTACTCTGAGGATGCATATCATCCAGATCTCCCCTGCAATGCATGGGTCAGTGTGGCTTTCTCAGAACCTGGGTTTCTCTTCTTCAGGTGTAATGACTGTCTCCTAGGGGGGAAAGTCCCAAAATAAGCATGTTTTACAAGCAGTCAAAAGATAATGGCAACAGTACCAGAATTAAACTAAATAAGCTTCCTTTCTATCCCATCTGTTTTATCTAGCAAATTCTCCCCACAAAATACCTCAGCCTCAGAAAAGCATTTTTTCTTCAATCTCTTTTCTTCACAATTGTTTTCAAACTTTCTATGTCTGGCCCTCCAGGAGCAATTAGGGCAATTGAGAGTAATTTAGAAGCAGAGCAGAAGCATATAATCCATTTGATTTCCCTCTGAAGAGACACATGTACAAGAAGAAGAGAGGGAAGGGGGAAGTGGCAGACAGAAACAATGGAAAAGGTAAAGACAGGGTAAGACAGTCTTTTGATCAGCACATACCATTCTTTTGTCTGCAATTTAGAGACCATCCAGCCACAAAACCTTACCACACCAGCCTGTATCACACTCCTATATCAATCCCTATATCAACTCTTCTTTTTTTAATTTCCTTTTATTATTATTATTATTCTTTTTTCAGTCTAGATTGTGCTTTAAAAGGTGTTCACACATTTCTAAAACTCATCAAGTAGCAGCAGTGGTCTCTTAAGGGCACTTGCTGCGAAAGACATATACTATTCCTCTTTTTAATTCATCCCTGTTTTGCTTATGTTCAGAGATACTGCAGACACACAACTTCCAGCCCGACCCAGCACTCGAGGTCAAGTTAAGGTGACATACATCTCCATTGCAGAGCCACTGTCTGTTGTGCTTAACCAGAAAACATGCACCAAAGCCAGTGACAGGAAGTGTCCCGTTGTTTGATTTGCTCTGAAATACACCATTATTTTATCATTTAGCAAATCTAGTCCCTCAATACATCTGCTCTATTTAAGCAGTCAAAAGGTCCTACTACAACCACAGAAAGACACAGACTCTGATAGGAACAATTAGGTGTAAAGATTTAAAATCAATAGCAGGAGGAAGTGCTTAAAAAAAAGGGGTTCTGCCTTGCAACTTCCTCTTTACATTGAGAAGGCTCAAAGACCAGCCACCCTTGGCAAATGCAGCCATGGGATTCATTTATACTTCCAAGTAGGAACTTGTCTTGTATAGCTTCAAAAATACACATTGCAACAACGATTCACAAGTGGTAATGCCTAAGTTGTTTAAAGAGTGTGTTTTCCACCAAACTCTGGGCCACTCCACTTCTGTTCAAACAATAGTGTTTTCACTACCTGTAGTCAGCAATATGCTTTAACCTGTTGTAGATAAAATGTCCTGCAAAAGTACACAGAGATATTATTTATTGTTCCCTTGCTGTTAGTACAAACGGGATTAATGGCTATTAGTATAAACCACTGCTTGTTTGTAGGCTGGAGCCTCCTACACATCTCAAACCTAAGCAGGTGAGAACAGAGAACAAAATTCCACAGCTGACCAATCAAAACTTTAAGCTGCAGCAGAAACAACTAGTGATAGGAGCCTCTAGGACTATAACAGCACCAGATTTTTATATTTTTGTCTTTATGGTGCTGCACTGACACTGACACTGCACAGTCCAGCCAAGTGATATGAGTCCAAATCAGGAACCACTGGATAAACATTGTCCCTCCTTCACAGCAGTCAGAGAAGGTGATCGTAATGCTGGTATACTTCTAGTCTATGAACTTATGTTGTTCTGCCTTCCAGAGAGCACTTAAACATGCAGGTGAATAAATTGTCTTGTAAATTTTAGAATACAAAACTGTAAAAAAATTGTCCTAAAAGAGTATTTTGTCAGGAAGAGGATTACTGTTACGTGCACAAAGCTATTCTATGCCATGTGTGTTACAACAAGCAGCTTTGCCATAAGTTCACACTCAGACCCTTGCAGGCTCTTCACAGACCTGACCAGTCCTTGCATACATGCCACTTTACAAAAGATCCTGCCACAGAGACAACTTTCCATGGGAGGAAAAACGTGCTACAATTTAAAGTGATGTGTAGCTTTCTGCAACTGGGCAAAAAGAAGCCAAAGTAAACATCCTTTTCAGGCAAGTGAGCTGAGTTGGCAAAATTGGTCGCTCCACTCATATCAAAGATAGGAAAAGAAACCACAAGAGCTGAAGATTTTAAAATAAGGGGGTATAACTGAAGAATTTGCTTCTTACAGCCAATTTGACTATCTTTTCTGTAAGAGAGTGAAAGTAATCCTATCCCAACAAAATTCCTCTGAAGTATTCACGTATTAGCTTTTGTGTTGAATTTTTCAATTACAATCTCACCTTAAATTTATTCTTCATTGCTGCTCTAAATATATTGGCTCATGAACTTTCCTTATTAAAATTCTCCCTGAACTGGTGCCTTTTCAGTGTTCTGGGCACTCCTTACACACAAAGTAGTGCGTGAAGAAAACAATGCAGTTCCTTCAATTGTGGGGTTATTCAATGTCAGCTACCAAACCATAGCAAGGTACTGGCCTGATGCATTCTCCTTACAAAAGCACAGTACTTTTCAACCAGGGACTAGTTGAAAACCATCACCAATGTTTCTGCAGTGACAGACAGATGAGTAGTTTACAGTGGTATGATATGCTCATACTTTGCTAGTGTCACTTGCCTGAACAATGCCTTACATGCATTACACTGCAGGCCTGGGACAGATTATGGTGAAGTACACACAATGTCGTGTCAAACTGTAATTTCAGAAAATAAAAAACAAAATGCCAGAGAATGTAACATCAATGAATACAAAAAAAGTTTACAAATATGAAATCAAAAGAAACAGTGCTCTATCTCCACCTTCACACTTCAGCTATGCATGTGAAATGAACTTGTCAGAGGCAGCTGTAATTCAATGGCAAAGGAAATGTCACAGCCTTGGAAATTTACTCAGCTTTGAGAAACTGAAAAAGCAACAGAAGGGGGACGTTAGTTTCTGTTTGGATATGCACACAGAGCAGCCAGGCTCAAGGACCCCATTTAGCAACTAGATACTGGAGCAAATTGTTCAAGCTTCCTGGGAAGGTTACCCAAAGGACACAGAGCAACTGCACTCATCATTGCCTTCCAGTCTTTATCCACCAAAGAGGATATATCCAACATAAGACTCCCAACATTACAATTAGGCCATGTGCCACATCACCCTACAAGTTTAAATTCATTGATTTGTATTTTAATACATCCCTGCAGTTTAACATAGCCAATCTGTGAATAGCTTCATGTAGATTATTTAGCAGCTCCCACTGTTGCAGGTAGCCTATGTGGTAGATCATGCCCAGTCAGCCTTCCTGCAGCTGCACTGCTGAGACTCTGAAGAAGGAGAAATGTTATAAAGAGGAATTAAAAAGTGATCTCTGGATTCACTGAAACCAAACCCAGAAAGGTGATGTTTACAAGAGCTGCTTCACAATCCCTATACCACTTGGAGGTAAGCATTACTTACTTACTTAGGAAGCCTTGTGTTAGTACAGTGTTAAGTATACTGAAATTCCATTTAAAGGCTTGCACAGGATGTGAAGAGGGGATCAAGTGGAGGAACTGGCTCTACAGGTGGAGGGACTCTCAGCTAGCCTATTCCAAAACAGATTTTATCTTAAGCTAAAAGAAGAACAAAGCAGAGCTCCACATAAGAAAACAAATCTTTTTAATCTGACTGAACAAGGCTTATAGAGAGAAGATTCAGCCACAGCTATAGGGCATATCCATCTACTCCAACAAGTGCAGACAGATCTGAATGCCTCTCTACTGCTTGGTAGAAAGACAAACATAAGCCAGCTCCGGTCACCAAAATGCAGGACAGCAAACCAGAAAACAGGGCCATGGAGCAGCTTTATGGATTAGATGCTATGCTATGAGTAGGGCAGACAATTCCAAACCAGTGCTGGGGTAATTCTCAGATGTCTGTGCAGACGCAATCACACACACCTCAGGAAACAGCATCTTGTAGGTTGATCCCATTATCTGTGACATTTTAGCTACTGGCTCCAGTTTTCTGAGATCCAGGCAGCTGTGAACTCACAGGCTGGAATAGGGGTCTGAGCAGAGCCCTGGGCTCTTTAGCTGCCAAGGCCCTGCAAACACTGTCATCTTTGCTGTTCTGAAGTGCCAGCATGTTTGACACAATATATATTGCAGCTGCACAGTGGAGAATGTGGAGAATTCTCTCAATTTTTTTCTTTCCTTTTTGTGATTAAATATATTTATGCACACACCCCTATATTTACACAAAGCTATCAGCTCATCTGCTCTATATTTTACTATTCAGCTTCAGAAATTCCCAACTTTTGAAGTAAAGCAGGGTGACAAGTATTTTAACACATCAGACCAAAGTCACTTCAGCTGTAATGGATTTTTAAAGGACAACCTTCAAGGCCGATAGTAATCATTCAGGTTGTAAAGACATTGGTAGTCATCAGTGAGCCCAGGAACTGAGAGGGCTGCACACCTGTCATTTCAAACTGCCAATGGATTTAAGTGCTTTAGAGAAGATAGTGCTTGACTAAGGTTTTTTTCATTTCAGTGGACATTGTTTAAACAAAGGCCTTGCTTGAGCTGCGACACAAAAGAAGACAGAACAAGGCTCAGCCCCAGTGGAATTCAGATGAATGAGGCTCTCAGTAAAGAATTGCAGATATTTTTATTAGACTAAGTTGTACAGCTCAAAGTGTAGGCAAGTTCCTCTTGGCATCTAAAACAGAGGTAGAAGATTGCAAATGCAAGCACAAGCTGAAAACAATCAAGGTTTTATTAGATATGTATCAATTTGATCATCTTTGAAAGTAAACTTAGATTTACCTCAATGGAGCAGAGGGAGGAAGGGAGGCAGGTGATAAAGCAGCTGTCTCAGTGTCACAAACTTAAAAAAAAGACTCAAGTAAAAGACAGCATTTTCCAGAGGCTAAAATATTGCCTAACCTTCAAACAGCAGAGCCTTACTTCAGTATGTTTTCTCCTCTGTGCTCTTCATCACCCTTATCTCATGTTTATTTGTGTTACTCACTGGTACAGCAGGACTGTTTTGGGCCCCAAGCACTGCAGAGCACAACCCCAAGCCTTCATCAGTGATGGGCACCTTCACTGCCCAGCCCCTTTACTTAAGACAATAAGCAAGAGGATGAACTACTTTCTTGGGCAATGTAAAAACCATGTTGGGTTAAGGTGTCAACTTTCACATCCAGAAAGGTCAGTATCCTTGATCCTGGATTATTTCATTGTGATGACCCTCCCAAAAACAGATGCAGACCTGTTTCATGACTGTGTGACTTGAATGGAAGTTGGTGTGATGCAGTTGTTGCCTACAGCTCTCCCTCCTGGGTCTTCCTCTCAGTCCCTACTCTTTGATTCTCGCCACAGATGGGTGGTATAGGATGCTGGTTCCTCAGAAAGACAGGGTCAAGTTATTAATGCTGTATCCATACAATACTGGGTCCTCAGGAATGGTGAAATACAGCTACAAGAAGCACCGAGTAGTTGTCTTTCTGCCCAGTGTAACGGCGGTTGAGTTGAGATTTTACTACTGCTCCAGTAAGAACAGATTAACAAAGAAAGGGAGCAGTGCTATTCTACAGGGAGCATAGGCCTGTCTAGGATGGTGCCGTCTCCAGAGAGGTTGTCTCTAACCTCAATTCTTTCTACTTTGCTGGCCAAGTTAATCAAGGACTAAAGATGAGTGTTCAGCTTTGTCACGAGGCTGGTCTAGTTAAACTCACAGATCCAAAAGCTATCCTGCCAGTACAAAGGGTGAGCCCTTTTTGCTTAGTCATGAGTCAGCCTAACCAGAAGAGATTACTTTGAAATCTAGGTGCACCACAAGGTTTTTTCCAATTTTTTTTAAATTCTCACACATACACTCAGACTTCTCACTCTTCCTACAGCTAGCATGAAGTTGACACACTTCCACTTCATTGTCCATTTTTCTCCTCAAAATGCTTCAATTGAAAGCTAAAGAGACAATGCATGTCCCCAATTTTTTGTGAGGGAAAAGTAGCCCAGCACTGGTGTATGTCTGGACATACATGCGGCATTACAGACTAGTACAGGCAGGTAAAGGTGGCTAGCAGTGCTTAAAAACAAAGGGAAACAGTGAAAACCATCAGGTCGCCTCTTAACCCTTTGAACACATTTGTTACCTATGGCATGAGGCATTGCACTCCTTCGCCCCAGGTCCTGGTGTTTATTAGTGCAAAGGAAGTTCACATAGCAAAAAGCAGCACTGCACAAAAATATCTAGGCAAGTTTTGACAGAGATCAGCTGTTAAAATTACTGGTAATTAATTAAATACTAATAATTAAAATTATTAGGCTAAATCAGATCAAAAACACTGTTCTAATATCTCTAACTGGATTCATCCATGTAACTGGGTGAAATCTGACTTTCACTTTCAAATCACTTTCAAATCTGAGCTTTTGTCTCTGCATATCAATACATTATACCAGGGTAATCTAACCCCCATGAAAGGAGCGAGGTGTCACCCACAAACGAGCTGAGGAGGGTGGCAAAAGCATAGGCAATTGAGAATACTGGGAAGTGAAAGTCCCAAGGAGGGGACACATGCACTCACACATGTGCACACACATGGCCACGATCAGCTGCTGGCACACTTCCCTCACGGTGCATCAGGCAGACAAAGCACTTCAGACTGCAGACAAAGCTGCAGCAGCAGCCCTCAGAAGTGCAGGGGACTGGCTGATCACACATGGTCATCATATGAATCTTCAACTTTTTGGTTAAAAAACAGAAATTTGAATCTGAAATTTGAAAACTGTGCCCTGGGTCATTCCCACCCTGACTCAAGTAGGAGTGGGTCAGGAACCACAGAAGAAAGTCCCCTGCAGCCACGCAGTCTCTGCCCACTCTGCAGGCAAGAGGCTGTGGTGGCTAACAGCCTGGAGGCCTCACAGTCACTGATGACCCTAATTAGAACTCGACCAGCCTAGGCCCTTGGGGACCCAGCCTAGGCCATTGGGAAACCTGTCTAGGCCATCAGTGGCGCAGATAGCTACTGGCCAGTTAGCCAGGTGGCAACCAAATTCAGCCCAACAGGACCAACCACACGAGCCTTTGAGGGCTATATAAAGGGAACTGCACTTGATAAAATGTGCTGTTGCCGCATTGAAGAAGGGAGAATGTTTCGTAAAAGAAGGGAGGAGTCCACCTGTGATGGAAAGAACCTCTGAACTATTTCAGCTCACAGTTTAATGCCTGTCAGGAGTGAAAAAAATACAGCTGACAGCTACTTGAGCAATGGAGAGTGATAATTGCCCAAGATCATTCAGGCACATTTGACTTCTTACACATTTGCATTAAAATTAAAAAAAAATTGCTTTATTGATGATTTGTGTTTTATTGGTGATTGTCTTGAACATTTTTTCTTTTTAGTGTCATTTTTCAAGGCTATAGGTCAAAGCTAAGAAGGGTAATCAAGCATGAATGAACTCAGATAGCATGGGAAACAAAAAAGAACAACTCAGACATTTTGACCCACATGCAGTGATGATCAATAGCGAGTAGCATGTCTTCTACTTTTTACTGTCCTTGCAGATCACAGCCATAATGGCTAGCACAATACAGCCTAGGAAGGTCTAGTTTTGTTAAATGACAAAACACATTGCAAAGCATTGGCAAGGCACATGGTTTGAAAAAAACACCATTAACAGAAAACCTACAAAGCAACAATGATGAAACACCCACAATGAAAAAAAAAAAAAACAAAACACAGAAATGGAAAAAATAATCCTACTAAAATAATAATAGGAACCATGTTTTTTCTAACCATTTATCTAGAAGAAAATACATCTAACTTCAGATAATATATAGGAAATTTCTAGGATTCTACTCAGAGAACAGGTTTCATTTTCCAAATTGTCCAGGTTTCTCATTAAATTGGAAATTTTCCTTTTCAAATCAATATTTCCCAGCTCACTCTACATTTTTACTAGGCATCAAAACTCCAGTCTACAAAGCATGCATAAAATCACTTTTGTAGTTCCACAGGCTCATTAATAGGATTCTGAAACTTGGAAATAAGGAGGGCTCAATATCAAGTTTTTCTAAAAGATAGTCACAAACCAGTATAAAATATTATCTAGAATTATTCTAACTGCAATCATCAGTGCAAGTAAATAGGCAAACCTGTCACATATTCTCAGTTATCATAAGTGCCCTTTCATCCTTTTAATAAAACTGAGTCAAATGAGAATGGACTGTCATTCAGGCTAGTTACAAAGTCTAGTACAGAGCAGAACCTACCTGTCAGCCCAGAAAATTTCAGACATCCTTTTCATTAGTCAGGGAGAGTAAAGATTCAGACAGATGTCAACATCTGCCCAAGTGATTCAGAAATCTCTGTATTGAAGTGATGCACAGCTACAGACGCAGACCATTGTATCCATTGCCATAACGCAGCCAAGGATGTTTTGCAGGGGAACTGTGATACATTTTATGCATTCTTGTATTTATTTCAAGCTGTCATCCAAATTTTACTACCTCTTAACGAGAGATAGATAAACCTGGTGCACCTCACTGTGAGAGAACCTGATTTTAAGGAGAACATATCTATGGTTTGTACAATAATCAAGCTCCTATGAGAGAACAGATTGTTTCTGAGTTTGACAGAAGCTTTCTAACTTTGACTAATTTAGCTTCTAAAAGTCACAGAAAATTCTTTTAAGGCATTATTTGGGGTTGTTTATTTTAAAAAGTGCTTCAGGGAAGTTGTACAATTCATGTATTGGAACAAGTACCAAAGCTTCAGCAGCTGTTCACTTGGTGGTTATCAACAAAACAAAAATATATTCTACAGGTAAAAATGCACTGCTACTAGGAGATAACCTTCAGAGTGTTATGCCAAGGTATTGAATCTGTTAATTAACTAGGATGCTAGGTTCTAAGGAATACAGCTAGTAATGATTCTGTCCAAGTGGTGGAAGGACTTGATGAGAGCCAGCAAAGATAGTCAGCAAATGCCAATACAATGCTCCCTGAGTTGTTTGTTGTGCTGATTCCACCAATTAATTCCACTGATACCTTTAAGCAGCTCCTGAAAACAACAGAACTGCTTCTTAAACACATACAGCTCAGAACTATGATCAGGAAATTAAAAGTTATCTTGAGACAAAATTTTATTTGCATAGGCTGCACCAAGTTGCCCTATTCATATAGTTAATACTTTTGCCAGAGTTGACAGACAGCAAAACATTACAAGACAAGCTGTAACAAATGCTTGGAATGGGTACCTGCACTTGGGCCTAAAGACCAACATGTCTCAGAAGTTAAGTCTTCTGCTTAGGAGTGGGGATCTGCATATATGAAGACATATATGGCTTATGGGCATCCCATGGGATGGGCAACTGTGTGAATTGACCCATACATGTAACCAGGACAACCACCAAGCTGAAATGCAGAGTAGATTTATGTCACATCCTTGCTAACAATGGCAGGCATTTGCCAGAGACACTGGGTGGGACAAGCTCAATCACTGTCCCAGAGTACAGTGTGGGGACCCCCACAGCCTGCCTCAATATGTGAAAGAGCTTTGTGCATGCGCACCTAATCACAAGGCTGTGCTTTTATGATGCCTCTCTCTGCCAAAAGGAGCCTCAAACATGTTTGTGAGAGTTTATTACCCCTACACAACTATTCCACTTCTCAAAATAGGCAGAGGATGAACAACACTAGGCATGGAGTTTCCCCACACTGACATTCTTAGCATACCCAGCTGCAAGGTCAGTTTGAGCAAAATTATTCCCTCCTTGCCAAATCTTCCAGTTGTAACCTTTTCCTCCCAACAGCAATACAGAGACCAGCCAACATCAGCAGTGTTTTCCTAATGGTGCATCTGATTAACTCGCTGCACTGAAACAAGAAGTTGGGGTGAGTGCTTTATGCAGATCGGAGCACAGAGGAGGCAGTGCCAGGCACTAATAGATTTGCTGGATTTGTAATTAGTATAAAAGGTAATCAAAATTAAAACCAAGGAAAAGGCTTTCATCCAGCCACTGATGTTATAACCAGCCAGGATCGTGGAGAACACAGAAGACCAGCCACCAAACTTTGAGTCTCTCAGATGGATTGGGACTTGTGAAGGAAAGCTGCAGTCCACATTTTTTGCTTCCTCACATGTACCCCCTTCCTTGTGTATGTATCAGGTTTAATGTGTTTCCTCTACAGTATCTCCAGTCCAGATGGCCATACAACATGGTTTTCCTCTCCAGGTAATGGACTGGTATTTCAGGGCAGGGATTATGGTGCAGAGTACGGTGTGGTGCCCCATTGCCATCGCCAGCCCTAACACATAGGGTAGCAGGGCTGGGTTACTGGGCAGGTGCAGCACAAGAAGATTTCCATCACAGCCATCTCCCCAAGATGGGGAGATGGCCACTGTTCCACTCTCCTCCAGGAGCTGTGCAGCTCACCTCTCTCATCACTCAGCCACCTGTGTACAAGGTATTGGACACACCAAACTGCTCCCCTGAACCCAAAGAAGCTTTCATATGAGAGACTTATCTGAACAAAGCAGTGTACTGAGATTCTTGTAAATAGCATAATCTTATTTACATTATTGGGACTAACACCATTGCCAAGATAGATGGAGTAGCTGAGCAATTATTGATGCTGGGAGCTGATCAAATGCATTAAAAAGCAATGCTCCAAGACTGTGGTTTCCAACTACAGAGCTAAGACCCAGGCTGCCCTGTGTGTCTTGAAGGTATTTCCTTCTGCCTGTAGCAGTGACTTACCTGTCACCTACCACTTCATTCACAGGTGGATATAGATGGGGACAGTCATCCCTTGAATGGAAGGGATCCCAGCCACAGGTGGTGGCCAGGCTAGCCAGTCTGTTGAACAAGCTGTACTTGGATGTCCTGGGTTGTGGATGTCCCCCATGAGAAACAGAGCAAGAGCAGCCCTGGAAAGGAAGAGAAAGAAAGGTAAATCATTAGTGAATGCATGGATAATGAGTGGTTTATACTGTTCTGTTCTTGTCATTGCATTAGTTGTTTCTATGTGTGATATTACAATACAAAGTCATAAAAAGCAAAATTCCTCAGACTTTGGTTCTTGTTCTTTGCCTTTTCTAGAAAACTAATCTTACCCTGGCTGGTAGCAGTTTACATTTACCTGTCATCATATATTGCTGAGTGAATTCATTTTAGCTACATTGTTCCTATTTTATTTTTCCTTCTGAAAGGATGTTCTTGTAAATTTTTCATGCAGCAGTAATTCTATGTGATCTTATCACTTGTCAGATTAAAAAAAAAAAAAAAAAAAGAAACCATATTGACTAAAATCTGAAACTTGTACTTCTCAATTGTGCCAGACCTTGAATGAGCAGGAAGATATTATCATTCACTGGAACATAAACCTTCATGTTGCTACCACTGTCCTCTCATAATCCTGAGCAGGAAGATCTACAATTATCTCATCTTTGCATGTCAGGATCTGAAACCCCTAAGTTCCAGTGGAACTATCTTCCTCAAAGAATAGACTAATAAATATCATCAGACCACTTTGCAGTGTTAGTTATCTCTCTTAACAAGTAAACAAACCTACTCACTGTTCAAACACCTTTTTAATTAAAATTCCTGTGTGAAATTTACTGCAGTTATAAACCAGAAGAGTAATTAGTAGTGTGGCATAGACAGTTAGGACTTTGGTCATAATTAAAATAAATACTGCTTATTAATAAATAGTCAACCAGCTAGTTCTGTGACTCAATAACAGCTTAATTATGATCATTTGTTTCTTGTTTCAAATGAAGAATCTAAACTTAATGTAACATGGGCAAGAATACACAGAAAAAAAAAGGTGTCTGCTGGGTTTTCCCTTTCTCTGAAATCAAAGGGTAAAAACTGAAATAGATAGTAACTTTTCTGCCTATTTCTCCACCAAGGCAAATTAATTGCCTCTAGCAACAGTCAGCATGATGCTCTGGGGGTTTTTTTGTGATGGTACCAGGCTCTTTTTGCTTCAGCTGAATTCAACAGAAATTCCTTCACAAAAATTCATGGGAAAAAGAAAGGAAGGTAGAAAGGTCACGTATATCAAAAGACTTGAAATATTGAGGAAGTAAAGTCTTGCAAAGAAGCACAGGTTTCCTTAGCAATGAATCATTCCCTAATTTCCTTTATCCAGCGCTATCCATCCTTACTTTCTAGATAACTCCCTTGTATTTGATGCAGTGGTGGTTGCAAGTTGCATCAGAGGTTCCTCTGGCTTCTCATCCCAGACCACTTGCATAGGGCTATGAGGTAAAGGCAGGTATTTCATCCTGCCTGGTCCAATCCTAACCAAATCCTAACCCTTTAAATCCAACAACACTGCCAGTGTGCCCTTGTGATTGTGGCAAACTGTAAATCAGGAGATGGCAAACACAAGAGGCATGAATTGATCCATGGTTTTCATTGAAACAGCTCACATTGGTCACATAGGACAACTCAACAGAGGCAGTTCAAGTTTGGGAGAAAAGCCTTGGAAGCACATATATAAATGGACACAAAAACCAACAGGACTTTGGTATGAGCTGAAAAGCCCAAGCAATTATTAAAGCAATTTTTTTTTAAAAGCAACCCACTCACATTCAATCCTACCCACAATAACACCCACAGTATGCTAGGCGTGAATGTGGCAAAAGGCCTCTTCAGTCAATCTGACAAGGAGAAACATCTCAGTTGGCTTTGGATTTTACCATTACTCCATAAAATAATTTCAAAAATCTAGACATTTTGAGGTTTGGTTTTTTTCAGA
Organism: Vidua macroura; assembly: GCF_024509145.1. Taxonomy (NCBI): domain Eukaryota; kingdom Metazoa; phylum Chordata; class Aves; order Passeriformes; family Viduidae; genus Vidua; species Vidua macroura. The sequence continues at coordinate 32,525,119 of NC_071611.1, forward strand.
TATAACATATTGGTATGTTAGAGAAATAATCACAGTCCATGAGAGACCACACTGAAATCCAGGTGACCACAGCTTAAAACTTTTTGAAAGGCATTTTTGCCTAACTTGCCTAGTTTTGTATCAGTAATGTAGCAGCACCAGTCTCAAATTTCACTGGACTGTGGCATGAAAAGGACCTGCTGGACATCCAGACACCACAAATGAGGACCCAGCTACATAAAGACCGACGGCTCTCTGAATCAATTGAAAGTGAAGCCACCCAGACCACCCAATAACAATGCCTGGGTATGATACCATGTTTTCCAGACACACTTGCTTAATTGTGTTAAACTTGAGTCTGCAAGCTGAATGTTGGGTTTTTCTTTCAGCCACTTCAATCTCCTACAAGCCTGCCCTCACTGCAGGAGCATGGGAATGAAGGAGACTACTGATGGCAAACACACAAGTACACATTGAGAGCTGAGGGTTAAGGATTTGTGAGTTTTTATGGAAAACACCTGTTTCCTAAAATATCAAAGGAGAATGTTCATGAGCTGAGAAAGGTGAAAGAGTCTTCATCAGCTCTAAGGAAGGAAACGGAAAGGCCTTCAGTAGAATTTTCTGTTCATTAAGGATACTCGGTTACAGGCTGACAATTTCAGTGAGACAGTAATATTTCTAATGAAGATCAAGAGTCCAAGGAGAAGTATGCATGAAATGGCAGTAATTACTCTAGGAATATAAAGAGGAGGAGATGATCTAGAAAAAGAAAAAAAAATAACAAAAAAAACCAAAACCAAACCAAACCAAACCAAAACAAAACAAAACAAAACAAAACAAAACAAAACAAAAAAAAAAAAAAAAAAAAAAAAAAAAAAAGGCAAAAAAAACCAAAAAAACCCCACACCAAAAAAAAAAAAAAAAACAAAAAAACACAAACAAAAAAATCCAACCCAGGAAAAAATAAGAGAAGGCCTGAAACTGAACAAAAAATTCTAAAATTCACCCCAAGCTAAATCTTATGCAAGGAAGATGATAAATATTGGCAATAAACTTAAGAGCAGTTGTTCACTTCATGGTCTCCAAAATGTAATGTTGATGCACCGGTAAATGTGGTAGTCATTGGTTTTCTTCCAAAGAACTTGAAACTGACCTATTTTCCTCATGAAAAACATCATGTTAATTTATTAATTTAGGATGTGCACACTTTTTACATAAAGAAACAGTATCCAAAGTTGGACTGCTAGGATACAAACAAAATATTTCACTCTGTCAAGCAACGAAGAAAAATAATTGAGTAAAAAAAAGGAATGTTTAAACATCTGTGAAGATTTTAAAAGTAGGCTTGACAAGATTTGCATGTATCCAAAAGCAGAAGATGAAAACTGACTAAGGACACAGCGTTACCTTACTTCCACTTTTGGTCCCTATTCCACAGCAGAAGGGGGGAAAAAACCAAATAAGGTTAAGAAGACAAGCACAGAGAGAAATTTCAATTAATTTTCAGCAAACATTACAGACAATGCATTGGGCCCACTGTTATTTACCCTCAAAGCAGCTTAAGCACCAACTCCTGACAACAATGTTTTTCACGATAATATGAGACTGCGTGTAAAGGGAGTCAAGGCCATATGAAAGAGGGAGTTCTGGTGCTTCCTTGACTTGCAGTTGACAAAAGAGAAATCTCATCTCCTTTTGGTTTTACCCCATCAATAGCAGATACATTTTAAATGTTCAGTTTATCCCAGCCCATGGGCCCTCTTCACTTTTCTAGAAACAGTTACTGATGCAGCATAAAAGGAGATACAGGATTATTTTAAGTGCTAGCCTTTACTGAGTTTGCAAATTTTAGTGAAGCGTCCTCCCACACAACCCTCTTCACTATTATAGAAGGACTAAATTTTATTGAGCAAATAAAATACTGACAGGACACAATTTTACCAATAGCAAAAGGAAGAACTTAATTTTGCTCTATTATTCTGCATATGTATGACTGCTTGAAGTGATTAAAAAAACAACTTCATGCACAAACACAGAAAACACATTGCATCAGGTGAAGATGGCACATGAAAGCACATTACAAAAAGAACTGACCCAGTAAATGTTAAAGAAAAAAAGACATCTTTATCTACATATATGTATGTGCGTACTTAATTATCCTAATAGTTTTATCTTAGGTTCTCATTTAGGTTCACTTCCTTGAGCTCTACGATTGAACTCTTGGCCCTAAATTTTTCTAGTAGATTTACTCCATACCAATAAGAAAAGGTCCTTCTGCTACAATGTTTTATATACCCTGAAAACAGCCTGCTTCATTTCTTGTGTCCCATTTCTGTGTTCTTATGCCCTAAACAGATATCTGGATTACATTCTCAGTAAGATCCTCACGGATGCGACCATTGTTCTGCCTCAGCTTCCTTCCTCCTGCTCAGTCCCATGGGAAGCAGAGTACAGTGCACAGCGCAGACTAAAGATCATCACTCAAAAGCATCCCCTTCCATTTACCTTAGACATCTAGAAAATAAATCAGGCAGTGTTGGTGGATCTTTTTTAGAAAGGAAAGTCTGCTCCTAGCACAGAGAGCATGGATATAATCACATTTCTGCTGACTCTCTGCCTGATCTCTGAAGCAACATGTTCTATTTACCAAAATGGACTGTATGCCAAGTACCTCACTACATGACTAAATTCTGCCAGTTTGCCACCAAAATGCCTTACACATTTTGCTTTTATTCTGAAATTATTATTGTTTTTATTAATTCACTTCACTTGAAAAAGGACACATTCATACAAGACCATAAATGCTTCCATAGGCATGCTCTTTGACACCTGTAACTTCAAATTTTATATTTGTATTTCTTCCTTTCTGCATACTAGAAATTTGGAGCAACAGTACTATAAGTAATAATTCTAAAATCTGGGGGGAAAAATACCAGCTGTGTCAAAAATAAAAAGAGATGGTTTAGGGTACCTGGACCATTGCTTTTCACTATTTGGCTAGGATATTTAAAGGCAAACACAGAGGAATGGGATGAGCAAAATTAAGTTCAAACTTTTCAAACACATAAAAGGATTACAGATAATTTTTAAACTGAGGGATCAGTCTTCTCTTACTAAAAGAACACGTCCAACAAACATTGATGCAGTTTATAATTTAGAGTGGTTGTTGTACTTCTTGGAATACCATGTTCCCTCTTATTACCTTTTGCAAGTAATGACTGCTTGCCTGTAAAAGGTATCATCCTTTTCCATCCTGGCCAATTACAGACACTGTCTGATGTACCTCCAAGTCCCTCTCAAAAGCTGCAACATCACATGCCCAGGTCATGGAAGAAAATGCTAAATTTGGATTTCATAAAGAAAATTACAATTTTTTTTCTGTATCATTATCCCCTTGGTATCACTGGCTGTCATTAGTATATCAAGGTTAATAAGTCCTTACATCTATCAGACTTGAAACCTTACCTATCAAGAGACAGAAGGCCTAGGAAATATCTAAAAGCCCAGAGCTGACAAGTTTTTTTTTTTTCAAGGACATACAGCTTTTCCAGCACAAATGCTAAACACAAGACTTGTGTGGGAAGGACAAACCTTTCCAGGAGTTAGTCCAAGGCAATGGCATTAGCTTTCCAGCTATTTAACCATCACAACATTGTGATCTCTGCTCCAGGGAGAGGCACATCCCTGATGTGATTTTCCTCTTTCAGTCTCAGCCCAGGTCAGTGCATGTGTCAGAAGCTCTCCATGACACACTTTACCCTTGGGTAGGCAATTACTGTAGACACAACCAGAAGATGCTCAAGATCCTATCCTCCCTACTGCTGTATAAATCCCTATACAGAACAAATATGTACCATACTTCAGAAGTTAGGATAACCTAAGCATAACTACTATAGCTCAAAACCACTGCTCAGATTAAGGCAATGTTTTTTCAAACACTGGAGATACATCTGCAGCACCTGTAGCTGTACTCAAGGTACCATAGTGGAGTTAGCAACAAAGACATACACTTACTTACTGTGTAATCTTCCAGGTTCCCTGGAGGATATCTATAGCCTAGAGTACAATTTTGTAGCTATTAATATCCAAGTTAGCTAAATTAAAGCTATCACATGTACAACTGTACGTGCTGCAATCACGCTTTCAATCACAGAACAGAAAATATCACAAAAGGCTTAAAAGCAGAATTAGCAACAAACATGAAGGTTTCTATGGGCACGCCTGCCTGCACATACAAGTACAACTGGCTTGTGTGTATGTACCTGGAGGACAGCCAAGGCCTGGCCACACACTGTGTGAGGACATGAACACTGCACTCTAGCACAGCACAGCAGAGCAGCACAAACCCACTGGCACAAGCACAGCTTCCAGTGTTCCCTGTTTCTGAACAGCGCAGTTTTTCCTCAGTGCTGGAGCCACCCACCACTCCCCAGGGAGCTGCAGATAAACACTACACACATTTTCCATCTGTGGCTGAAGAGGGTCCTGGAACAAGAATGCGATTCTTCTCTATGGGAGAGGGGTATGAGCTACTGCTTGATTCAGAAACATTTCTTACAGCATTATTTTATTCTGGCAGATTATTAAATCTCTCTTGTGTCTCAGTTTTCCCACCTGTAAAACTGGTGTATCTACTTGAAAGAAGCACACATCTAAGCAGTACTTCAGAGATGAAAATCTCTGCACAGGTGCTTATTAAATATGAAGAACAGGTAAAAGTGCACACAGAAAGGTTATCATATTATCATATCTATGCATTATTTTTGTGTGCCTTCTGTAGATTTTAATGCTTGTTTATTCTTTTAGAGCAGATATAGAGAAATTCAGTCTGGGTTCAGCTGCTGCAGGTAGACAGTTAAAAGGGTTAAAGTGTAGGTATCTATTTTAATTAATCAACAACAATAAATGGGTCTTTCAATGTCACTGTCTCTGGCAACTAAACCAGTTTAGGAGATACCCGTTTCTTCTGCCCACTTGTCCCTGAAGCCCAAGGCAGATTTATGCAACCAATCTGAGATGCATGGTATAAGTACATCCAGTGAAACTACCTAGGTTAAATTTTAAGAAAAAAGGAAAAAAACCCCATCACATACATACCCATCCCTTTCCCAAAAAAAGAAAGAGGTAAAAAAAGTTAATCCAAACCAATTTAACAACATGGTTGAGTAAGAATTTTTGCAAACATTGTGGGATAGCTGGGGCACCCAAACTCCCATGTGGAAATGCTGAGCTACACTCTAACATAAGTTGGGGAAGACAGCTGGGGAAACACAATGACAAAAATCTCCTGGACTGGCTACAAACCCATCTGCTAATCTCATAACTTTTTTCAATTTTGTTTTGATGAGGCCCTCAGATACATTTGTTCTGCATGGCTAGGTCTAGATGTGGACACCCCTCTCTACTACCCAGCACACCGCTTGCAGAGTTGCCACAAGACACCAAACGCACATCACAGCAGCTGTGTGCATCATGCTGCACAGTAGCTGCAAACCTGCATGCAGGTGCACTACCAAATATCCATTGGTTTCAGGCATTTTCTCATGCTGCTGCCAGGCAGGTAGAGACAAACAGGTGCCACGGGCAGCACATTTGCTGTGCTGCCCATTTGCTGCCTGGGACTGCCAGTCTCCAGGTGTCTGGATCCACGCAGTAGAAAACAGTTGAAAAAGACACTTTGTCTTTGTATGCCTTTGTAATTTCCATTTTGGACATAGAAAGGGTATCCAGCACAGGTTTTTACATAAATCCCCAGGAGCATCCTGCAGCCTCCTAGATGGGGACTGCAACCAAGCACAGGGGAGTGCATGGCCCAAACTGCATTGTGGGAACACTGCCAAGAGAAGGCAACCTGGGCACTCCTACATTGCACGCATAGAAATGTATCTTAGAGAGGAGCAAATGCTACAATCCAGGTGAAACAGAGGGTGTTCAAGCTCACACCCAGACAAGTCCTGCCAAAATAACCTGAGACTATTCCCACTCTTTTTATCTCAAAAATTGCTTTAAAAAATTTACTTACATGCAGTCTTGTCATGGTATATAGCTTATAAGCTGATGGGACAGCATGCCCTGTGAGGACCATTGGCCAGACAAAAAGATCCCATTCCCAGGAAGAGAGGAGGCCCTTCCCAATTGTGATGTCACATCAGTTTTCTGACATAACATATCTCCCACAAACAACCTCCCATTACTCAAAGCTGCCTCTGGCCTGGGTGAAATTTTAGTACATTAAATGAAACTGTGAAGGCACACCACTGAGACATCACAAAAGCAGGTTAAATCTTGTGAACTCTACAAGGGTAAACAGAGAACAGATATAGCCTACATTGCCCCAGCTTGTTTATTTTCATACACCTATTTTGAAAGATATGTCAAAACAAACAGAAGACCAGGAAAATATATGAGATGTAGTTTCTGCAAGTGTTACCCTTTAAGCTAAAATACAGCTTAATTGCTCAAGAGAGGTTACATAAAAATAACCTGGCTTACTATCAGATTCCAAACCTTTTCTCTCCAGCCTCTCTCACTTAAAAACTTGTGTTGACTCACCAACCCTGTCAAAATTTCAAAACCATTTGAAAAGCAATGCTAATATGTGGTGTTAATTAGGATGTTTCTGTTTACTACAAAGCCACCAGGACTTTGCATTTATATCCTGTGTAATATATCTTTTGTCTCAACAATATATGAATTTTATATCCATTTTATTTGACATGAATAATAATTCCCAGTATAAAACTCTGTTATTTTGAACAAGAACTGAATGCATGCTACAATTTCCTGTTTAATATGCAATTGTTAATAAAATGAGAACAAAGTTCCTATTAAAATATCCATAGCAAAAATAATTGAACAGGAGATGCACCAGTGGTAGAATTCTCAGATGCTAGATCCTGAAATTCCTCAGATGCTGGAAACTGATTAGATAGAATAACAAGGTGCCATCTGTTTGTATTTATTGGCAAGGGAAAAGTGGTTTATGTAAATTAACTTCTCCAGACTCCCTTATTCCATTTTGTCTTACTAGTAGAAGATGGAAATCCCTTCCAATGCAACTTTTGCCAGCATCCTACACCAGCAGAATTAAAAAAAAAAAAAAAAAAAAAAAACAAACTTCCAGGCAGCCAAAAGTAATATTTGAACAACTATCTGTCCTAAGATTTGTGTTTTAGAGGTTTACAGCAAATGTTGCCTCATGAATACTGCATCTGCTTAGGGAAGCCATTCTGAGTTTCAAAACTACTCACCAAATAGGGCAAGACATTGAAGCAGATTTTTTTTTTAAGTGGCACAGTGTCCCACACAAATCACTGAGATGCAGTTACAGTATTGTGAATTTCATTCCAGTTTGCCACTTAATTATTGCATGGCCTTCAGCAAGTTACTTTATACCTCTCCTTTTCTTTCTGCTCACATATTTCTTTATACTCACTTCAGAGGTGGAATGGAAGAATGGATAAAGGGCATGAAATATAAAGGTAATTTTCCACTAGGAATAAGGCTTTACTTCTGGATAGCTTTTTTTCTTAAAAAAAAAGCTTTCAAAGTGTAGTCTTAATACAATGGAAACTGCTGTCAAGTGCTCCAACACTAACATACACCAAGATTATGCCTTGAAGTTCTGGATTTGATACTGTTAGATGCGATTTGACATTAGGTTTTATTCACAGTGCTCCTCTTACCCTCAGGTTTAGGTGCTCATTAAGAAAAAGGTGTAGGGGTTTTGCTGTATCCCATTTTGGACACAGGATTTTAGTAAAAAGAGAATATAATAAGCTTGACCTGGGTAAGACAAATTGTCCTGAAAATGGTAGAAACACAAATCCTACATTAAAATAACCCCAAACCTATTTCCTTTGATATAAAAAAACTTCTTTTCTGAATCATGGGAACTTTAAAGTGTTTCAGGGTTTTTTAAATAGCCACAGTGTCAAGGACAGCTTTTTCCTCTGATTCATAATTTGAAATACCTTTTTATTTTATTTCAAAACCTTTCCCGTGCTAATCCTTGGCCAAAAAGACAGATTGAGACAGACATACAATGGTTAGCGTTTCAGCTCAAAGAGTTAAAACTCATGCTGTCATGATAATTGTCAGCAAAGTAGCTGGAAAAGTAGATGTGCTGCCATCCATATGATAGCACAGTAAGCTTTGGTGTTTACAGGAAAAAAATATTTTCCACAACAAAAAAACAGATTTTAATGCAATTTTTATTTTTTTACAGCTTAGGTTAAAATTTATCTGGAACATATTTTACTTACAAAAAAAAAAAAAAAAAACACTTCTGTATTTCAGTCACACTTCCAACCCAAGACAGCAGCAGAAAAGACAAGTGTAAGACTGTTAATTAGTTGGACATGAGCTTTTCACTTGATCTGAATTTAGAGAATAACATATCATTTTCTCCTTTTATGTTAGAGTACATACTGCCCATATCACTGCCATGCCAACACAGGCACATTCTTAAGTATCACTTAAGAGGGAAATTACATGAAACTTTAATTTCTATGCACCTTTCAAAAGCACAACTACAACAAGAAAACAACAAGAAGTGGGAACACAAAGAACCAAGAAAGAACTCCTAGTACTCCTATATTTGTAACTATAAGAGTAGCTGAGCACTTTGTAAAAAAATAAAACTACATCCAAATGCAGATAACAGCTAAATATCATTAAATGGCCAATTGTGGGAGATATCAGCATAACTTTCATAGGACAGAAGTAAATAAATGAGTTAATTTGCTGTTTATCCTCTCACAATCTTTTATTTTCTAATACAACATAACATGAATAGTCCCCATGTCTCAACTTCCCACTTTCCCAAAGAATCAAGCTTCCAAGAGTGTGAATAAAAGAGTTCTTCCAAATTCATTTTTAGGGTCACAATTTCAGCAGGTACAGGGTTATCTGCCTCTTCTCCTTAGCTTACCACTGTGCACATCTGGGAGCAATAAAATGTGCTACAGGAGAGAAGTGAGGGCTGTAGGTGTTTGGTTGTCCCTGATGACTTCTATCAAAGGTGTTTCGATGGCTAGTGCATTTAGTGTGCCCCTGGAAACTGGAAGTTTGGATACACTTACCGTCTGTAGTGCTGCAGAGGTGCTTACCTTATCTTTATTCACTTATGGCAGACAAGTGGTTTTGTCCCTTTTCTGTGCCCTTCCAAAGCTCTTTGATGTGACTCTGGAAGGATCTAGTTGTAGTTCAGAAGATGCTAATGGCTCTGCCGTGACTTTGGCTGACAGTGGAGAGGCAGCATGTGCAGGAAAGCCACTTACAGTAAGAAAACCCAAAGGGATGGTTTCTCAAAACAGTTGGTGGTGGGACCAATTTGGTCCCACTAGGTTGGAAACGTATGTTGTTCTTCAGTGCCTGGAGCTCACCAAGATTGTATTGTTAATTCATCCAACAGCAGAAATCAGAGTCAAGTCTTTAGAATTCTGGGGATACCTCACTTAGTGTTCCATCTCCTAATATCAGAGCCTAAGGAAAAAGCAAAAAACTGCAGTTGCATACAGCAGCTTGGACTAGTGCAAGACCCACCCCCAGCTGCTGTTCTTCTCCTCTGTTCTGGAGCACAAGAGATACGGTGAAGATGCAGCTGGGGTAGGTCAAAAATCCAAAAGCAGGAGAGGTGTCCTGAGCCTGAAGTACCATTTTGGACATAGTAATCACAGCAATCACTTTGATGCTTTCTGGCAACAGACTCAACTTCACAGTCCTGTTATTCCCCTGTTATTCTTTCATTATAAAAATCATGGTTAATACTTGCTAATTATGCTGTGCCAAAATATATCTGGTAGAGACCAGTATGCAATACATACTGGTTGTAGGTCTGTATTGTGCTGGATTTTGAGCAAGAAAATACCACAGCTGCCACTGGCTCCACGCAGGAAAAGTACATGCTTTCTTGCAGAAGGAAGCAGGGTCTGCTGGCCCAGGGTTGCTCTCACCATGGAGCCCTGTGTCACCTGTGAGACTACAATTTCACCATAAAATGCAGCACAAGAACTTGATCTAGTTCTGACATCTCTATCCTATCACTTCTTCCACTTTTCAGAGGACTGGTTTAGCAGATTACAGTATGTATTATAAATCTGGCTCTATACTGCCCATAAAAAACAGTTCCAAAAGGACCTTCATGCTAACTATTATATGATTGAAGTACATAGCATATCAAACTACATTTACCTTCTCAAGAATAATATCCTTTCTTGTAGAAAAACAGTGACTACTCACATAAGTCTTGTTTCTTTGCTTTCCTCTTTATGCAATGTCCTGATAAAGTGATAATTAAAATCTCCTTCTGAAAAAGTATGGTAGGGTTTACAACCTACACACATGGTTTAAAGACACATCTTTCAGAAACACTTTCAGGTCTCTGCAAATTCAGTGGGGTTTTGTTTTCCTGCAGTTATATTTGTTTTGTAATAAACTCTGAGATTTGACTTCATTAACTGAAACAAAACTGCTTGTTAAAGAAGGGTAAAAGCACACTAAACTTCTTTCTACTCTGAATATCTGGGGAAGTCAGGGTAGAAATGATATTGTAGGTTTGTTTCCTATGACATTCTGTTCATTAACATACAAATAGGCCAGATTCGACTAATATTAGTATAGTAGTCAAAAGTATAAAAAGGATGCTTTTTAATTACTTATATATTTTGGAGACTGCAGCTGTTAATGCTATAAAGGCATTTTGACCTTGGTAAGTTGTAATGTATTGAAAATGAGCAACTTGCAGTTCATGCTTCCTATAAAGTGAAAAAAAAAATCAGTTAATTAAATTATTTTGTTCTAATGCTAATATCCTTAATCATGTAGTACTCATTAACCAGCCACCACATAAATGTGCAACTGTGAGCTTAATAAAAGATATTAAGATATTTCTCAACATTATTTAAGAATAGCATGAACTCCAATCATAAAGTTTTGATCTACTTAAAGAATAGCATGTTCTTTCTTACAGAAGTAGCATTCTTTTAAATCAGGACTCCTTTTAAAGCTCTCAATCTCAAAATTAGTCAAGTAGTGGAAAACAGTCCAGCAAACTATTGCTTTACAGGAACATAAAATAGCCTGGGCTAGCTGCTCACCGTATGAAACCCTGTTTGGCCTGAAATGAAACTCTGCAATAAGCAGAAAACATTCCACTCCTACTGAACACAAGTCCCTGTCCTATCCATGTGAGAGAGGACAAGAACTTTCTATATTTCACATACAGAAACAGCATTTTTTACACACAGATCTGGTACAGCACATCTGAAACAAATCTGTTTCTGCAGTCTACAGGAAAACACTTCAACAAGCACTTAAAAATCTGAACGGCAGGTGACTGTGATTAGCTATTTGTATAATTAGTTTTACTGATCATAATCCACTTATGCAAAAAAACAGTGCACTTCGACACTACTCCTGCTCCAGGGAGTCTACATGGGCATTGAAGGATCAAGTGTGCATTCCTGTTTCCATGAAAACACTAAACTCTGGGCTGTTTGTTAGGATGAGGTTCACTAACACCCAACCATGAAAATAACTTCAGCTCCCAGGTCCTGCCCACAATGCCCAAAGCCACCAGCATAGCTAACTCAGATGCTGCCCATCAGAGCAATTTGTATCAGATGTCTCCTTAGTTACTGCCCCAGTAACTTTGGGTATTTGCATGGACTGCACTGGTTACAGAGGCCAGTTTCACTCAGAACAGCTGACAAATCCCTGCTTACACGATAGAGGGGAAAATATTTAAAGTATCTTAAGAAGTGCAAACCTCAAAACTGTTTTCCAGTCTTATGTATTCCAAATGCTGAACACTACAAGATCATACAATAGGAACACAATCATAAAATGGTTTGGGTTGGAAGGAACTTTTAAAGGTCATCTAGGCCAAACTCCCAGCAGTTAGGGACATCTTCAACTATGTTAGGTTGCTCAAAGTCCCAACCAGCCTAACCTTAAAAGTTTCTGCAGATAAGACATCCACGACTTCTCCAGGAAACTTGTTCCAATATTTCACCACCCACATTGCAAAAAAATATCTTCCTTTAATGTAGGCCGAATCTAACCTCTTTCTGGTTAAAGTTATTCCCCCTTGTCCTATCACTACATGCCCTTGTAAAATCCCTTTAGGTACTGGAAGGTGCTATAAGGTCTCCCTGGAACCTTCTCTTCTCCAGGCTAAGCAACCCTAATTCTCTCAGCTTTTCATCATGGGAAGGTGTTCTATCCATCTAATCATTTTTGTGGCCATCTTCTAGACCTACTCTAACAGAGTAGGTCTTTCTTGTGCCCCAGCTCTGGACACAGTGCTCCAGGTGGGTCTCACCAAAGCAGAGCAGAGGGGCAGAATCCCCTCCCTGGCCCTGCTGCCCACGGGGCTCTGGATGCAGCCCAGGACACATCTGACTCTCTGGGCTGTGAGTGCCATGGCTGGGGTATGTGCAGCCTCTCACCCACAGCACCCCCAAGTCCTTCTGGGCAGGGCTGCTCTGGATCTGTTCATCCCCAGCCTGTGTTGATACCAGGGGTTGCCCTGATCCAGATGCAGCACCCTGTACTGGTCTTGTTGAATATCATGGAGTTCCCATAGGCCCGTTTGTCCAGTTTGTTCAGGTCCCTTTGGATGACATCCCATCCTTCAGGTGTGTCAACAGCACCACTCAGCTTGGGGTCATCTCCAAACTTTCTGAGGGTGCACTCAGTCCATGAAGATATTAAATAACTCTGGTCCCAATACAGAACCCTGAGGGCAACACTTGTCACTAATGTCCATTGAGACTTTGAGCCACTGACCACCACCCTCTGGATGGGACTGTCTGTCGCTGCCGAGCAGGACGGGAACAGAGAACTCTAGATCAGAAGGTAAAGAAAATGAGCTCTGATTTATTTCAAATATACTGCTCTATATATAGAGAACATCGAGAAGACTAATTTCATTGGTCTTAGAGTAAAAACGTCACACCATTGGTGTGCAGTGAATGATGCACAGTGGCAGAGCATATCTATAAACAATGTGAATAACAAGATAGATTAGAGAATTATTTACATTCTTTCCCAACTGTTTCCCAGGCTCTTGCCTGGTTAGAAAACCTTTCTCTTTCTCTCTGACTGAGCTGAGAATATCTACAACTGTCCAACCATTGAATCCATCTCTTTCCAGTTTGAAGAGAAGGATGTCATGGGGAAGAAAGTCAAGTACTTTACAGAAGTCCAGATAAATGACATCTGGACTTCCCTTGTCCAGTGATGGAGTCACTTCATCATAGCAGGCCACTGGGTCAGTCAGACAGGAATTCCTCTTGGCAAAGTGGTACTGGCTGTCTTGAATTTTCTCCCTATTCTCCATGTTCTTTAGTACAGCTTCTAGGAGCATACATAGCCAGGCTGACAGGTCAGTAGTTCTCCTGCCTTCCTCAGGAGTCTGGGATCTCATCAGATCCCATAGTCTTATGTATGTTCAGGGTATTCAAGTGGTCATGAACCTGATCATTACTCCCCCAATCCCTGTCTTGCTCTCCACTGACTTGAGAGTTTTGTGAAGAGAGATTGACATTGAAGACTTGAGGCAAAAACTGTTCAGTATTTCAGTCTTCTTCTCATCTGTTGTTACCAGTTTGCCAGCCTTGTTTAACAGGGACAGTACTCCTTCTTTGACCTTCCTTTTCTTGCTGTAGAAACCGTTCCTGTTTTTCTTTGTGTCTCTTGTCACATTCAGCTCCAAGAGCATCTTGGCCTTGATCACCCCATCCCTACACAACCAGGCAGCATTCCTATATTCTTTCCAGGATTCTTGTCCCTGTTTCCATTGTATGTGCATTCTTGCCCTTTAGTTTGATCAGCAGGTCTTGACTCATCCATGCCCATCCCTTCCTTATCTGGTTTCTTACAGATCAAGAGTCTTGTGCTCTAAGGAAAGTGTCTAGAATGATCTGCCAGCTTTGTTCTGCTCCCCTGTCTGTGAGGCAGTTTCCCATGTCATCCTACTGACTAATTCCTTGAGCAGCTGGAGTTTGCTTTCCTAAAATTCAGGGTCCTGACTGTGTTCTTCACCTGTCCCATATTCCTCAGGACTGCACATCCACCAGTGATGTTCACTGCAGCCCTGGCTGCCTCCATCTTTGACGTCACCCATGAGCTCACTTGCACTGGTGACCATCAGGTCCAGTAACAGATCCCTTCTGTCAGGGCTGTCCATTACCTGGCTTAGGAAGTTATCCCCTGAGCATCCCAGCAGTCCCCTGGATTGCCTGCAGCTCACTGTGCTTCTTTTCCAGGAGATGTTGGGGGTTGAAGTGTTCATCTCATCCCAGCAGGATGAGATCTGGTGAGTTCAGTGCCTCCTGTGCTGGAACAAGAAGGTGCTGTTGTCAAGAGGCTCCCCCTGATCAGGCAGCTTCTAACAGATGCCATCCACAAGGTTCCCTTTGTTACCTCAGTCTCTGATTCTCACCCATGAAGTTTTGACCTGTTTGTGGCTGTTCTTCAGGGAGAGCCCTCCACATTCCATTCATTTCTTAAATAGAGGGCAATCCACAGAGAGCCCTGCCTGTCCCTTCTGAGCAGCCTGTAGCCATCGGTAGCCACACTCATCATGGGATTCATCCCACCAGGCAACTAGGCAACTAAAGGCGACTAGCTTGTAGCCCTCTAGCAGCATGGTGGCTTCCAGCTCCTGATTGTTTGAAGATTATGTTGGAGAACTAATTCATCTGTCTGGGGATGGTCAACAGTCCACAGAGATATAGTGAGGTGAAAGTACCCAAGTAAATTACTGGCATCCTCCATAATAAGCTGGGGAGGGTGTTCCATTGCTTCTTACATCCTTATTTATTCTCTGAAAGCTCTCAGTTATTTGGTAAGGACCAAGATCTACATTCATCTTTCCAAGCTTATTGTTCTCTTTCAGGTCAGAGGTAGTGAGAAAGGAAATTGTGTCTGTGGCTTATAACAAGACCTCTCTCCTTTCCCCTCTCTCCAGGGGGAGCAGAGAGGAGAGTCTATCTCTAGCTACCCTGCTGCTTCACTCAAAGGCAGTGTGAAAAATCCTCTTAGGCATCAGCTGGAGTAGTTTTTATTCAGGGCTGTATTGACAGCAGATCTGGGTCAAGGAGAAGTTTCTCCTGGGTGCCCTTGGAAAGGATCATGACAAGGATCAGCAACATGGTGTGGCTAAGATATTACAGTGTGTTTTGTTTGCCCTAGAGGGACCAGACACATGGTGTCTGTGGTAGATTAGTCTTTTCTCATTCTGCATAAGGCTTACCTACAGTGTCCTGAGGATTGAAATACTTTATTTCTAACTACAGTCATCTCTTTTGAAATAGAGCATATTGACAAAATTTGACAGGGTTCTTCAGATATAGAGGTGCTCTTAAAAGCTCCTTGTAGCTCTCACATTGATGGCATCCTTCTCTGACTCCCAAAATGCTACAGGTAAGACTTAAACCACAAAAAAAAAAAAAAAAAAAAAAAAAAAAAAAAAAAAAAAAAGTAAGGCAGAGCTTCTAGGGTTTGGATTGGTATTCTTAAAGCAAATAGTAGGAAAAAAGCACCTCAATTCAGTACTTATTTGCAGTCCTGGAAAGTCCTGGAAAACAGAAACCATTTAACTATTTTACAGTGCTGCTCTTCCACTTTTTGCAGAAGTTTTGGCCTGATAACTATTGCACTAATGACCAATGCTGATTCATGAGCAAGCCTATTAGCTTAAAGGGAAGGAAAGAAAGGCACACGTTATCTTCCGAAACAATTAAGGAAAGCAAACGTCTCTTACGTTTGCTTGAATAGGAGCAAACACTTCTTTTTGTTTAACATAGGTCTAGTCTTACAGTCCAATTCAGAATGCCTTTCCATAGAACACCACATGCTATTCAGGACAAGAGAGGTCTTCAAAAATTTAACAAAAAACTTTTTCAAGGATTTTTTTGTCCTGACTGAAAACTCCCTGCTGGGGGGCATAAAGGTTTGGGGAGTTGTTGTAGGTTGGTTTGCTTATGTGCTCAGTGCAAAAGAAACAGCTAAACAAATGAAAGCAAGGGGAAGACAAGTTTCCAATTTGTCTCACAAAGATCTCAACATGGCCCATTTACCTTCCAAAATATTTGGGGGAATTTACCTTTTCACAGTCCCCATGCTTTTCTACAGTTATTTTCTTGTTGGCAGTTTTAACTTGTGAATTTAAATCCTCCCTACATGCACAAGCACAACACCCAAATGAATAAAAAAGTACATTTCTTCAAAGTGGAAGCAAGATATGGTAGGATATACTGACCTAACACCACTTATAACACAAGCTGCTGCACTTTTCTCCAGTGTGGGATCTTGTTGCATCTCTCAACAACCCAGATAAACTAAATACTCTGTCAAAAACATAAAATACTACAAAAACTGTCAGAGGTTTTCTGCTCCATGAGTTGATTTGATGTTTGGGAGAATGTTCAGAAATATCTAGGTGTGTACAGTTTACAGTGAGGCTTGGAGGGACAAGTCTGGGAAGACGTTTCAGCCTTTCTAGGATGAAGCAATCTCTTAGGCTCTCTCTCTGGTAGAACTGCACTGTCCCCGTGTGGATGCAGATGTAAGTACCTTTGTGTCATACACAGCAGCTACTTCTGTCTTTATCCTTATGAGTGCCAACTAGGTACCTTCACAACGCAATAGCTGAATCCATGCAAGATATGGAGACAGGAAACATATATAATACATTAACTGTGTTCTTACAATTATGAAAACACAACCTGTATGTCAACAAGCCTTTACTTGCTGGGATTTGCAAGTTGAAAAGAGAAAGTGATTACATAATAATTTCTAAATGTGCCACTGAAAATGAACACCAAAGCTCCTTTGAAGATTGTTTTGAAGCCATCTGAGAGGCTTTGTACACTTCTCTCTTGCACATTTTGCTGTGCCAAAGATAACCTCATTAATGCAGGAATGGTAGTGAAACCTCTAAAGAAAATACATACACATCCTGCTGATGGGATGAGGAGGAATGATTCATCCTACACATCTTCAGTTTCCCCCTGGTGTGGATTCTACCTTGCCCTCTTTTTGACTTTTATTTTTTCTTCTCCTTTGTTCAGAAACTGGCATCATTTTGCTAGATGCTTGGTAATATGTGTGTACAGAACTGAATCTTGGCATGCAGTGTTTATCTCAGGAGCCTAAAGATGCATGTTTTTAATGCCAAGAATGTCCACATCTCGTTTCCTCTTTGTTTAGTTGCATCTGGAAGATATCCCTCCCTGTTCTGGACAAAACCCATGGAGTGGTCCTGTTCAGTAGAGGCAATGGAAAGCCAGACAGCTCTCTTCTGATTCAACATAATCTATGATGAAGTGCTATTTTTGTTTCTGTATCTGGAATATTAAAGAGGAAGAGACAGAAACGTGTGTTTCTTGCGGCTTTGTTGCATCAAATGCTCTGTTATATGTTATCTCAACATTTGCTTGTTTCTGGCATGCTGACATTTCACAACCTACAGTGAACAGGAAATCACCAAGAATTACTCTGTTTACTTTTAGATGTGGAACATACATTGCTCATAATTAAATGACAGCACCATAAAGATGTGTATTAGCTACAAACTTCGACTGAACTGCAAGAAAATCACCGTTGGCCATCTTAAACCCAACTATATGCAACTAGTCTGGCTTTGTGATCTCAGCAAAGCATTTAGCCAGGATGTTTACAGAATGACTGGGGGCATGACAAGGAGAGTGGAATTTTCCTCATATTTTTCAAGCCAGTATTGGTACCCCTGCCTCTAGAGATAAAATGCTCAGAAGTGATGCATTTTGAGATGCAGAGTGAAAGTCAATTAATAAAGGACAAAGCATCTCAAATACTGAAAAATGAACATAGGACAGTTACTTGATTTAGAAACTGGCTCTTGCATTGCAAAGTATCTACATTAACCCAAGCTAGCTGGCAGTCATTACTCAGGAAACTGATGTTAGTTGGTATTATAAGGGTCTATTTCCTCTACTCTTCTAAATGAAGCACAGCTGAAGATGGAATGACATGAAACTCTGTCTTTGTATTCCGGAGGATGTGGCTGGTTTGTATCTCCACTCTTCGAGCAGAATAAATCCACATCTAAGAATACATTCTGGAAGTTCATAATTGTATCCAGATGATCACATGCTGGGGTCTGAACTCTCCTGTCTTCCTGATACAGAGTACTTTAGTCATTCTGGTGTTTACAGCCAAGAGCCCAGACATCTACAAACCAAATTAAACTGGACTTAAGAGTAGATGTGCAAAAATACGACTTTCATATATACCAGCAAACACCAAATGCCAAATTAAGTTCTAAACTATCTTTTATGTCTTCTTGCAATTTTCAACCATAAACCTGAACTTGTACACCTGATCTAGTTCACCTTGGTTTCCCACCCAAGATGATAGGTCTACTAGATGATGAACCCTAGTGAATAAAACATTTGGGTTAAGTTCCTATCAGACAAGTAGAACAAGGCATTCTCTGACAAAGGCCTCTTCCACAGGCTGCAGGTGGATCTCTGCACCCCCTTTGACCTCCATGGGCTCAGGGGCACAGCTGCTTCCATGGTCTGCGCTATGGGCTGCAGGGGAATCCCAGCTGCAGTGCCTGGAGCATCTCATTCCCCTCCTTCTCACTTCACTTCATGATGTGCTTGTACTATGAGGACCAGCTGAGGGAGTTAGGGGTGGAAAGGAGGAGAAAAGGAGGCTCAGAGAGACCTTTTCACTCTTTACAAGTGACAGAGGTCAGCCTCTTCTCCCAGGCAACCACCAACAGGACAAGAGACACAGTCTTAAGCTGCACCAGAGGAGGTTTGAGATGGAGTTTCTTCACAGAAACAGCGATTAGATAGTGGAATAGGATGCCCAGAGAGGTAATGGAGTCACTGTGATTGGAGGTGTATAAGGAAAGATTGGATGTAGCAAAGTACCATGGTCCAGCTGACAAAGTGTTCCATCATAGGTTGGATTCAATGATCTCAGAGGTCTTTTCCACCCTAATTGATTCTTTGGTTCTGTGATTATTTGATTCACTGACTCTGGTGCTTACATAATTCTTCCTCTCTTTTCTGGCCACAATTACATCTTTGCAATAACTCTTCTTTATTTTTCTTATATATATATTATCACAGAAGTGTTACCACTATCACTGATTTTCTTGGCCTTGGCCAGCAGCAGGTTCACCTTGGAGCCAGCTGTCATTGGCTCTCTCAGACACAGAGGAAGCTTCTCACAGCTTCTCACAGAAGCCACCCCTGTAGCACTCCCACTACCAAAATCTGACCACACAAACCAAATACAACAGATGTTGAATAAGGACACTACACTTCTACTGAAAGAGGGTTAAGAAATTCTCACTAAAATCTGGCAACCATTCTCTTGCAACAGGATGTCCTCATCCACATGCTGCACTGGCCCTGCTAAGTCATGACAACACTGCCATAAAGAACCACACTTCTTCTACAAAGGTTATACTCCTTTAAAAACTACCTAAGAGGCACGTATAATACAGTATAGTTTCTTTCAGAGTCCCATTGTATTACTGCCAATGGAAGGACAGCAAAATTCAGACCAAGTGGAAGACTCAATGCTGCTGATTCAGGTGATAACTTAGGATCTGTGACAGTGGTTTAATTTCCCAGCTCTTGTTAGTGACTTTTGGTGTGATCCCAGGAGACTTCCTTAAATTTTCTTTTCTTACACCTCCTTTTTTATAAATTTGGCTGTTGCCATGTATCTGTATACACTGACTACTCGCTTTCCACCCTCCCCTGATCACACATACAAGCAGGTGAGCTCTCAAATACTACCATAGTGGAGTTATTGGGGAGCTTAGATAAACCTGATGCAAGCAAGAAGAAAGACATCCCTCCTGCACTTCCAATAGTGCATGCTATTGCAGGACTATGGAAGGCCCCAGAAGAAAAGGGGACTTTCAATTTTGCTTTCAATTTTGCTTTCAATTTTGTAATTACTTTAATTATATGCAACCAAGAATTATTTGCTGTGCATAGAACTATTATTAATTGGTGTGATGTTGGAAATACTGGACTACTAATCAATCCCAGAACCAGCTATTATTCATGTACATAATAGAAAGAGAGCCCCCTTGAGTCTACAATATAAGACTGCTGGCACACACAACTGTTTAAGTATTGGGGTCTTTCTGAAGTGTAAATAAGTAAGAATTTACTAAAATGAAATGCTTGAACTAGATTTGCAGGGAGGAGAAGGAAACCAGCTTTTTTTTTTTTTTTTTTTTTGCAAGACAGAAAGAATTACTTTTATACAGGACGTCTGGTTCATTACATTCCCCAGGAACATGGATATCACAGCTGAAGGGTTTCAAGAGAAGTAAGTGTGGGAGTAATTAAAGAAAAATATTTTTAACTATTTCCAAAAAAACCTTTATTTCAAAAGCTGTTTGTGTAGTCCAAAATCAATTACCTAGATGATCAGAGGGTAGCCAACAAGAGAAAATAAAAAGGGCTTAGTGAAGTTACAAGCCCACATCTGAAGCAACACAATCTCTGTGGCAGCAGCAATAGGCAGTTCAAGGGTGTAACTACTGCTGCATGCAGGGGCAACCTTAGTGCTAGAGAATGCCAGGAGCCTTCTGCTGCTGGATGAGAAGGAGTCATGTAGAGCCACAGCAGGGCTCATTGATGGAAAAAGTCCTCAGATGCAGGAGTGACTCATGTGAGCCTCCTTTCCTACTGGAACAACATTGAAAAGCAGATTTTGGAGCACATGTGTGGTAGTACATTTTTTTCTCTCTTAGGATATTTTATAGAAGTTCACAGAGAGAAAGTAAGAGAAAACAATTTCTATTTCTACCCGTTGTTTTTCCTATGTGGAATGTGCTTGGAGAATTGTTTACCTGGGGTGATTGCTTGATTGGATTCTGGTGAGGAGTGTTTGAACCTGATGGCCAATCAGATCCACCTGTGTCTGGACTCTCAAGAACAGGGTCACAAGTTGTTAGTAGTTAGATATGGTAGTTAAAGAAAGTAAGTATATAGTTTTAGTATCTTCCTTTATATAATATATCAATGTATTATAACATAGTTACAATAAAAAATCATGCAACCTTCTAAACTAATATTAGACATCATCATTTTTTCTCATTAAGTTCACCTACATTTTACAATACACATGACCTGCTCTCTGTTTTTAAACCACTGCTTCAGCCCCTCTCACTGCTGCTCCATCACTTCCTTCTTTAGTCATGTCCAATATGTTAAATGCAGTTAGTATTAAGAGGAAACATATAACGCCATTGAAGGATTTGTGTCTGTCCCCCTACCCTCCTTCTAGTAGATCGCACTGGAAACTCTGTCCTGAAGAAAAATTGAAGCTGTGGCCATTTTTTGCTCCTCTTCACAACCGACTATGACTTGAAGGTTTCAGTTAAAGAAGAAAGGAGGCTACATTCTTCTGATGAGCATAGGAAATTGAAATAATAACTAAACAAACAAGAGACCATTTTGATTATGCAAGCATACAAGCTGAAGCACAGCCAGGCAAGTAGATGAACACACAGGACAAGAAATGAGAAGGTTAAAACAAAATAATGAAACTATGTGAGAAAGATTAAATTAAGAATTCTGGAGACTGCTTGCAATAAAGAAGGATGGGACACCATGACTAATTCATTCCTTTCTAAGAAATGTGCCATTGAAAAGCCATCTCTTTTTGCCTTTAAATTCAGCCTTCACCTTGTTTCTGCATCACACAGTATTAATTAAAATAACAAGTATGTGACAGAAGAACACTGGGAAAAGAAGGCAAATTTAGAATACAAATTTTTAAATCCCTCTCAAAAGTGAGATTAGTGTCCTTCATTTGCATCAATATCAATCTTGCTGGACAAATCACTGTGTTTGTTCTATCTCCAAGTCCTAACTGCTCAAAAAGGATATTTAAAGGGTTTCCTTTTAAAGTATGCATTTGCATTATGAAAATGAGTAACTAACGCCAGTAGCACCAGCTAGTCTCTCACACAAATTTTGTTGGATTTCTTGGTAACACCTAGGAGCCCCAATAACAAACAAGCATGAAACTGTGCTACCCCTAGACAAGTAGAGCCTGAAAACAGTCTTCTTTCCTTACAACTTAAGTATTCATTGTATCATAGATTCATGGGTTCATAGAATGGTCAGGGTTGGAAGGAACCTTAAACATCATCTAGTTCCAGCTCTCTGTGATGGGGTGGGATATCTTCCACTAGATCAGCTGATCAGAGTTCCATCCAATTTGGCCTTAAACACTTCTAGTGATAGAGAATCTGCAGCTTCTCTGGGCAACCTGTTCCAGTGCCTCACCACCTCACAGTAAAGAATTTTCTTCCTAATACTTAATCTAAACCTACTTTCCTTCATTTTGAAGCTATTTCCCCTTGTCCTGTCACTACATGCTCTTGTGAAGTGTCTCTCTCCATCTGCCTTGTTAATTCCCTTCATGTACTGGAAGGCCACAATTATGTCACCAGAAACCTTCTCTTTTCCAGGCTGTACAAACTCAACTCTCTCAGCATTTCCTCACAGGAGATGTGTTCCATCCCTCTATCTTCATGGTCTTCATCTGGGCTCACTCCACCAGGTTGATCTCCCTCCTTGTCATGGGGCCCCAGCTCTGGACGCAGTGCTCCAGGTGGGTCTCACCAGAGCAGAGCAGAGGGGCAGAATCCCCTCCCTCCCCTGCTGCCCACGGAGCTCTGGATGCAGCCCAGGACATGTTTGGCTCTCTGGGCTGTGAGTGCCATGGCCGGGGCATGTCCAACCTTGCACCCACAGCACCCCCAAGTCCTTCTGGGCAGGGCTGCTCTGGGTCTGTTCATTCCCAGCCTGTGTTGATACCAGCTACTGATCCAGCCCCGGTGCAGCACCTTGCACTTGGTCTCATTAAATTGCATGAGATTCCCATGGGCCCACTTCTCAAGCTGGTCCAGGAAGTTGTAGGCATTGCTCTGTATGTATCTTTGTATTTTTCCTAGCACTAGGGATAAAATGTTGAGCTGGAAATGCTGGAGCCTTTGCCATTTGTCAATGCATTCCCTCAGGTGAAGTAAGAGAAGGAAACTGATCCAGGGAGAGAACATAGGAATTCTGGTCACAGTTTTGCACTGACTCACTGTAAATGCGATAATTTTCTATAAAATTCGCTACAGGCACTATAAAAAAGCAATATGTAATTCATTATCTGACTTGTGAGCTATCACCATGTCTGCAACAGAAGGCTTTCAGCAAAGGAGCAATTTAATTTTATAAAGCTGTTGACTTTTGCTATGCCTCCTAAAATAAAGCATGTTGTTTTAGGCACGCTGGTGAGAAGCATGGATCTGCTTGTTGTACTGAAATTAGACATTTCAAGTCTCTACATACAATTATTTCAAGATTTGGCAATGACATTCAGTGAACAGGAAAGGCCTTCCTAACCAGAAACAATGTGCTTTAATCTTCTGTAAAGAAGCAGTCTGTGTGTAGTAAGGAAAGCCACTGCTAGCAGAATGATGAATCATTACTTAGTTCCCTCATCTGTGCCAATTTGATTTAAACATAACGTGACCATGTCTAAGAACCCAAAATGTAAGAGCAGAAAATCTCTCTGAAAGATCACATTTACTCAACTTTAAATCCTGCCAGTTTCTGTGACAGAAAATTCTTTGAGTGTGTAGATGGAGTAGAGATGCAGATAGACTAGTTACACCCTCATGTACAGCCCCACCACCTGTGCCATTGAGGTGACATATGTGGGCTTCCCAAGGACACAGACATCCTCAGCACGTGTGAGCTTCAACAGATGCCTGGTCTGGGGAGGGAGGAGGGGCTGGAGTTGCACATGGAAACTTCCTCGGAGAAAACAGGGACCAGATGAACAGTGCAGAAAAAAAACAGAAAGCCCCCTGAATGATAATCATGGAGATGATGGCTGCACAGAGAAGTCACACACTCCTTGGGTGCACTTCAGCAGCAGGTGGAAGCCAAGGGGAGGAAAGGAACAGCTGGAGGAGACTTTTCTCCTCCTTCCCTAGTGACAGCTTTCCACGACTGCTCTGAAGGCAGAAAAGGAGCACCACAGCAGGCAAGTCTGGATCCTGGCGGCAGGAGCTGGGAGACCTCTAAGGTATCTCTGAGAAAAATATTAAGGAGTAGGAAGATATTTATTATCTAGACTTATATAAAAATTACTATTTACATATTATTTTACCTGTTTTCAGTATTGTAAATAACACCTGACTTAATATCTCACTAAAAAACATTTTTTGCTTACATTTTCTCTAAAGCAGCCTCTTGATGCTGCAGGGAATTTTATCCTAAATTCCCAACAGTGGGCTGTCTCCACAGCAAGAAGGTGGAGGACATAACAAGGGGAAATACAGACCACCTGGAGGATGCTGCATGCAGAAGATACATTGTGGAAAGCTAAAGGTCAGGGGAAGGTTACCTGACAGCCTGACACGGATCACCGTGATATAAATCCATGTACCCGAGAGGCTGAATTAATTAATCCCTGCAAGAAGAAATTGCCAAGGGAGGTTCTTGGGCCCTCAGAGAGCCCCAGCACCACAGACACCAGAGAGTAGTATAAACCCAGTGGGCTTAGCTGTGAGCATATATTAGAGAAAAATGATCCCATGTATTTCTGACACACACATGCAACTCCAGATGCACTGTCTACAGTATCAGGTTTTGAAGAAGGGAAAGCTTATAGTTGGCAGTCAGGAAGAGAAATCTATTTTAAAAGGGCCTCTGGGTGTGTTTTCTTTATACTAACCCTACAGAACACCCTAGAAGAAATACAACATGCAGGAACACTATCCTCTCAATGCAAAACAAGAAATTTTCTTGCTCTTTCTCTTGTCTCCATTCTTTCTACCTTTCCACAAATCCTACCTCCTTCAGCAACAATTCCTAGCCACGTTCCACTGACTGAATTTTTCTGCTATGGAAAGCAATTTTCACTATTCTGCTACTTAGTCGGTAACTATTAGCACAATTTGTCCATTTTCATCAGTGGTATAACATCAATGATCTCAGTTGGAGTCACATCAAGAATTAATGTGGTCTATTAATTTTGTAGAATGCTGTTGATATGCAAGTAGTTATGTTTTGCAGTTGCCAAGAGTGTTGATGACTCCTCCAGTTCTTAGGGCAAATACCAGTTGTTGTAGGGAGCTCTGCACTATCTTACCTAAGCTTTAATTGTGTCCTGATAAAACTTTTTGGAAGCAACTTTTTGTTCAACAGGCTTGTTTGCTTTACCTGCTTATTGTATTTGACATTTATTTTAAATTTTCAGAGAAAACAATGTCATTCCATGATGCATGATACTTCTAACAATACATAATATCAAACCAAATGTGATACATTTGGGAAAAGGATGCATCAACCTTGTACATGTAATGAGCCTACACTCCCTTTCACAGTAGATCCCTAAACTCTTTTTTAATAAAGGACTTGTGTAAAAATTATGAAGTTTGACCTACCACTTGGAACAACCAGATTTCCCTGCAAGGCTTTTTCTCCCATGTATTGACAGGCTTCTCATGTAAATGACAATTTTGACATTTCTCTTTAAATAAAATACACTGTGAATGACAGAATGAAGTTCAGTGTACCTAAAGTCTTGCACTTTGATACAAAAATTGATGTCATGCTATGTCCATTGATCTTTGCTATTTTAAGGACCTAGAAGATTGTTAATTATAACTATTGTGGCTACTGCAGAAATTGAGAAAAAAGGGGAAGGCTAGCAGACAAGAGGAAAGTATTTCAAATTTCATCCATCTAGGAAGACCCATGGGAAAATTATAGACTATTCATAGTATGAAGAAAAACTATTCATTTTAATCAATTACAAGACATTTATGTTAGCTTTTTTATGCTATTAAGCTTTAATAAAAATATGTGGTTTGGATGAATGATAAAAACTCCTGTAGCCATGTTTTATAAATGTATTGCATACTGAATACTCGCATTGGCTTCACAACCCAAAATATTACAGACCCAGATTGTTTGACAATCCCAACAGCTCTGTGGCTCAGAGGAGATCATGAAGCAAAAGTCTATTGATATTGATGGAGAATATGTGCAACTACAACAAGATTTATCAAAAACCCCCTGAACCCTGTATGCATGTATCACACCAACTCAACCAGGCAAAGGGAAATGAGAAATTTGTAGCTGGAAATACAATTTTTCCTTTTGGAACACAAATTTTGTTAAAAAAAGGATTCTGAATGGCCAGTCTGCATACCCAGATAATAAGGTCATGTTTTCAGCCCAACTTGCCCTAGCTTTTTACAAAAAGGGCAAGGGGACAGTGCTGCTAAGAGCTCTATAAATAACACAAGAGCAAACGTTCTCTGCAGTTTGTCTGA
Source organism: Vidua macroura (assembly GCF_024509145.1). Classification (NCBI taxonomy): domain Eukaryota; kingdom Metazoa; phylum Chordata; class Aves; order Passeriformes; family Viduidae; genus Vidua; species Vidua macroura. The sequence continues at coordinate 32,551,484 of NC_071611.1, forward strand.
TCTGACTATGGAGACTGTGCTCTGCTATATTTAGCTAAAGAACAAGTATTTTTAAAAGATCAGAGGAAGAACAAAAATAAGCTAAGCACATCCAAGCATACATTTGAAATAAAAGTTTGAAGTTCAGCAGCTAACTGAATCCACGGGCAATGGAAGGTAAGTAACTTCTCTGGCCTGGTAGAGAAAATCCCTCCTGATTTTCAGCCTCCAGAGAGCTTGCTACAGGCAACAGGGGATGAGGCTTCTGTTGAGGACAGCAGACTGCACAATAAGCAAAAAGACAAGAGTGAGTCTTGCTCTCCACATCACCTAGAACAGACAAGAAGATGACAGCATAGCTCCAACCCTACCTCAGGACCAGTGGAAGGGAAGAGATAATTTGCATCTCTGGACCCAGACCTACAAACAAAAGAGCAATCCAAGTCTATCAAAGAGAGTGAGATTTTTAGTAGCAGTTTTATTTCATGGTTGTTGTAGGTTGGGTTGATTTACTCAGGGGTTTTATTAATGTTAGTTAGGTTTGTTCCTTGTACTCCCCTATTGTTCCCCTCACAGTGATTTGCTCCAAGTTGTTTACCCAGAAAGTTCCTGCCACTCAGACCTGTCAATCTTCTCACCTCTCCCAGTTTTCTCCTTATTTGGTCCCATCAGTCAGGGTTTGTTCACTCCCTGTCAGTTGTCAATCCTGTAACCACCCCCAGCTTCTTCAAGAAAGTTCTGTATCAATCACCCCACCTTAGCCTTTCTATTTGTTTCCGGACTTTGTACCCACCTCTGTTTTGTTACCATTGGTTGTTATAATCCATGTCACTCCCCTGTTTGTTTGTCCCCATTGGGCGAGCCAGGTTTCCACCCCTGTCCGCCCACCCCCTACTTAATCTGTTGCTGTTCTTTGTTCTTCAGCATTTGCTTTGCATTGTGCTGAGAGCGATTTGTTCTGGCCACAGATGGGGGAATAAAAGTTCTTAGGGCTCGCAAGCAAAGTGTCCTTCTCTCATCCCTTCGTCTTCTCTCAGCGTGAAGCTACCAAAGCTGTGTTACCTACGCTGCAGTGCTCAGCATTACCAGGGAGGCAGACACCATAACCCTGGAGTGCCCACTCACGTGGCGGCCACTTGGCCTCTCACAGGCAGTGCTAGCCGGTGCTTCTTGACTGCTTGAGGTTGTGGCAGGTAGCCACCGCACATGGTGACTTGAATAAGTCTTGGTGTGGGCACAGATGAGGGCTTACCTTTAAAAGTGTCTCAGAGGCAGGTCATAAAAGCAGTTTTGAGGTCTTCCTAACCTATGGGCCAATTTAAGCCTTTTGTTAAAGAGCTACTCAAGCTAAAGCCCATCACTAACCTCAGTAGAGCCATGGGACACTGTGGAGATACGGCACCTTCAGAGGATGGGACATGCTGGCAAGGCCAGCACCACACAGCGCTAATACCACCCATGTAAAATGGAAAAGAAATGGGAGAGGGAAAAAGGAAAAGTTTCAACAGATCCATTCACGTGACAATTACAAATTTGAAAGACAGCATTAAAAAGAATATTTGTAAGGATTTTAAAAATCGCAGGAAGAGGAGAAAAAATTTCCAGCAGATCTCTCCAGAATGAGATGTATAGACGGTTGTTTTCATTAAAATCAGGTTTCTAGGCAGCATCTAGAGACTTCTGAGGCATGTGCCTGAAATAAAAATCAGATACAAACAAAGAGCATACAGATGAAACCTGGCCAAACCTTCAGGGAAATTAGCAAGTTACCATGTGTGCTTTTAAGTGAATGATCCTCACGCTTGCTTTATATACACCAATTAAATTTGCACAAAGAGTAACTCTGAGGAATCACCATTATTGTAGTATAAAACAAGCATGAGACCAAACCATGGGGAGTAAATTATTCTTTACTATAGTATCTCTCTTCTTATACTGTTTATAAAAGTGAGAAGACTAGACCCTTGATCGAATAGCCCCACATGCTGGAGCCATACTGGATTATACAGGGGGCATAAAGGCAGTACAAAGAGCTTTCCTTCAATGACATTTCATGCCTAAGCCTTTGGGGACAAGGAAGCATTAGGCATAGTTTCATGTCACTTTCATGTGTTAATGATTGAGATCTGTTCACAACACCATCTAGGATTTTGGGAATGTGAAAAGGGTGGGAAAGGATTATGGAGAGATGTGGATGAGAGGGAAAGTGCTGCAACATGTGCCAATACCTGTGCTAGACATTAACTTCTATTTCTACTACATGTTTTTCATTTTCTCTAAGGATCATAAAATGGTTTGGTTTGGCCCCATCCAACCAAGTGCCAAACAGTTCCAGGGACAGACAAAGACAACTTGCCTGGGCAATGTGATCCTGTGCCTCACCACCCTAACATTAAAGAATTTCTTCCTAACATCTAACATAAACCTACCCTCTTTTAGTTTCAAACCGTTCCCTTTTGACTTATCACTACGTGTCTTTGTAAAAATTCTCTCTCCAGCTTTCTTATAGATTCTCTTTGTGTACTGGAACGTGCTATAAAGTCTTTACAGAGATTTCTCTTCCCCAGGCTGTACAGGCTCTTCCATCCTGCCTTCATAGGAAAGGTTCTCCAGCCCTCAGATAATCTTCTAGCCTCCTCAGGATCTGCTCAAACAGGTCCATGTCATTCTTACATTGGGAACCACAAGAGCTGGACACAGCAGTCCAGGTGGGTTCTCAGCAGAGCAGAGCAAAAGGGCAGAATCCCCTCCCTCAATCTGCTAGCCAGTGCTGCTTTGGATGAAGCCCTGGACACAACTGGCTTTCTGATGTGCAATGACACTTTGCTGGATCATGCTGAGATTCTCCCCACAAACACCCGCAAGTCCTTCTCCCCAGGACTGCTCACAATCCATTCTTCGCCCAACCTGTATTTGTGTTTGGGATTATGCTGACTCAGGTGCAGGACCTTGCACTTGGCCTTGCTGAATTTTGTCAGGTTCACACAGCTCTTCTTCCTAAGCCTGTTGGGGTCCCTCTGGATTGCCCTCCAGCCCAGTCTTTGCAGAATGAATGGGCAAGTGTGACATGATGTGTACAGCAGAGCTAAGCAGCAGGACCTCACTAGCTGGCCATAGTGGCAGAGATAGCAGGAGGAAGCAGCACCTCCCATCCTGGAATCACCAAAAGGGTGAGATTTCTCACGTTCACACTAGTTGTCCTTCTATCAAAAAGCAGGAGTGAGGACTGCAGGGTATGGTGGTCCTAAGAGCAGGACTAGCATCTTCTTTCCCACATGGTAAGACCAACAGACAGACCACATGATGCTCAGAGCAGCCCTGCTTGAGGGAGGGACATTCACAGGTTCTGGTTTAGGTGCTTTGGGTGTCATCTGGTTCCAATTTCAGCATGCCTTACTTTTCACTTTTTACCCTTTTTATCCTCTGTGAACTAATTGACACATTTTAAAAAGTTGTAATGAGTTTTGAAGTATGCACATCATAGGTCTCTCCACTCAAAACCCTAAACTATGCTCTCAGTTTCTCACAGTGAGAGGAAGAGTCATACCTCTGAACTCCACAGGTCCAGCAAAAGTCAACAGACATATCAAGCAACACTGTGGTTTTTTTCCAGTAGTGGGAGAATCCCCCAGCAGCCCATTGGGATGACTCTGCATGAGAAAAGCCCATGTTTCTGGGGAGGTTCTTGAATTCATTTGCAGCTCAAAGAGCAGAGTGGCAGGAAGAATGATAGGAACCCACTGCCTTCAGAGTCCTGGCTCCCAGGATGGGGCTGGCAGAGGACACTGGGGTGGGATTGCAGAGCTGTCACATGCAGGATGGCCCCTGGACATGGGAGCTGCAGAGAAGCTGAAGAAAAAGCATCTGCAATCAGGTGCTTCAGAGGCTAATTTTATAAATTGAAACAACAATAATAATGGTAGAGGCATGACAAGCCTGCTTGCAGCTGGTTGGGATTCAGCTGGCTTTATGTTGTTTTGATTAGCCTGACATACAGCTGGTGGGATCCTTGTATGGGCACATGTGTGGGCAGGAAGATAAACACAGCTGAGCAAATCTGGTCCCTCATCTTGCTTCTGCACAAGCAAGTGGGCTTACCCTCAGCTCAGATAGGAGCCATGGCCATCCTCCCTCCCACATTCAAAAAGGTGCAGCTGTATTTAATGGCAATTTATCACAGGAGCACTTGTGGCAATTTTGCTGATGTTTATTGTTGTAGACAAAGCACAAATGCTTTTAGTGCTGTGTCAAGCTCATGAAACTCAGACAGTTGAGAAGTCAAAAGAAAAAAAAAGGTATCAAATCACTTGGGGAGTGAAAAAGGGAAAAAGCACATCATCTTGACAGAGGAAATAGGATTGTTCCTACTCAGGTCTAGATTCCCCTTCAGGAAGCCTACTTTCAACCAGGTCTTTATTGCAGAAGCTGGACAGACTTCATACAAAACCTGTATTTTTGTTCTTATGACATGTTAATGACAACTGGTTGTAAACAGAAACTGCGCTTGAAAGAAGACCTGGCTCTGGGGGACTGGGGAAGAAAAAAAGAGAGAAAATATTAAGTCATTAGAAGGAGGGAAAGCAAATGTATGAATGGATTGAGGAAGAAAAAGGCATCCTCCCATGGTAAATTTTTTGCAGTTCTCCAGCCTCTTCAGATATACTCTCTACATTTTTCTGCCACTTCTTCAAATGAATGGCTTGACTTCTTCCAATTCCATAACATTTTAAAAAATGACAACATATCATTCCCATAACTTATACAGAAACATGATAGAAAAATATATTAAACTGACAGTATAAAAACTCTGTATTCTGTCTTCCCCTATAGCTTCTAATAACTGGAATTTTCTCATGATGACTAGTAAAATAATTATAGGAGCCACAAGCCTCCCCAGGGGTTAATAAATAAGCACAGATAGCTGAAAAAGCACAGCCAAGACTGCCTCATGGTGGATCCAAGGTTTTAAACCCAGTTCTACTACTACCAGTTTGCTAATTCCCTCCAATAGTACCTCAGTGCCCTGTGAAATTCGTTTTTAGAGCACTCAATATATCAGAGATGCTGGAGGGTTGTAACCCTCAGATTACCATTAATCACTTTGCTACTGGCTCCTCCTCGTCTCTCCCGTCTGCCATCTAAGAGATCTTTGTCTAAATGCTTCCCAACTCACTTTGCATCTGCCAAGGCACTTTGAATCATATCAGCTACCTAGATCAATTTGATGGACACATAACAACTCCACCAGGAGAGAGGCAGTAAGCTTTTCACTAGCATAACAGTCTTAAGAATATTCAGTGACTTATTTACATCTATTAACATGCATAGTTTGATGCAAAAGAACCTTTACCTCCAGTTCTGCTATCTGTGCCCCCGTAAGTAAGTGATATCCTCATTAATTAGGATGCAATGAGAGTAAGTACTTAAGCAATAGCACAGCGGGAGGTGGAAAGCTGAGGTGCTTTGTGCCCATCTGTGAGCTGGAAGGGAACCAAGGGATTTCAAAAAGTAAGCATAAAACAGAGAATATAGATGTTCAAAATGAAGATGAAAATGGCAATCATGACACTGTTTGCCTCAAGCTTACCTGAATAAGAAAAATCCTCTGTATTCATGGAAATGGGAAGTGAGTGGAGCCTGACTGATGTCAATTTACTTAACCAAATGGTACAATATAGCAAATATAATTCATCTTGCCTTTTGACTCTGCTGTGCTACATAAAGTATGTGTTACATACCACCGTGCAAAAAAATTACTTTTTTCATGTATTTATTGTTGGTCAAGCAGTAGAAGTAACTACTTAAATAAATTATTCCTTGCATATTGTTTGGAAACAAGCTTTTAATTAAAAAAAAAAAAAACATTTTCAGCTCTGATTTTTAGGGTAATTATACCAAAATTCTTTGGAGAAGACACAGTATGTCATTCAACCAGCACCAAAAATATGATCCATCAAAAGTATGGTTTGTATGCCATCTCTTGCAGAAACTAGTCTTAAAAGTGAGCTAGAATTTATAAAACTCACACAACACCAAGGGCAGGTCTTGCCTGAGCAATCCAGTGGCCTTTTGTAGTGGACTGGCTGTGTCAGTGCACAAGGGAAGGGGTGTGGATGTTCTGGACTTCTGTAAATCCTTTGACATAATTATTATGATCAGAGGAATGAATTTTCTGTATCAGAGATGATCTAGCTGGAAACATCTGACCCATCTTTGTTAAGGAGAGAAGGAATGAAGCTCTGGCTAACTGCCATTAACCATTGCTGGGCCATTTTGTGGTGGTTGTGCTCCCCCACTGCTCCAGGGAAAGTTGTGACTTCCAAATTCCTTTCTGCTCTACCACAGATAATCCCTTTATTTAAAGTACACCTGGGCCAGGGAGCTCTGCAGCTCAGGGAGAATTAAATTTCTCTGTCCCAATGTGTGCAGACTGGTCAGCTTCATCTGGCGAGAAGCTCTGCTGACATGGGTCTGCTGCTGCAGCTGGGCTGCTGGCCTCAGAGCGCGGGAGCACTGCTCCTCACCAGGGCCTGTGCTCCCTCAGCTTGCTCTCTCAAATCACCTTCCTATTCTCCATATGCCTTAGCACAGCTTCTAGGAGGATTTGTTCCATGATCTTCCCAGGCACAAAGTGGATGTTGGCAGTCAGCAAGTCAGTTTTAAAACCAGCACTGTTTAACTATTGGAACAACTGCAGAATCAACAAAATCTAAGTTTCGGCACTGTTTCTTCCATATAGGAGCTACTCCAGACACAGCCACAAGAGTGGGCCTTTCCTGCCAAATTGCCATCTGTTGGTTGAATTCAACTGAGAATAAGTGTGTTCTTGCCAAAATTCATCCAATTGGACAACAACTTCAGGAAGTTTCCAGCAGCAAGTCTCTCATCTGTCCAGGTGTAATAAAGGGAAGAACTTCAGTTACTCACAGTATTCTGATGAGCAGCTGTGAGTGTAACCATTCTTTAGCAGATATAATACCTAAGCAGCATCAATCATGTAGTCCTGCTGGGAACAAGCTAGCTTACCACTCTACCCAAAATATATTTGGTCAGAAAATATGCAAGATAAAGAAGTCATTTGTTCCCATATGTAGTATATTGACATAATTATTATCTACCAAAATTAAAAGCAATTATCCACATTGTCAGGATTATCTAGGACATGAGATACAAAACAAGGGGCAACAGAATAAACATAGAAACTTGCTGACATGAAAAGGGAAACCAGAGGATTAAATGAAGAAATTTAGCATTCCAGCAGTAATAATTAAATGTAATTCATAGCCTACTTTACTACTTGTTGATTTATTCTAGTTTACCAATGTACTTGCTCATACAAGACAGCACCTCAGGAATTCAGTATCTGCTGGCTCTGGTGAACCTTTATTAAGTAAAAAGTTACCATAAAAAAGACTGAATTGGATCTTCTCTTCAATCCATTCCTGATTATAGGATGGGCCCCTGTGCTTTTTTCCCCCTGTATTTTAAAACATTTATCTGGGGACTTGCAAACCAAATCCAATGGCTGATCATTTAAGGTTAGGAAATGGAGCAACCAAGTGCTTATAAAAAGATCCAAGCCAGTGAGTATCTACTGTAACAGAGAAATCATGCCAAAAGTGATTTTATAGCTGGATTGACAGTGCGTGCACAAAGCAGACAATTCCTACAGACAGCAACTTGCTGAAAGTGCAGGAAAGATGCATATTTTCCACACCAGAGTGCTGGCCACCCAAGGAAGGAGCTAGAGAGCAAGCTGAGGGAGCACAGGCCCTGGTGAGGAGCAGTGCTCCCGCGCTCTGAGGCCAGCAGCCCAGCTGCAGCAGCAGACCCATGTCAGCAGAGCTTCTCGCCAGATGAAGCTGACCAGTCTGCACACATTGGGACAGAGAAATTTAATTCTCCCTGAGCTGCAGAGCTCCCTGGCCCAGGTGTACTTTAAATAAAGGGATTATCTGTGGTAGAGCAGAAAGGAATTTGGAAGTCACAACTTTCCCTGGAGCAGTGGGGGAGCACAACCACCACAAAATGGCCCAGCAATGGTTAATGGCAGTTAGCCAGAGCTTCATTCCTTCTCTCCTTAACAAAGATGGGTCAGATGTTTCCAGCTAGATCATCTCTGATATAGAAACTTCATTCCTCCGATCATAATAATTATTTGTATCCTGCCATTATAAATAAAGTTTTAAAGGATCACTGATTTTAATTTTCTCCATAACATTTCCTTTTCATATGTACTGCCAAAACCACTAACACAAAACCAAAATTAAATAAACAATCAAACTATGCATTCCATGTCTGAATTAAGAGTATGTTATTTTTGTCATCTGTATTTAGAAACAAATTATTTTCTACATTATATTTATTTGAACATAAAAACAGAAATATTTTAATTACTAATAAAATATAATAATAATTTATTTTTGTGCTTGACATTAAAATACCTGCTTCTGCACTGAACAGAAAAACCTTAATTCCATCAAGCTGCTGTCACAACCTCTGCCATAAGTGAATGTCTTGACTGAATTACAGCTTTTCAGTTCCTGCCCATCAATTATTTCATCAAAGATACTTCTTTGAAAAAAAATACTGCCTTCATGCAAAAATAAATCCAGCTGAAAACAACTCCTGAGACTTCCACAAAAAGTGATTGAATAATGATGTCTGGAAGCAGCTGCCAAGCATAAGAAAGCTCAAACAGAACGCAGATTTTGATAACTATGGTTCCTACTCTGTTCTACTTCAACAGGGCCTGGCAGTATTAGAGTTTTGGGTTCTGAGATCGAGACAAAGTGCAACCACACAGTAGAGATAGTACCTTGCAAAAGCTGAGATGCAGAATTTCCTTCACCTAAAAAAAACTCACAGAGGACATCCACAGAGAATTCCCCAGTCACCCTGAAAAAATTTTGCAATTTATATTTTCACAGATATTTGAAGGCCTGTCTTGGAAGCCTCAATAATCTAATTGCAGACACCAAATTTGATTCTCATTTGCACAAGAGAATAATCTGGATTTTTCTAGTAATGCCAACCTGCAGTCTTTGAGATTATATACATTATGCAGCACAGGGTATTTCCCCTGCAGCCCAAGCAAGTGCTCTTTGGAGCTGTAGCAAGGGATCACTGACAGCATTAACCTGTTGACGGCCAAAGATCACAGAATCTTAGAATCATTGAAGTTCAAAAAGACCTCTAAAATCAAGTCCAAATTTGGCCAAATACCACCACTCCACTAAACAATATCATGAAAGTGACACATAGAAAAGTGGTTTGAACTCTTCCAGGAGTAGGGACTCATCTACTTCCCTAGGCAGTCCATTCCAATGTTCAACAATTCTTTCAGTGAATAATTTTTTTTTTTTTAATATCCAATATAAACTTCCCTTGGTGCAACTGGAAGCCAATTCCCCTTGTCCTATCGCTTGTTATCTTGGAGAAGAGGCCAACCCTCACCTGACCACAGCTTCCTTTCAGGCAGTTGTAGAGGGTGACAGTCTCTTTCTCCTGAAACTCTTTTTCTCCAGGAAAACACCCCCAGCTCCCTCAGCCACTCCTCACAGCTTACAGGACTTGTGCTTCAGACCCTTCCCTGGCTCCTTCTCTGGACTCGCTCCAGCTCCTCAGTGTCTTTCTTTTAGTGAGGGCCCAGAGCTGGACACAGCACTGGAGGTGTGGCCTCACCAGTGCCCAGCACAGGGGGACAATCCCTGCCCTGCTCCTGCTGGCCACACCATTGCTGATCCAGGCCAGGCTGCCATTGGCCTTCTTGGCCACCTGGGCACACCCTGGCTCACATTCAGCTGCTGTCACCAGCACCACCAGGTCCTCTCCAGCCACTCTGTCCCAGCCTGTGGCACTGCCTGGGGTTATTGTGACTTGCAGTTAGGATGCAGCACTTGGCCTTGTTGAACCTCACACCACTCGCCTTCAACCCATGATCCAGCCTGTCCAAATCCCTCTGCAGAACCTTTCTGCCTTCCAGCACATCAAGACTCCCACCCAAACTGGTGTCATCTGCAAACAGACTGAGGATGCCCTTGATCTCCTTATCTAGATCATCCATAAAGATATTATCATGTGATTCATTATGGAACTGTCGATATGGGTGCAGGCATCTGTCCTCAAGTAGGACAGCTGTGCATCACCAGTTCTTTTATTTCCATTTCACAAGCAGTATCAAAACCTGACCCTGTTCTATTTTATTTCAAAGCACGGACATATAATGAGTGTATGTGTTCCCTGTCACAAGCAACCCCTCTGAAACCTGGTAGATAAATAGATACACACTGTCTTTTCACAGAAGACAATATAAACCAATTTGTCAAAAACTACACTTAGGAAGAGATACAAAATTCAAATGTATCAAAATAATGTCACTATCAGTAGGAGGAAGTTGGTATGAAGCTTATGCACCCTTTACTGGTGAGTTACCACCATGTGCTGTAGGAATTGACCACTTCTCCCATCCTCTCCCCAGGCAGAACACATGTTCTCCAACAACCTAAGCTATCTCCTAGAACAAGAACCCTTTATGGATGTGCACTATTTTCAGGTGCAGTCAGCAGTTACCCAATTTTATTATTTTAATAAATTATTACTCATTTTCATATGCCTTTGATTTGGGAGTTTCATGACAGTGCTCAAAGAAAACCACTACATGGAGTCATACAAGTCTAACCAGACACTAGTGGAAACATTAAGATTTATTCTTTCAAGATTAGGCTAATTTTGCAGCCCTAAGAAGTTCAAAGGTAATTTGGACTAATCTGAAATGCTACATGCATCTGCAAACCAATCAGTAAAACAAACTAGTGCTTTTGATAGGCGCTATTTACCACTACATAGGAAGAGACCATGCCATTCAAATATTACATTGCTCATTCCATACTAGAACTCTCTTTCACAATATCAAAAGACCACAAAGATATTTGGACTTTGGAGCAGTGGGATCTCAAATGTGAAAATAAGAGCATAAATTCACCCTCAGGCAGTATACCAAGTCTGGCCAAAGGGATCAAAGCAAAACTTCCCCCCCCCAGCCTTTTTTTTTTTTTTTTTTTAATGTGCTTCCAAGTTGGCAACTTCTTTGACAAGTTTCCGTATGACACTATTTCAAACAGAGGAGATAACATACAGTACCATGCAAATCAAATTGCTTAGAAACTAAGGGAAAACATACATCTAGATAAATACATCCTAATGAGTGAACAACTGGCTGATAGGTCAGGTACAAAGGGTTACAGTAAATGGGTTACATCATGCTGCCAACAGCTCGCTACAGTTGGTCTGAAATAAACTGGAACAAGTGAACTAGCAGAAACATGGGATGGCTATGTTGTTATATCATCTATGAAATCCCTTTACCTGAACTTGCATCATAAAGTGTGCAGATCCAGAACACCTTTTCATTGTAGAATGAATGTAGAATTTCACTTCTTGAAGTTTCAAAAAATGTAAAGAAAGGAGAAAGTGAAAACATTATAAAAATATTATGAAAACTTTCTCCCTGATTGATCAACTGAGGTGCCTGGAATACAGGACAGTTCCTGGGTCTTAGAGATTATAGTTGGGTGACAGGATGAAATCCACTATTCTTGTCTACCCCTAAGTACTTTGTCTGGGTATTCTTACGTACTACAGATTACAACTTCTGTCCCTGAACATTTCAGCTAAAGACTTCTGCTTTATAAAATCTAATTTCATCAAGGTGCTGAAACTGACTGCTTTACAAGTCAGCTGAACAGAGTCATCTGACAGAAAACAGACCAATATTCTCTGTGTTTTACAAAATTTCTGCAGAGGCTTCATTGGCTCTGTGGTTTTCAGTGTCCCACTGAAATGGAGCAGCGTAGGTAGTGGTTGGTAGGGACTTCTGGAGATTGTGATCTCCATGCCCTGCTCAAACCAGAACCAACTTCAGAGTCAGATCAGATTTCTCAGGGCCATCTTCACTCCAGTTTGGAAACTCTTGCAACATTTCAAATGAAAGTTACTGTATGTAGAGATGTAGTGAGAAAGCTTAGACAGGAATAAAAACACCAGTCTTACTGAGGTTATTGACCCATTGCTGTTGGTTTCTAATGGTATGCACAGCTACCAGGATAAAGGCAGCAGGAAACCATCTACAGCCATCTGCAAAAAAACACTTTCTTATTGTTCCCTGATGAGATTTCTCTGCCTTTTTTAAGTCACCATGGCTGCCATGTCCCCTTACCTCCATCTAAACAGACTCACTGCACCAGCAGGGGCCATGGACAGCCAGGACCACTCAAGCATGTGGTATCCTACAAGCATCCTGCGAGAACATCTTTATATCTTTCCCCTTGCTCTAGAAGACAGGTAAAGTTTTGTGCCGCCTCTGGACTTTTCCCTGCATGGGTGCACACCCAAATACCTTTGAGTTCTGATTATTCCTCTAACTAACCTTGTAACATAGCTATGGGTTTCTTTCAGTTCTTTACACTATAGAGTACCACTGTACTCTCTAAAAGAAACTGAATAAAGTGCATACTTGAGATACACCAGGAGGATTTTCATCCCATCTAATGTTAAAAAACCCCAAAATGTTAGATATTCAGCTTGCATAAATCAATACAATTTCACTGCTTTAGTAAAAACTATGCAGACTTATGTCACCTGAAGATCTGCTCCCCATGCTATTAAAAGCTGTTAGCAACTGAGTCACAAAACAGCTGCTAGAAATGTGTAAAAAAATAAACAGTAGATCACAAAGCTTTAAAATATCCAAGGCTGTCATAGCACATAAGTACCATTTGAATTAATTACTGCAGAGGTACCAACATTAGGTACATTATCCCCTGCTTTCAGAGGATACAGATTCCAAAGCCTTTGCAACAACAAGACAGCAGCAGCGTAGAAGTACCATCTTATCTGTACTCACTTTGTCTGCTCTGCTCTGCTAATCACTGAGCACAGATATCAGCACAGCATGATCATAGAAGTGCACATCACACTGGTCCTAATCAGACTAAGCTGATTATTTTTCTCTGTAGTAATAGCAGTGAAGTTGACCTGAGCAATCTAACACAAGCAATCTAACAATTACAAGAGGAGAAACTCCTCTTGTAAATCTGTACAGGCCTTGAAGCTCCACCACATTTATAATTCCCATGGACAAACTCTCAGCTAGCACAAACTGATCCCACAGAACTCTGCTGACTAATACCCACTGGGAATCTATTGAAAAGAAATAATGCCCTTCAGCTTTGCAACCAAGAGGCTCAAATAAAACAGAGGTTAAAATAAAAACTGATAAGGGAAATTAGCCATTGGAGGTACATTTCCAGTAAAGGTTTCTTTGCTATTTTAATGAAAAATATCTGTATAAGAACTACACAACTGAGAGAATAAGAAAAGTAGCAACTTACATCTGTGCAAACTCTTGCCTATTCCTCCTGAATAGGCTGGAGGATAGGGAGGCTGGAGAGCTTCAGTACTCAGTATATGACCAGCTTCTTATTAATATGAGCACCCACCAAGGGTGAACATTGGGAGACAGGAGTCTGGACTAAAGGGACCTTCACTCTCATACACGCTTCGTGCAATCAGGGAAAGGAATGCAAGACAGCTTTCTGGAGATGAGACAGCACCATTTTTAGCAGTGATAACACTCACGCTACAGAAGATCAGTACTCAGGTGTGTAGCTGCTGACCCATGTCTGCAGACAAGACACCAAACCACTGTACAATACATATTCACCAGGTTAAGCTTGGTTGCTTTCAGCCCCATTTCTGCTCTCAGCATGTTCATGTGATCCACTAGCTACAGGGATAGAGGTGGGGTGGTGAGGTCAGGTCAGCAGGAAAAGCCACCCACCCAAACTACACCACCTCTTACACAAATGCCCTGTGGCCTTGCCCTCAGGGAAACACCATCTGGCACATGCCCTGTGATCCAGGTACACTTCCATCCGCATTACGGCAGCGTGATGAGTAGGAAAGTGATGGGACTGGGAACTGCAGAGGTAGACCATCATGTAATCCACCTCATCAGCCTAACCTGCCTGGGACAGGATGCAGAAAAGATCACCACATTGTACCTTAAAGGCAACAACGTGAAGTAGGATAGTAACAGGTTTGGATCCTGCTGCACTAGACTGCACACTCTAAAAATCACCAAGAAGAAAAAAGAAAATATGAAGTGTTTTACCCTTTTGCAGACTCTTCAGACTCACAGAATTCACAAGGTTAAGTTGAGTTAAACCCACTGGCCAATGTTCCCCCAGTGAAATCCAGAAGCTATAATAAAGTTCTGTATTTGTTCCCAATACCACAGTATTGGGAACAAATACCATGAACTAGTTAGTTCATGGCCAAGATCTGTAACACCTAGTTGAGGGGGCAAAACTAACATGAGTACAAATTTAGCTATCATAAATGAACTGTGTCTAGCAGACCCCATCATCATGTGTCTTCCACTGCAGCACAGAGAAGAGGCAGCTGCATTACAACCTCTTAGTGCTTAGCTGATAACAACATTAACAGAAAGAGCAAAATCAACTGTTGAAAATCTCCCTCTTTAGATTCACAGCCACACTCAGCATCATGTATTGCATATGTTCTGCTCCAAGTAAAAGCAGACTTAATTTCATCTCCATGTCCTCCAGTTTAGCCATTACATCATTCTGAGCTAGGAAATAGAGCAACATCTAGAAACTAAAATCAGCAAAGGAAATTTTTTCTCATTGCTGAACCATAGCTAGTGCATCCTAATTTTGGTGGCAATAACGAATAACAATTTTTTACTGGTGCATGGGGGAGTAACACATGAGGATCCCAAATGATAAAGCCTCATACTGTTCATTGATGAATCAATTTAAAACCTGATTTATGGTCCATATAATAATCAAATTTATTTGTTATGGATTGCCATTATGTCCTATCCTCAGGAAATGCCTTAAATATACACTTAGAGCTAAAGGAAGATTCATTGCTAACCATATTAGCTCTTGAGTGAGGACAACATCACAAGTCACAAATCTGGGTTGGTTCAAAAGCAGCAACAATCTTGAGTTTTGCTCTATAGGGGGGCTAATAAAAATGCATTTCCATAACGAACAGGAAAACAAGTAACTGATTCAGGAAATGTAATCATTCCAGCTCTCTTTCAGCAACTAGCAAGCTCCTAAGGAAAAGTATCTGTGACATGAATTACTATGTTATTATCTGTGAATGATTGAAACTCCCACTAGGAGTTTATGAAGAAAAGTGGCATACTACAGTGGAATCTGGGGCACTGCAGAGGTACCAACATTAGGCACAGCTGAATTTAAGCAAATGAACCTATAATTCCCCTCAGGAAATGATGAAAACAAATACTGTTGTTTTAAGAGATGTGGATATGTTTCCAGAAAATTGAAAGGAGGCATAAATAGGCCTTAAATAATAAATAAGTATGAGTTTGCTCTGGAATACGATTACTTGTCAATAAAGCCCTCTTGCTCAGTTGACTGTCTGCATGTATTCACAATAGACTGTGATCCCATGGGCTCACTTGGGTGCAGAGCTAAGGTATTAAAGGGCTAGATATTTTGCCTTGTAGTTTTGCCTTTCCAAATGTGATCCTGTTATTTTGACCTGGTTAGTAGGATCCCTTTATTATGCCCTGTATACTGCCTAACCCCCTTGGGTCTTTAGGCATATCACCTGTTGTAAAGTATTAGTAGGCAAGCTTGAAATTTTCTGCTTTCTAAAGTTTTACATGTACCTTAATTCTCCTGAAGACACCAAATTTCAGGTTTGCACTTCTCTTAGTTCTCCAAAGGGTAAAGTTAGAAAATGAGGAGTAAATACAGCAAAGCAGAAAAGCCTCTACCCACAAACAGAACATAAGAGACGCTAAAGGCTGTCAGGCTGTTTCATTGAGCAGCCTATAGCTGAATTGGTATCTGGCTTCTGCTGCTGTCTCCAGAAGAAACTGGAGATGTCTATGCAAGAGAAGGCAAATCTCTACTCTCAGCCAAGACAGAGGATGGATGGGGTAGGAGAGAGAGGCCAGTGGTGGGTCAGGACCACGCAGAGACACTTGAGAGCTGGAGCCAGGCTCATGGCTGTGTCAAGGCAGCTGCATCTCATGTGTCCTAGCTCCTGCAGATGGAGGATCCCAGGCACAATGACCAAGCATTTTCTCAAGGGGTAAACAACAGTGAGAAAGACCAGTCACAGAACTGGGAATGCCTGACTGCTGACACCATGTGCGTCAAGCCTTTGCACCCAGAGATCTCACAGAACGCCCACACTGGTCCCCAGGAGGGACACAGCTGTCCCAGCAGCATGGTCACAGAGGCAGCAGGAGAGGTAGGTGACCTGCACAGTGCATCTCCTGCCCCACAGGTCCTGTGGACACCAAGCTGGCAGCTGCCACTCTGGCTGGAGCTCCTGAGGAAGAGATGAACCATGCGCCTCTCTCTTCTGCAAAGTCAGCAGTTTCCCCAGCCTTTGGTGAGCAGGCAACAGAGAACCAGGTCTCTGCCCTGCATAGCTCTTCTTGCCCACCCAGTCCTTCACCAAGCCAGCTGGAAGCCCATGCCCTCTGCAGGCAGCAGGGAGAGGCAGTGGGGGAAGCACACAGGAAACAAAATTATCTTCCAAAACAGCTTCTGTGTTCTCAGTCTGCATTTCAGTTTACACCTAGATGCATAAAAGTCAGGCAGCCTTTTTTTGTGACTCTAATGGTCCTCTAATACCCATAACTAATTACCAAGTCACTTTGGTACCACAGCTGGTCCTGTAGAAGGTGCTGCAAGTGCCTGACTAGAAAAATGTGTAGTGTAAACCATACCCTTCTCACTGAAGCACTTTCCCCTAACATACCTGCAAAAGTGACACATCAGTTCAGTCTCTAGGTTTATCCAAACTCTACATTCATGCTAATCCAGGCAAGTGTTGATGGGAAACACAAGAAAGAGCTGGACTGTGAAAAGCGCTGAACAGTAACCAGACTAGAAATTTTAGCCATTATGAAGATGAATCAAATCTGCCCTTACACTGCCAAATGGTCCCCATACTTAGAACAAAATCCCTCTCAGGAAAGCTTTCTAGCAGTTGGAATTGGTGTGAGAAACCTCACTTCACCACAGTTACTTTCATGTTTGTAGACAAGAAACATTGTCTTCGTGCTTCCTTGAAGGCACTAAGTGGAAACTCAGTGAAATGAGAACAGCTTGCCTTTTGTGATAAAAGTGTTGGAAATACTTGTAAGATATTCAAACACTATACCTATAGGGCTGTGATAGAAAGCCTAGTGTTTCAACAACTTTTGTCACTAAAACTTTTGAAATTACTTTTTATTAGTTATTTATTTTTGACTGGCTTTCAAACCTTTTAAAATATCAATTTTACAAATGAGATCTTTAATCCAGATAAATTATTTTGGCTGATCCCACATCAGATTTTATCATACAATTTCATAGCATGTTCTTAAATTTAGGGGAGAGGAAATGTTATTTACAAAATAATTAAGTGTTCCTGCATACTTACAGGCATATTCTTCAGAAAGTAGGATGAATAGATGTCATTTTGTGTGAGAGAAGGAACACAAACCCATAAAAACTGCATGCATGTCTATATATAAAACATTGCTCACACCAGGTACATGTAATAAAAACAGTCTGTAATATTCAGAAAGGGCATCTCCCTTCTCTTGTTTCAGTTGAGTTTTTATTCAGATTTTTCTGTTCTTTCATCTTCTCCTTTTCCACTCTTCACTTTATTATTGTTGCTGTTGTTATTGTTGTTGTTGTTATTGATGGCATTGTTGTTGCTGCTGCTTTATTTTTTCAATGTTTTAAAGCTATTAAAAAAATATTAGGCAAAATACTTTATCCTGCATTTTATTTTACTTCATCTTGGAAATTCTGCATTGAGCACAAATAGTGTTTAATCTTCATGTTCATGAATCATGCTGAAGACTACTACACTGAAGCTGAGAAAGAAACCTTCAAACCTTGAGTTTTCTACACAAGTGGTTGAAGAATAATTGCTAAAGTTATCATCTGACCATATGTGCCTTGCATATAATGAGTGTTTTAAGAGACATGTAAGAATTATATTATTATTATTAATAATAATAATATTATTATTAAAAATTAATTATTATTAAAATTATTATTAATTATTATTAAAAATAATAATAATAATAGCAATACCCTTTTTTTACAGGTAACACCACACAGAAGACTACTTCTAATCAACATTTGGAAATCAGTAGCTCTATCTCCACCAGCACACCTGAATAATGGAAGACAATTTCTGTCATGGCACAGGATCAAGCACTAAAAATATGTGTCTAGATGTTATTTCTTACTGCATGTAAAAGCCACTCAGACAGCTGCTGACACTGTTAACACAACCACTTGGTTTTTATCTCCTTTGATGTCATCTAAGTTGTTCTCTAGCAAATAGTTTTTTTTTTAATCTCTTAATGATCTGTTAAAAGTATATTAACTCAAATCTGGACAAAGGTATTTTCTTAAAAGATGATGTTTTGAGAGGCTCCTACATTCCAGATTTATAGAAGACTCTCGTGGTTTGACATGGAAGTGAATTTTTTTCCAGGAAGTTGGGTCAAACCAATCAGTGGTCAGGTTTGGATATTGGCACCTGGAGTGACCACTGAAAGTATGGACACACCTCTGAGAACACAGGGGGTTAAAAGCAAGAACTCCCAGGGGAACTGTCTCCTTGGTTCCGGTGGTCAGAGAGTGCAAACTCTCCCCTGCCCAGCCATGAGCTGGGTGGGGGAGGGGAAGCCACGCGGCCTTGTCCAGGTAGGCCGAGGGGCTGAAGGTCTGGAACCGAGCCAGCTCCTGTGGACGGAAGGGTGGAGAGAAGCGGAGATGTCTTTGTTCCCCCCCCACAGAGGGAAAGTGACAGCCTGACGGCACCTGGAAATTTGCCGGCAGAGGAGAAGGAGAAAGGGGGGGGGGGGATGATGCCCAGTGTGGGAGATGGGATGCTGGACCAAGATATCAGCCGTCCAGGGAGTCTGAACGTTTAACCCTTTCCAGGAAATGAGGGCTTTGTAAAATATTACTCCTCCTTGATTTGTAGTGGAAGAGAGACAGTCTGGGACCTGAGATGTTAGAAGAAATTTTTAGGTGGGAGGAGATGATGAAGTAGCTTTTGGCTGGACTTTTCTTGTTAGCCATGGACTGAACCAAAATCTCCTGCAATAGAGACTGCATTTTAGGGGGATGCAGTGGTGACCCAAGGAGACCTGCTTCAGCAACCACCAGCGAAGGAATGACATAACAGAGGAAAGCTGAGGAGGGAATGGTGATGCCCTCTGTCTTTGGGAAGAAGATGATCTCTATTCTTGGACCCTTGACCCCAGGGGAAAATGGGGGGGGACTGTAGTCCCAGGATGAGAAGCTGAACTGTTGTATTTTTGGGTCCGTGGCAAAGCATCCTTAAAGGAGCCCTATGAGCAGTCTGTCCATGCACGGTGGTGAGAGCACTGTGACATGGAAAGGAGAGTGTCACACTGGCAGATTTTCTCCGGGCGGTTGCCATGTGTGACAGGGAAACACAGGAGGTGGCAACTGTGTTTCCTGGGGGGTCTGTGGTGCAAGAGAGACTTCTCTCTCCCTTGATAGATTGAGTATTGATTATCTGAAGGGTGGTAATTTGATCAGGAATCCCGGGTGATGTTTCATGGTGGGTGTTTTTGGAAATTGGGAGGAGGAGGGGTGTTTTAAAAGGTCTTCATCCTGGATTTAGTTTATGTGTTTTCTGTAGTAGTAGTAGTTTAATAAAGTTTTTTTCCCCTTTGTTATTAAGCTTGGGCCTGCTCTGTTCTGTTCCTGATAACATCTCACAGCATTTATTTGGGGAAGATGCATTTTCATGGGGGCGCTGGCATTGCGCCAGTGTCAAACCATGACAAAGACATTGATTCACTTTCTGTGGGATTGTGAGGACACTTCAGCTCATCCCATCCCAGGAAAAATAAAGTGACTGCAGTTTTCCTTGATGTCCCATGGGTCATCTGCACCCAGGCACCCATCAAAACAGTCTGTGTGTGAGGTGGCAGTGCAGTACCACTGGCTGCCAAGTCCTGGCACAGCTCTTAGGTTTGCTTCTAGTGACAACAAACTCTGCTCTGTATCTGCCTTTTGAACCCCGGGGATCTGACAGGGTATTTAATTTAAAGGCTAAATTCCTGCTTCCCATTGTTCTGTTGTTTTCTTTATCAGGATGTTTTGTGGCACCCCTCCAGTTTCTCCTCATCTCTTTACCATAGATTCAGGCTTTAATTTATTCTTTGCCTCCTTGTTATCAAATTCTTTGAATGAATTTACCTCCACAATGCCCTGTAGTGATTAACCTATTCATTTCATTAACCCTTATTTTTCTGTTTTTGCTAGTGCTTACACATGCACATTTCATTCACCTTCACCAGCCTCAGGGCTGCTGTGAAAACACTCTGACCTGTTCCAAAGAGCATCACTCTCACCAGTGTCCAGGCATGATTTGGAGATAGGTAGTGGTCCCCACAACCAGCAGTACCACCCTGCTTCCAGGAAGTAGAAAAGAGCTGTACAGATGTGAGCTGTACACATTGCTACATGCCCTCAGGGCCATGCAATAGCTCAGGGTCTCCATTATTTATTGGTAACAAATAGCCCTATCTGTACTTATGGTGAGAGATGAGAGAGGGCCAGGAGCTGTCTCATGCATTTGGATGCATTGGTGCAAGATCTGCTTAGCAGCCTGGAAAATCCCAGGCTCCATGCCAAGTGGACCTCTCCGTTACTAAACAGCTACAAATGTGGCCAAAACCAGATGGGAGGAAGGAGATGGGGTTAATCACAATAAGAACCACATTAGGAAATTCTACACTTAAGGGCCAGAATTTTTTTCACCTGTAAAATAGTAGGCTGCTCTGCACGCTTCCTACAAAAAACTTAACCCTTGCCTCACACCAGTGGTGGCAAAATGCACTTGCTCATATCTGAATGTGCTCTGAAATGCTTCTATAAAACTAAATCCAAAGGTTCAGTGTTGTGTTACAGGAACCTACTGCAAAACAGGTTTAAACCCCCACTGCTACAAAAGACTTAACCTATATCATGATACAGAACCTGAAGAGGCACCAGGCATCCAGAGTGTTAACATAATGCCAAGCTACAATCTAGCAGAATTTCAAATCTAGCAGAAGAGAGTTGCCCTTTAAAATCACCACTTCGGAAAAGTTCTGAACTCTGGTTACTCACCTTTTCAAATCCACTGTTGTGACATTAATTATCATACCATTTAGCCACAGAATCATAAAGAGTCACTGAGAACAGGCAATTTCCCATACTCTTCCTATCACTGCCAGCCTACAAATGTAAAAAAAGCTGTGACTATAGCAAATTTTGATAGCAGAAGCAGAAGGAAAGCAGAAAACCCAGATCTGCTATGAGTACATACAACATGTCACTCATCTCTACTGATACATCTTTCCATGCAAATTGTCTTTATATCTCTCTCCGAACATGCACATACATATGATGAAGAATTATGTCATCTTGGAGACCTAGTTTTTCAAGAAAATAAGGTGGAAAACAAAAATTAAATCACAGCAGTCCTTCCAAAGGAAAGAGCCTTGATATAATTTGTCTATGTGAACATAAAACTACATAGGTCACTGCAAGATTAAAATAATTTAAATCAGTTTATGATCCCAGGAAACAAACAAAGAAAGATTTCCCAACATAAATTGAGACATAATGTCTAAAGCATTTAAGGGAATAAACAGAATAAATCAAATCATTAAGAATTTCAAACTAAAAAACTGTGGGGGCACTAGAAAAGGAGGTCAGTTCAACAGTAGCCTGGCTCCAGCTGAACCCACCTGTCCCTGTACTTTGCTGAACTGATGACTAATGAAATACAAGTGCTGCAACCCCCTCAGCAGTTCCTTCTCATTATAAACCAAGGCTCCTACTGACTGGTGTAGCTGTATCTTCCTACCTGCCCCTGTAGAGATGCTCTTTCCTTTCCAGAATCAGGTGTCAATGTACAGCACAAGAGCTGCAACTCGCCGTGTGTGTGGCCACACAAGTGTTGCTCTCACAGTCTTCATATTGCATTTCATAATGAAGTTTTGTTAAAATGAGCCAAAGTCCCACATTTGTTACTTTTTTGCTTCACTTGCCTGAAAAGAACCACTGATGGGGTGCATGGGATGCTCACGGAGAGCAGAGATTTGTGGGAAAGCCAGACAAGGCTGTTTGGTAGCTACAGTGCTCAGAGTGCACTGACTTGCAGAGGTCCAAGCACTTGAGGAGAAACAGGTCACAGGCCCTGGCTGAGATACTCCACCACTACTCATACCCAAATCTGAGGGGAAGCACCCCATTCCCCCTTTGAGCCAGATCAGAGTGCATCTGCTGAGACAGCAGTGTTTTTCCCTTCTCTGTTTCCCCCAAAGGCAGTAATGGATGTCAGATTGTATTAATGAAAACAGAGGAAAATGCTGGCATAGCAGAGGTGCCTGGCATAGCTGCAACGTCACCTCTGTGACACCATTAGCCCAGAAGAGCAGCTCATGAGTACCAGCAGTGTTGTATGGCCTGTGCTGGCACACCAAAGACAGCTGCAATTTTTTGTAGCATGTAGCTATACATTTCATTTTGGCACAGATAACCCCACACTGTTGCTTGAGGGCAGACGTGAAGAATGAGACCTTTCCTTAAAGTGGTGCAGTGTAACAACAGTTCCTCACACATCCACGTTTATCTAACAAATGTACATCTAATAAACAATAAAGACCCCGTTCTTTAATGTTTATATATTGGAATTATTTCAACAGAGAGCAGTGCATAATTCTTGGGGCATTTTCAACCTCACTAAGCTGGAGAAAAACATTCAGGATACTGATTCAGTTTCAGCCCTACATCTGAAAAATCCTCAAAACAGTCACCAGATCCTCAAATCCCACTACTACAAGAATTTATTCCCCAAAACAATGATGTTCCTTTAAAGCCAGAGCTGGGAGCTTGTAAATCCCAGCACAATAATTGCCCTTCTGCAAAAGGCTTCAGACTGACAGTGCTCTGCTAATTCACACACCCAGGGGTGCAAATACCTGCCCCAGAGGCTTTGGGTGCCTGGCACTGTGTTGTGAACAGTCAGTAAACACTGATAGGCCTAAGCAGGCTCCCTGAGCCTTTCTCCTCTTTTAATCTCATTGTATTTTAAAAATCCTCACATATAGGCATACAAGAAAGGCATTTATGTTCAAGAAAAATAAACTGCTGGGTTTATTCTACATTTTCAAAGCAGTGCACATATAATTTACTACAGATGAAAGCTTAATATTGCTTTAATTTAAGCCAGCTGACTGCTGGAAATGTGATTGCTTATAGAGAATTAACACCATATGATAATTTGTTTTTTTCCAGAGTTCATCACTTTGAACATGGAGATGAAGTGAATATTTTCTGGTCATAAAGAAAATGAAAATCTTTAAGGGATTTTAAAAACCAGGATGATTTAAAGCAAGACAAATGGTACCTGTTTTAAGCTTGCCCTCCCACATTATAAAAGGCTCCCTTACCCTTGATCTGAAACAGAATTGTGGCTGATGACAGCAAATACATATATGAAAAATATTAATGTGCTGCTGACTCCAGGGAACAAAGTCACTGGTTCTTTATCGAATTTCCTGTGGTGACTCTTTGATCAGAAAAAAAAATAGTAAGTTATTTTTTAAAATCTGTCATCAAGTGAATGGTACTGCTATGATATATTGTAATAAAATTCAATTTTAAATGGTCTTTATAATCGGAAGGACTGAAAACAGAAATACAGGAAACAAACATGCAGAATTCTATTATGTGGGTGGTAAGAAGAAAATTAGTCTGAGCTGTGGTATCTGAACCTAACTACCATCTTTCCCAAAGACTGTGGGGGCTCTGTCTTTGGGTGTAGGCTATATTTACCACTTTGTGTTATAACTCATTCTAGTATTACATTTCCTTTCTCTTTTGTTTGACAGATTGATATACTGACTCTTAACCAACGGAAGACAAAACTGTGCAGATATTTTTCTGGAGAGCTGTGGATAGAAAAGTGGTTTTTTCCCTTCTTACCATGGAAAAACTTCCATCCCTAAGGGCCACCTTTTCAGTTATTCAATGCGTACAAATTAGGTACTCTAAGAAATATAATAAAATATAAATACCCAAGTGTGTCAGTTTTTTAATTGCAAGTAATAGTAGGTCAGGTTTTTCCCATATGTTTTCTTTTATGTTACACATCCTCCCTGCTTGAGGAGCCAGCTACAGCCTCTATCATACAGCATCACCCTCTGAAGGCAGAGCTGACCTGGATTCACCTCAGCAGAGGTCTGTAGCATATTCCATGCCATAGCTGGCAACTAGAGGGAAACATCCCGTCTCTTACCGATAGGATTGTACTGCTGTGCAGCCAATGCAAAACTACCAAACAGCAGAACACACGTGAATCCCACCTCTCAGTAGTTTGTATTACACGACTGAAAAAAGATCCTTTTTCAAGATGATGTCCATTGCAGCCAGCAAAGTGTGTATGTCAAGACACACTTAACTACATTTAACTACATGTGTGACCATGAGACAATAAATAATGTGATAATATTAGACAAAAATGGCAAATACATGCTTTTCCTACAAGCAGTATATGGGAATTTACACAGCTTTGGCATATATACATGTTCATTATTTGTACAATGTTTTCAGATCTCAGAAATTAATTCTATGAAAGCCAGTCTTATTTGATCATAAAAGAAACTGTTCCTATTCCCACAGTGACACAGTGACAAAATGCCTAGTAACTTCAAAGGGGACAGGAACAGATCAGAAAACTAAGTGACCTTTTTACCCCACTTCCAGATTTTGCTCTTTAGATCTAATATTTATGTATGAGGATCAGCATCATGAAATAATAATACCCTTAGCATCTGCCTAACCATGAGTTTGAATGAGTAAACAGAAAATAAAACGTGAAATCTGCATTGTCTGCTCAGAAGGGTGTTAAGTGGAACAGCAGTGCACCCCTGCATGGTGCAGCCAGCTGGCAGCCAGGATCCTGCACTGGTGGCCAGCTGAAACGGTGCAGACGTGGAGGATGCAGCTGCAGGCACACACTGTCTTCCAAAGTGTCCCACACTTGGGGGGTCTGAGATCTGGACTGAATAAAAGTACTGCTTTTGTTCAGCCCAATCATTTAAGTCTCAACCTGGTCCCCTATGGACTTCATAGTCTTTTTTTTCCCTTTAGGGGTTCTTTTTCCTTTTTTTTTTTTTTTTTTTTTTTTTAATTTTAGATGTTATTAAAATAAACAATCAAAAAAACAAAACCAAAAATTACTAAGATCAAAAACACTCTTAAGAATTTCTGTACAAGGTGTCCAGAGCAAATACATTTTTATTAGTGTTGTTCACGGTTGTCTTCATTTACATGGGCCAAGCAACCTGTGGATGGGAAGATTCAGTAAAATTAAACCAGAGACAAAGTAGTCAACACTTTGCACTTTCATTTTAGCACTACTGACAACAGCAGCTCTCATCTTGCAGGAAGTTTAGGGTGCTTAAGATACAGTATGGGTGCAACCCAATGTCATGGCTCCATCTTTATCTTGCCTGCCATGCTTGGTTGGGTGAGCTGCTGATGGCTCTTGAGCAGGTTTAAGCAGTGAATCTGAACGGCCTGTGTGGGGTGCACACACGAGGAGCTGCCTTGCAGAGGGAGGCTCGTGCAGTCTCTCCAGAGCAACAGGACAAGCTGTGGGACAACATAAAGAGGAGCCAAGAGCCACCCAGTCTGCTTGGGACCAGCCTGTGAAGCAGCCAGTAAAACAAGGAGCCTTCTGTACTGTCTCCTTCCAATGTGAGGGCAGATATGGGGGCAAAGGGGCAAGTTGCACCTGTTGCCTCCAGTTGTCTGTGTGAGAGCAAGCAAAGATACCACCACCACAATTACAGCACAAAGGTGAGTGAGATACTGAGGATGTGCTGTAACAGGAGCAAATTACTAATGAGTTATATCCTGCACAGAGACTCAAAGGCAAATTGTGACTTCCAATGTCATTGTCTCCTGCTCTGATACCTCTAAGGATCAGCATCATCTCCTGTATGGACCATGTGCCACTATACACGTATTTACCTAGTCTGCTTCCACTCCAGTTCACAAGTGTGTTGACCCAGAAATCAGCCTAAATTCCTGGTAGTTAAATTTGCATTCATTTAAGCATTAAATAGAACCTCAATTTTTTCTTTCCTTTTTTTTTTTTTTTTTTTTTTTTTTTTCTTTTTTTTTTTGGTCACTGAAACTTGAAAGCCATCTCAAGTATCACTTTTCTGTCATCTTTATGCCAGAGACTGCCTAAGTACAGTCTCACTGACATCAAATTGCACCAGAAATAATCACAGCCCACTAAAATATTACAACCTGTATTCTTCCTTTTGAAGAAGGAAAAACATGCCCTCAGGGAAAAAGTTTATATAGCAGAATTCAATCCCAGACTTCAAACAGCTGAATGGAGCTGCTGTAAAAAGGGATTATAATGAAACAGCTTCAGAGCCCTGGGTGTGGTGGGTGGTGGAACACGGGCTGCTCAAGGGAACTCGGAGCCTAGTGTTTCATGTGACATTGTTCCCAGCTTCAAAGCCGTAAGCTAAATTGCTGTGCTGAAACCAGTAAGAAACAGCACAGTTTTTAATATATGGCGTGCTGTATAACCACACTTAAGAACACAAAATGTTAACAAATGTTTTCCTTAACCGCTGTGTGGTCTGTTGGGACAGAATTTCCCAGAGAGCCACATAGATGGCACAGATCAAACTTCATTCTTGGATTTGGTGATTCATGGCTGCTGGCACAAAATGACATCTTACAGGCCAATTCCTAACCTACTGCTTACTCCTCTGGTCCTCCAGGATATACAATATGACATATTTCCTCACATTTTCAAACACAACCTACCCATTTGATGCCTGCAGCCCACCTCCTGAGTTTACTCCTCTTTGGGCAGGGACACAGAGAGAATTGCTATCAGGCAAATCCAAATTACCCCTGCTCTAGCTGGAGCTGAGAGTGGATGTCCTACTCCATAATCCCTGCAATAGGAGAATCACAGAATAAGATCAGTTGGAAGATGGAGCAGGGCAGACAGCTGAGGACAATAAGCCACTTAAGCCACTTCAACAGCAGGCACTACCAAACAGGCTATAGGGTATTTTCTGAGCTCCCCTCCCTTAGAGGTTTGCTCTTGCTGAGCCAAGAGTGGAAACAGGATGTATAACTTCCCAATGTCCATGCAAAAAGTCTTTTCCAATCCCATTTAATGCCTGGCTTTGCATGGAAATTCTATCTCCTTGTACATCCATATGTTCACCATAATTAGCTCTCCCACACTGTCTGGGAGCAGAATTTCATGGCAAAAAAAGTTAATGCTGATGGGACTTTATCTCCTCCTGCAGTTGCCTTGGGCTACAGGCACAAAAAATGAGCTAGCAATGTGCTTCTGCTTCTAATACCTGTGAGTCTAACCAGAAAGGATAGACAGACAGAATTCTCCAATAAAATAAGGAGTTCTTAAGTATCACCATTAAGTTACAAATGGCTGACTAAAACAACAAAAATATATTTGGCATATGTTTGCCAGTAGTATATTTAATAAAATAACAACATCTTGTGCTTTAAGCTTCCTGGCCAAGAAGAAGATACAACATTCTCTGCTTGGACAAAATGCTGGGGCATGTGCAAAGGACCTTTTAAAAATTAACTGTAACTAATGGTTACTGACTGAAAATCTTACTTCAATGATGGGGAGAGTGTTTATGTATTTGTTGCCCTAAATACCAAGTATTTGATATATTTATGAGAAAACTAGCTCTCTGTTCACTCCAGGATGAATGCTCAGCAATGGAAAGAGAAGGTAAAAGTTCTCTCCTGGCTCCCAAAGACCTAGGATATATAATGGGTCTGGTCCCAGCCACAACACAACCCTTGCACAACCATACATGAACAGCAGCCAAGCTCCTGCTATGAAGTTATTTCAAACAAGGATTACAGATTGATAGTTTCAGACAAAAGCTAGATCAAGCAGCACAGCCTCAAAACCAACAGCCCTTCTCATTATGGTTTTGATCAATCAAAATCAAAGTGCCCTGCTCTCTTCTGGTTTGAGGGGTAAAATCCAGCATTATGAAAACCAATACATAAAGAGGGAGTTCAGCCCTCTGTTGCTCTCTTTGAAAAAGCCTCCTGCTGACTTCAGTGGCAGCTGGATCAGTTAAGTTTTTAAATACATAAAAGAGATCACTCATCCTGTCTGAAAATCCTAGGGATGGTGGCTTATGGTCTTATTACTTCTATCAGCAATTTGGCTTACAGCTGCCTCCAAAGTACTACTTTGAATATTTTATGTAGATAAGCAACAAAAAAATATAATAAATAGAAGAAGCAGAATTCAATATTTTAATGAACCAGATATAATGTCTAAGGCAACACATTGGAAATGATAGAAACTAAATCACTGAACGTATGATGAGTCATATTTCAAAAGAATACATTCAGAGCATCTCTGAATGAATCAGTTATTTTGTAAATAATAATACAATCTCTTTATTACAAGATCAGAGCTGTGACCAACTCAGCACCTCAGCATTTTCTCTGTTATCTCCTCAGTTTATAGTACAGCAAGAGTGGAGATGATGCAATCAGCTTTCAAGATACTCTATTAGGAAAAATCACATGACAAGAATAGCAAGTTAACAGACTGCTTGCCAGCTCAAAATCCAAAACATGCAGCCTACTGGTTCATCTCTGTTCTAATGGAAATCCATTTATAAATATTTATTTTCACATTCCAAGTCAGAGTACAAAAACCCTGTCCTGGACATTAGATCCAAAATCTCGACTGTTTTATGGTCACAGCCAGACTGTAGGCTTTATCATTTCCAAAGACTGCTGCTTTCACTGTGCTTGAACTACAGAGCTACCAGATAAACAGGCTGGCAGACCCCTGTGCAGATGACCTTGGTGGCAAGCAGGGAAGACCATATCTCTCTTTACAGGGCTTTTCACTTTTATAACTCTTACTGCCAAAAGCCCCTATGCCATGAGGGTGCAGTGTCCCCATGGTCCCAACCCTCCATTCTCTCCCCAGGCAGGTCTTTCCATTTCTGATTCACCTCACCATCTTGCCCTTTTATCTTGCTGAATGTCTCAATTCCCTCAATTCAGCTCCCTGGGTACCCTCCAGCACCTTCCTACTCACACTCCTTCCCTCCTCTCCTCCTTGTACACACAGGGATCCTGCAGCCCTGCTCTTCTACCTACTTTAATGTTGAACTGAATCCTTAATGCCACCACCATGGTCCTTTTTCAGTCAAGCTTTCTGCCCATTGCCTCCCACTGGAAGGAGGGACTTTATCTAGGCTTCAGGGCTGCCTCCAAAGTGGAATACTTGATCCCAAGCGCTACCCTAACAGTCCAGACCAGATCACACTCCATTTAATTTTATGGAGACAAACACATTGACAAAGGACTTTTACAAGCTGCCATTATTCATGTTTCTTCATTAAAGGGATGAGAGAAACAAAATGAGACATTCACACTTCACTCAGTCCTAAATTTTGGCAGGCCTGGTGAAAATGAGGCTTAGCCATCCTCTATTATTTTTTTAGTAACAAAACAAATCTTTCTGTTTCATTTTTTAGAATTGTACTCCTATCTTTATTTTTGCTCTAGTCTTTTAAAAAATATGTACTATAAGCCAGATCATTTGTGGCTGCTGATAAAAAAAATTATAGGGTTTCTTCCTATTACTACTATGATTTTTGTCAGAAATAAGTAGCCCCTTTATGAAAAAAAAAAAGCACCAAATGCTAGCATGAGTATTAGGTCAAAGTAACAGTTCACCCTTTTTACTAATGTATTTCAAGCAATATTAGTGATGGATGCTTAAAACACAGAGCAATTACAGAGTGATCTCTCCTGCTTTGGTCTAACCTGGAGCCTCTAAATACAGGACAATCCTTTTCAGGGCTCCTAATTGCCAGAAACACTTCTGCAAATCTGAATTTGATAAATCAATAATTTAACAGATTCTGAAAATCTTGGGCACTCTGGGCAGCCTTTGCAGGATGCATTTTCTAGGTACCCTTGCTGACTGTACCAAACTGGGAAATTCAGGCACAGTGGTATACTAAGAGCTGACATACCTGAAGACCACTCTTACAAGGTGATGGGAGCCACTGAAAAGACACCACTTAAAGGTGAGCTCATTAATTAAAAAAAAAAAAAAAAAAAAGGCAAAGAAAATATTGACAAAACAAAATTTTTTCAAGCTTTGGCAATTTATTATAGCTGGAAAAGATTTGCCTTGTTTTTTTTTCTCTTCCAAAGTAATGTTCAGCTGTGGGGGGTAATGATTATATGTATCTTCATTTTCCAAAATAAGAATTTTTTTTCCTCAACACTATAAATTATAAGTGCAAGACAAAGAAAATTACATGTAATTAACTCTCATTGCAAAAATAAAGGCCTTTCCCATTAAAAGCAAAAGTAAAATTGTTCAGGTGGAACAATTGAATTCAATAAAGAAAGAACAGCATTAGAAAGTTATCCTTTTTCTTAAAAAAAATCTCATGGAAAACCTGGTATTTAATAAACAACAGGGAAAGAAAAATAAGACAAGCAAAGGCTGAAGAGACAGGAAAAGAGCTGTCAGGTTTCTCTGATATGTGTTCTCATACTAAGGCATTTTTTAACAACCACTTTCCACTTTTGACTTGCATGTGAAAAATCTTAGAAACATAGTAGGGTTTTGCAGATCACTTCTGAATGGAGTATTGACCAATCTATAACCATTAGACTTCTAAGTTTGTTTATAAAATCAGCATGTCTGGGTACACTGGTTTCCAGACTAAGGTCTTCTGTACTGATTAGATCACCATGCCATGATGCAGTTTTCTCCATACCTGCATTCAGCGGCCAAAAAATTGCTTCTATTTACAGCTCAGTTGGTTAAAGCCATGTGCTAATAATGCCAAAGTTGTGGGTTCAATACCTGTATGGGCTATTCCCTTAAGAGTTGGACTTGGATTGTCCTTGTGGGTCTCTTTCAATGCAGAATATTGTGGTTCTGTGACTCTTATTTAGGTTAATCTTTCATGTTTTAAGATTGCAGCTATGTAATTTCCAGTATCAATATGCTAAACTATATGTGCTAGAGGCCTTCTAAGTCCTATACCTTGCATTCACTAAAACCACAATCTCTCTGATCAGAGAGTATAGGTTCTTAAATTCCAAAACTACATTTTTCAGGAGATTTTGTGAGGAAAGCATAAACAATTTTTCCCCTAATATTTATTCATGAAATTTGATAGCAACATCTTTATTCACAGTATATATATCATTGTGATCATTGTGATTTAATAGTCTTTTGCAATTAAAACACCCAGCAAGAAATTATTTAATCTTCTGAGTTTGAAAATGTTCTGCTTTAATGGAGAGTTTGTTTGCATTTTAAAGAAAAAAAATTGCTACAGTTTTAGTTCTCTGCTCTGAACTGGACACTGTTTTGCAGGCCTTAATTTGGGCCCTGCTAGGCCCTAATTTGTGTCCCATTTTCTTCACAGAAATAAGGCCTGTTACTTGAGAAAATTACCCAGGTTTGCTTCAGTGATTACCAGCCATCTGTCACCGTGTTCGTTGGTAGTTTCTCCGTAAAGCATGAGTAATCTCATGCTCATAGATTTAAAATACACAGTTATAATGCACGACTGGTACTGAGGCACTAGAGATTCCCCACGTGCCAAAGAAGGGAAGCCTGTGTCTTCAGCTCTTGGAGTAATCTGTGCATTAGAGAACATGCCACCAGACACCATTTTTATTGAGGTTACCAGAGTCTTAGATTTACTCCTCACTGGTTTGAGAAAGCAAATCTGTTCCCTGGAGGAGATTTTGGGAATGAACATTAGAGGATAAAACCAGTGATATCATCCTCCTGCACCCAGAGCAGTAGAAGGTCATAGAAGGCCAAGCTCAGCAAGGGTCAGAGGTGTGGAGCTTCTCTGTGATGGGTGACATTCATCCTGCCTACAGTCACCTAAAACCTAATTGTCTAATCTTGACAGGCTTTCCAAGGTTTCCTCTGCACTTAGTGAAAAGGGATGCAAATCTCCAAAGATCTGCTCTGTCTATGTATCTTAAGAGGAATTCATTAACTTACCAAACTGGCTTTGTGTACTGGCAACAAAGGGAGTGTTCAGATGATCTGCACGGCTAAAAGCTTTACCTTCGTCTAGTCTTGCTTGTTATATCTTCATCTCTATGAGACCCTTGCCACTTGCTTCCTCCAGGATTACAGGGAATGCATGCCCTGGAATGTTTAAACCCTGCCAGACACCCGTGTACGGGTGCCAGTACACTCAGGCATGCTGTGCACATGACATGCGTGTTCTATAAATACCTCCCAGCTCTGAAATCTGCACAGAATAGCTTTCAGAAGCTTTGGATCCTGTGCCACACCTGCAGAAATGGAAAGGCACCCATTGGCTTCATCCATTGGAGAACAAGCCCGGATGAGAAGGAAATCCTGAGGGTTATGCTGCACCCTAACAAAGGGGAACATCTGGCCTATAAAAGTATGCATTGCATTTTTTTAAATGCTTCATCACATTTTTAAAAATTATTAGAGTTATAAGGATACTTTGAAAAACTTTTGCACCTGCCCATCATAATCCTTCTAAGTGTACTACTACATGTTCCAGAGATTGGAGGAATGCATATGATTTAGGGAAGCTTGAAACTTCAAAGTGACAGAATCCTATTGTTTTGCAGAGGAAAAACTATTGATTCTTTAAGGGAGGAAAACATAAAATGTTAACATAAGCAATCATGGTTTAAAAAGTAAGTTCTCCTTTTAAAGGTTCAAAATTTGAATGTGATTAATCAATGTCATCTTTAAATGCGATCTTAATGTATCCAAAAACAGATGGTTCACTGTTAATGTTTCCTGTACCTAAAATGATTTACTCAGTATCACAAAAAACAACAATTTTCAGCAGCTGCTGAAAATAAATACTAATCTTAGCAAGAAGACATAATCACTCACTATGCCCCAAAAATCATTAATAAGTTAACATGTACATTCAGAGACAACAGCAACACAACAGTCTCAATAAATGGTATCCTGTTTTGTGTGTGTGTTTTTAACTAAACAGACTTTGCCATCTGTGGCTAATTATTCTGGGATCATTGCCATTATTTTATTCAAAATTTGCTATCCAGTTTTAATAAATTAATGAGGTGTTAGAAAAATCCTTATGTGAATGGAGAGAATGCATCACCACTGTTTATATAGCAGTCCCAAAATCCCAGTATCAGCTGCTGTTCCTCTCCTTAGAAAACATCATAAACTAGCACACCATGTGCTTAATTACCTTACTAACCCTCCTCTAGGAAACAATGCATGCTTATGCTCCCCATTTCAGCTTTCCTAAACAGACTGTTCAAACTTAAGTCCCCAATACTGGATATCTGTTACAGTCTTTCTGGAATTTTTCAGTAAAACCAGCTATTTTTGTTTGAGAAGAGAGGTCAGGATAAAAGAAATCACTAGAACTTGGTGAATCATTCTTAGAAGACACCTAGGATCACAGCCAATTATGAAACAGAGATAAAGAAGAGAGGATTAACCTTGATTATTTAGAATGCTTTTGCAGTTCACATGAAAATCTGTTCAGACTGAAGCAGCTTACACACCAGAGGCTTTTTGATATGCTGTGGCTGCTCACAGCTCCAGCTGCTGCCCCAGGAACAGCTGGCCTTCAACGAGACTGGGTCAGGGTGCTCTCTGGTCTGGCTGGGAAATTGGACTCTTAGGCATCAGGCAGAGGTGGTAGTCACCAGTGGACCACCTTGCTGATCCTCACTTGAGCTGGAAGAATCCAAGTTTGGACCAGCCAATTAGAGAGGCCATATCAGATGGGAGACAGGGGACCTGACCAGGACATGACTGGCCTATTAGACATCCCCTAAAGCAATGTAAATAGGGCTGATGCTGGAAAAACGAGCTTCATCTGGTCTTCATCTTCAGTGAGGATTCACAGCAGCTGGGTCCTCCATACTAAGAAGAGTGTCTGATAAGAGAAGGCTGAGTGTCTGGGCCAAAAGCAGGATATGTCATCTTGTAATTAAAGATTATGATTTCGTACTGCATGTGCTAAATAAGGCTGCTCAAAACACTGCTCAATTTGGTGTACCTTACATTGTAAATATTTAATCTTGCAACCTACATATTTCTTAATATCTCTTTTTACTTCATTTTTGTGACAGTGCACTGTAGAAAATACATCAATGTGCTACTATGTAAGTACTAATAACTGAGGTCAGTGGCAATGCCTGGGGAATGGATTATGGATAACAGAGTTGGTGACCCAAGGAGGAGATGGAAATTATTAGCAAAGCATGAATTACCTTAGAAATATTGTAGAATGAGGTTACCATTTCTTTAGCAAGGGTGGCTGTGAACTTTAACTTTGGGGTTGTAATCTGTATGGCATGGACAGAGAAGAATGAGTCCTCCTTATAAGCTTGGTGCTATGAGAGCGCAGAAGTTTCCCACTATTAGGCAAAACAAGCAGAAGGAATTAGACTTTCTTGTTCAAAAATTATTAGCATGTCATTCTGTCAAATCACCCTTGAGCAGAACTGAACATACCCACTGAAGCAGCAGTTTTTCTCAGGCTAGCTCAATTTTATGTAATCCCCTGAATCTATTCAATTAATACCAGCTGTCAGACATCTTTCAATGTGTTCTGCTCTCTATTTGCTCTTTTTATGCTTGAGCCTAAACACTGTGCCAGCTAGGGTATTGCTTACATATTTTTGCTTTGTACCTTAAATTAATCTGAGGCAAACAACATCAAACAAATACGTTGTTCCATGTCATGGGGTTGACTTGTACAATCTGATGGGGAAGCCAATAGCCCTTTTTTTCAAGTTAGCAGTGGAGAGCGATTAACCCAAACTCTTGGACTGTCACAGTGACTCGTTCTAACAGGAATAAATGCAATACACATTGATGAAGCCTTTGTGCCAAGGCACCAAAAATGGAGTGCTGTGCCCAGTTCGGGTCTCCACAGATCAAGAAGGACAAGGAGCTATAGGAGAGGGTCTAGAGAATGGTCACAAAGATGATGAGGGGTCTGCAGCATCTCTCTTAAGAGAAGACATTGAGGGAGATGGGTCTGTTTACTCTCAAGAAGACTGAGAGGGGATCCTGTTAATGCACATAAATATATCAAAGGCAGGTGCAAAGAGGATGGTGCCAGATTTTTTTTTTTCTCCAGTGGAGTCCAGAAACAGGACAAGAAGCAATGTCCATAAAGTAAAACACTTGGAAGAACTTTACATTGAGAGTGGCACAAGAACAGGCTGCCCAGGGAGGTTGTGGAGTCTTCCTCTCTGGAGATACTCAAAACCCACCTGTATGTGTCCCTGTGTCACCTGCTCTGGGTGACTCCACCTTGGCACAGGATGATCTCCTAGGTCCCTTCCAACTCTAACTGTTCTGCAATTCTGTAATTCTTTAAATCAAGACCACAGATACCTTACTGCAAGTGTGATCATACTCAAATGGGGAAAAAAATTAGAATAAATTTTAGTTCACATCATATATGAGCTAGGTAAAGCTTAATTCCTTTTAGAGTGAAGTGAAAAACATGTGCTTTCCATGTAATTTCACCATCCTCCAAAGCAACTCAGAGTTACAGTGAAGGGAAATATTTACATAGTCCAAAGCCTGAGGAAGTGTATTACTCAAAACTGAACTTCCATAAATTAGCATGGAACATGAACAAATATTGAATTCTGAGAAATGATTACTGGACCAAGCTAATGCATAGTAAAGCAGTTTACTGGCAGGAATCAACACACACCCAAACATGCACTCACATGTACAAAGAAATGAGTTGGGTATCAATAATTTCATAGTTAGTCAAAGATGCTGGCAAGAAAGAGAAAAGACTGAAGAGGAAACAATGTTTTGGAAGTAAATATTCATGGTAACAATGTGAGAAGTTTTGAGTTTGTGTGTGATATTTGAACAGCAATTAAAAAACTGTCTAAGTTCAACTACATAAGTCAGAAAAGTTCTAATACCACAGGGATGAACACATTGAAATCAGAAATAAAATATTGGTTAAGGAAGATGCTAATATAGGCAGCAAAGAAGATGGGACTAAGGGTAAGAACATTCAAATTACCTCAAATAAAGTGGAAGCACAACTAAAAGATTTTGTGCATGCTTGATTGAAGGAAATTATTGAAGCAAACTGAATCTCAAAACTTTTGAAGGCTCTCCTCTATGGAATCTTGGCTTCGATAACAAATATTTTCTACAAACTTCTTGAGTCAGTGAAGGCACATTATGAGTGGATAATAGGAAAAAAAGGTCCACATTGAAAGAAGAGGGAGGCCAAGTGAACTAGGAAAAACAACCTATATTAGCCAAACCTCAATGGCATTTAAGGTTTTAGAGCAAATTAGGAAAAGCCATCTAAGAAAGAGAGAGTGAAAGAGAAACTGCAAAATACAAATGTATCAAAGGCAAAGCAAGGCTGAAGTTTTCATTTTCCTTAGGAAGAAAAGTAAAAGCAAGTAAAGGAAACAAACTTTAATAACTCCAGCTAAAAACTTGTGGAAAACTACATGCTCAGTTGGAGGAGGGATTATTACAAGAACCCTTAAAGTGTGCAAGCAGCTTCAGAAGAGCTGACTGTAAGCTGAGCTGTAAGGAGAACTGTCCCCCTGGAGGGACCGTCCCCTCACTTGTGTCCTAGGGCATCCATGTTATTTCACAGTCTGCTTAATGACCTTGGGATAAATTCTGTAGGTAGGACTCCACTGGTTAAACCAATACAAACCTGAGGAATAGGAGAAAAGTAGCAGGATGCACTTCAAGAAGCAGGAGGTCTCACCGCTTGAGTAACCAAAACTGACCCTTCCAGCTCAGCATTTCCTTGACCTCACAGTGTAAAGGATGCCTTCCTGTTTTGTGAAGCATGAAAATATCCGGAATCAAGGAGGATGGGTGTACACTAACCAAACATGAAAAGAGAGGAGACGATTTGGAAAACATCAGCACTGTTTCACAAATGTACACCCTCCTCTAAAAACCTCTCTGAGTTGTCTGGACAGATATGCAATTGTGTGGAGGTCTATGTATGACTGTCAGATAAACTCTCTGCATTTCTAACACTGTCAGCAAGGTCATTCACCAAGGATTTCTAGACAGGTGACAGGCAGCATTCTCCAAGGTTCTGCTCTGGGATTTGTGGCATAGAACAAATTTAGAATGATGTGGAAACACCAATGTGGTGATATTGCTGATGTTTATTTTTCAAGGTAGTAGAAAAGGGCAATCTTCAACAATTTCAAGAGAATCTCATGAAACTGAATTACTGTAGATAGTAACAGAGCAGAAATTCAGGACACAATAATAAAGTCAGTCTTAAGGGAAAAAAACAATATATCCTAATTTCCGACATAAGATGATGTTTTCCAAGCTAATCATTACCATTCAAGCAAATTTTGAGATTATGATAGTTACATAAATACAATTCAGTGCTCAGTAGAAGCCAAAAGAGCAAACCGAATAATAAGAATTCTTGGAAAAGGAACAGAGACCAAAAGCAAGACCATTATGTCCCTGTATAAAACCAGGGTTTATCCATAAATTGAACACTGTGTGCAATTCCATTATTCTCATTCTCAGCAGCCCATAATAAAATTGGGAAGAGTTCAGAGAAGGGACACAAAGATGTTCAAAGGTGTGGATTATTTCCAAATAGAAGCAAAAGTTTGAGGTTTTCTTGTTTCAGAGTCCTGAGTCTGAAAAAGAAACAACTGAGGAAGACAATGATAGAGGTCCACAAAAAGATGTCACCCCACAGAGACAGAGGCACTGCATCTGGCAGGCAACTCAGAGAAGATATTTGAGGCTGGCTGTCCTGGAAGGGCACTGTAGCATTAATCATAAAAGAAGCAATTTGGCTAACCAAAGTCTGCAGGGAGAGATAATGGCTCATTAAATCAAACACTATACTTGGGGAACAGATGACAAATTTCTGGGTATGCCCATCCTTCAGGTTATTTGGCACCTACCACACTATACATCTGGCAAGAAAATGTCTCTTTCAAGGCCAGTATTGAAATGTCTTATACCTTTCCCTTTTTGTAATGACTTGATTACTATTTTGTTTGCAGAGCACAGCACACATCAGTTGTTTTACTGATGTCCATATATTGGCTGAAGCCCACATGATTTAGCTGAAGTGGGAATGGGAGCGCACAGCAAGGATCCCCACCCACACCCTTCTCCTGCTCATTACATGGGGAGCTGGAGCCTGTGGCTCAGCATTATATACCTCTGCAGCACCTACATTAACATGAACACTAGCCAGTGCAGGAAAACCTTAGTCACTTCTGACTCTTGGTTCCTTACTTAGAGCTTAACAGGGTGAAGATAGCAGGGCAGCTGTACATTCTCTTTTTTTCTTGCTGGCAAGATGAACATATAAGTGATATTATTCAGCAGTGTCAGTGCATCTGCTCATTCCACTGTGTTACAGGCTGATAAGAAAGAAATGCAGCAATCTAGGAAACTGCTGTAGCTGAGCTCTCATCTGGGCTGCACACTATGATGGTATCTTCTCTGATTTACAGTCCAGAGTATTCAATTTTTATTATACACAATCAGGAAGCAGGCTGCATTTTCTCTCCTCTGTAGTAATCCAGTGGAACAAGAGCTTTTTATCTTACAATGTCTCCTCCGGCACTCCTGGAAGAGAAATCTTTAACATAACAGAATGATACAATATCTGTTAAATGCAAGGCTACTGAGTACAAGTTATTTGTCCTCATGGTTATTATTCCATTATTGGAAGTTAAATACGTTTGCCATGCCCTGTTACCTCAGTGACCTTAAGAGCACGTCAGTAGAGCTCTACCCATGCTGCTGTCACCTGTGATCTCCCTGGAAGTCTCTTTCAGAAGCAGCAGCAGCAAGACAAGGAAACAAGAACAACCCAATAGAATCAGTGGAACTGCCACAACACACACCGGGGGCAGAGTCATTAAAATGCTGGAGAACTAGTTTCAGTCTGGAGATTATCCGTGACCTAAATGCCTTTTATAGATTACCAATCTTAATGACATTTTGCCTAATAGCACATTAAAAGCAGTTTTCCATCATTTGTAATTAATTGTTGAAAGCAAACAAACACCCAAATGTCTGATAGCATAGCCTCAATTCTGTAAACCAAGGTAAGTGTTTAATTTTATTCACACAAGTAGCTCTTTTAACTCCATACATACAAAATTCCAGGAAAACAACTACATTCATCTGCACTTGCAAAATCAGAGCCAAGGATCATTGCCAACCTTCTCTCCTCAAAAAGCAAAACACGTACTTTCTTTTTGTTCCAAAGCACTCGTGGTAGAGACTGGTTAATCTCTTTGTTGTTGAGGTCACAGTGTTGGAGTGGGAGTTGGGAAGGTATGTGTGGAAAGAAGAAGAAAAACAATAAAGTAAAGATTTCACAACAATCTCCAATAAAAGCGGCCATAAGACATGCCAATAGTGCCAGATGGATTGGATAAATATGAATTTCAACAGATTTTCCTCAGAGATTCTCTCCTAGCTTGAAAAGCTAAACTGTGAGTTGATTGTTTATGATTTAGATTCATTGCATCTCAGCAGCTTCAGCTTAGATATGTTCCATTTGACAGAAAGAACACAAAGCTAACAAAATCCCTTTCTTAACAAAAAAAATTACTTCCTGGAGGAACAGAATGACTGGACTATTTGATATAAATTTGTCATAGTCTGCCTTAGAACTATTCCTTAAGTTTTAGTACTTTTCTTCCTTTCACATGCTCATTTGAAATTTAGTATTGCTCTACAAGGTTAATCAGCTGCTGTACACAAGGGTGAATAAGTATCAGCAAGGTGCAGTGGTTTCTGTGCACATTATACTCAAGCAGCTATAAAGCATTGATCCAAGACTTATGAAACTGTAGGCAAGTAAAGAATGCATCACAGTTAAGCATCACATATATATCTGGGGATTCAGCAGCTGCATGCCTTGTCAGGGCTTTCTGGAACCACAGCCTAGCAGATGAAAGCATACACGCACTGAAGTATTAACTGAACCAAAACCAACCACACCGCAGTAAGTTTCTGAGAGCAGATATTTAGTAGCTGCTTATGAAGAGCTGAAGTATCCTTCAGACTTGCAAGCTTTTATTCTGGGCTCTTACCATAATTAAATATGTCAAAACTAGGTCCTTTCAGTAGAACAAATAAAAACATAGGCTTATAAAAGAAGCCTATTGCTTTATATGTTATTAGTGAAGGGACATAGTTTGGCAGCCTGGGAAAACATTTCATTAAAATACCCAATGCAAGTTGAATGCTGGGCTGCATACAGTTATTGGCCTGTGCTCAGTCGCAACTGCTTTGCTACCAATTATTATGGCAAAGCAACTTTGGGAACAACAGTCTTCAGACGTCTCTGAAAGTAGTCTCCTGCCTGTTCAGCTCCAGCTGCAAGTGCACCATGGGATTCTCATGGGTCCTTCTGCCCTTTTCAGAAGGAGCTCATTAGCCAAGCATCAGGGCCAAGTCTTTATCACCTGCCATCTGCCCTGGACCAGAGGCTCCCACACAGGCTTTTCCACCTCCACTCTGTACTTCCATTCTGTTTCTGTCTTTCACGGACAAAAGAGATAAGCAAACCTTTGCTGTGAAAAGCTGAAGGCAGCCAAGCCACACAATTTCAGCAAAACCAGAATTACAGCCCCCGGAACTCCACCTGCAGAGTGTCCTTCCAGATCACACTGAACAGCAGCAGAAAACTATTATTAACAGTGAAAAGCCATCATGGGAAAGGTAAAGAACACCAGAATTAAAGTTGCATTCAAAATGTCATTGGGACACAAATGTTTTTACCTAGCCAAGACAAATCTGTTGCTTTGGAATTGGTTCTCAGCTTGATTTCAGCGTAAAAGTTGGCATTCTGAAAATTATTATTGCTTTATTATTTGTTTTGTTTTAATATTTTCAAAACATATTTTTCTAACTTTGCCCTTTTCCTTCATTAATTCTTTCATAAGAAGTAAATGTTTTAGGGTAACACTGATTTGCACTTAAAAAAAAAAAATCCGAATATAAGTAAGTTTTGTCTCTAAATGAAGATAAAAAAGAAAGGGAAAATTGTGGGCAATTTTTGAAGTTTTTACCCAGAACTATATGATTGGAAGATGCTGTAAACCAGCCCTTTCCCGACAAATGCTTTTGCTCAATTAGTACTTCTGGTTCTTCCTGTGGATGATATTTACTGACAACTATTCAAAC
Organism: Vidua macroura; assembly: GCF_024509145.1. Classification (NCBI taxonomy): domain Eukaryota; kingdom Metazoa; phylum Chordata; class Aves; order Passeriformes; family Viduidae; genus Vidua; species Vidua macroura. The sequence continues at coordinate 32,592,887 of NC_071611.1, forward strand.
CACACTCAGACAATATAATTTTGTTGTTACTCTGACACTGAACTTTGTCGTGGTGTTCTTCATCTCCACTGCCCCTTCCGAGGCTCCACAGGAGTATCCTGGACCTTTCTGCATGACCTCATCCAATTGTGACCTCCCCTTTTCTACCACAGACAAAATATTCTTGTCCTAGTTATATATTTTCCTTTAACACCATTTTGCAGCCACTGCTTCACTTCTTCCTGCTCATCACAAAGGTATTTTTATTTCCCAAACCAAGCTAACCATCACCCACTGGAAGTCTGCAGAGACAGAGGACGGGATGGAAAAACAGAAATCTGGAAAGGTGGAGCTATCCCCAGCCACTCATACCTCTTCCCATCCAACATTGCCTGCCTGTAACATTCAGGTAGCCATGGGCGAAGCCTTCTACATGCTCCATCAACCCCCTTCAAAAACACAGACACTAGTCAACCTGAGACAGACTCACAATTATTTCAACCCATGCAGTCAAAGTCTACTGAAGTAATAAGAAACTTAGTTAAAAAGAAATAAAAATTCTTCTAATAGAAATTATTTAACAGTGCTAATAAATAAAGTAAATTTTTGCTGCTGAAGGAGGAGATGGCCTTTCTACAATATGAGCTTGATTCCCCTTCTTAGAGGATATTTTCCCATATTTTGCCTCTCTCCCTACCTGTGTTTATTGTGCTTCCTCCCAGTCCTTTAATCTCTTATGTTCCCTCCCATGTTTTCAGCAAAATCTCATTGAAACAGACCGAGGCCCGACGCACTCTCTTGTTCTGTGGATGAGAACTCATTGTGCCATCTCAAGAATAAGCTTGTGTGTCCAGGAAGTCATGGCAACTGATGTCAGCTCTTTTATTTATAATTAGTTCATGGCTTTTAGAAATATAAACTAATTTATATTTTACCTGAGCAAGATAAAAATTTCCTTCTCGTTTAAAGTGAGAATTAGAAGGAAGCTCTGCCATCTCTGGAACACAGCAGCACACACAGCACAGCAAGACCAGTGACCTGCTGCTAGCTAGGAGACAAGGCTGCTCCAGCATCTTCAAGTCTTGCTCTTATGATAATTAAAAAGTATCCTTAGGGGTGATAGATTAGAAAAATACCTACTCTGGGCAATTAGTTGTTATCTGATTTAATTAAAGGGCTGTGTGCTGATAGCTACACAGACAATGGTAAACATCCACATAAGTTGCTCATTCACCCACCTTTTTTCCCACCTTAGAAAGGTATTAGAAGCACACATGAACCAAACAGTTCATCATCTCCAAAACAGAAAAGATATACTTTGAACTCAGTTAACAACTGCAAAATAAAAGTGGGCAAAGAAATTCTGAGACCCTGATATATCTACCAAGAATCTGAAACTCAGAAATCAGGCTTGAAAATAATTTCCAGTGTACAGGTGGGAATTAAAGGACATCTAATAGTGAGAGAAGTTATTGTGAATTTAAGGGCTCAGATAGAGTACATTAAGATGAAAAAGCTAAATAGCATAAATAGTGCATTACAAGAAAAAAACCTTTAAATGTAGAGACCCAGGGGGTGCAAGCTTTAAATCAAGATTAACACTCCACCTTGAGCCCAGTATGTATCAGAACTTGAGGAAAACAAGAGAAGAGTGCAAGTAGCATTTGCAAATCAAGGTAACCTTTTCAAAAACAACATTTGCAATACTTCAGTTTCACTAAGAAGCCTAAGGGCTGTGGTTCAGTGTTCTGCTCTGTGGAGGGCCAGCCTCCAGGAGAGCAGGACTTCAATCCTGTGTTCAGAAAAGAAGATGTCACTAGCACTGGCCCCTGCATGTTCTCCACCATCTGCTCCCTGTCCTGCTGAGCTCAGCACAAGGATCAGTCACAGGCACTGAGAGGCTTGAGCAGGGCCAGAGAGCGTCACGTCATCACCTGGAACCCCATAACAATAGACTGCATCAGGCAACTGACAGGGAAGTTATGGAAAATCAAAGGATGAATATCAAGTAGTCCTGATCCATTCCACTGTTTGAGAGCAAGCTCTCACTGACCTCTTTACAAACAATTACATTTAAGAAATTACTATCTGCTGTCCTTTTGTCCTCTGACTTCCTACCACACATTTTTCCTATTAACCCTGATTGCACAAATTGCAAAGAGCTTTGGAAAAGTGAAGCATATAAAAAATAGTTGAACTGTCTTTACTTTGTTTGATATTAACTACTTCATTGCATAATATTAAAAAGCCTGACTTTGAGTCCATTAGCTTAAAACAGCAGAAAACAAACAAGTCATGAGCTCTGTCAGGATAAGATGCACAAGAAAGACCATTTTATTTCCATCAACCATATCATTTCCGAACAACAAGCTATTTGTGTGCATTTAGTATGCTTCCTTCTGGCTCAGTTGGTTTCAGATATATTGGTGATTTATGAGATGCTACACTGACTCTTCATTCTAACGTGAAAGCATTTGGAACAGTTGCAGAGCCATAGCAACAACCTCTTTTCGGAAGAAAAAAAAAGTTCAGCAGGAACCACATGCAAAACAATTGTCTGAAAACCAGGGAAACATTTTAAAAGATGGGTCAAGCAAACATCTCACACTCAGCAGACGACAGAGTTTCACTTTTCTCAGAAAGAATCACATAGACTTTGGGGGTTTTTTCCCCAATTCAATGTGCTGAATCAGCTTACCAAGGGATCAAGGACATCTGAGCCAATTCATGGGGCACTGGAGCATGGAGGACCATATAGCCAGCAGGCAAATGCTCCAGAACTAAAACCATTTCCTGATAGCCGTGATCTGGTAGATGTGCTCTGCCAGTGCTGTGAAATTACACCCCCATTTGTATCATAAACTCAGAGTAGCAGAGATAATTTTGGCCAATGAATGGATGAAAGATAAGGGGCTGTTTTCCAAACAGCAATGTCTGGCTGATCCAGGAGGATGGTTAATCATGCAGCAGCAGAGGTTCCCAGGCAGAAGGATCAGCACAAAGCTAGCATTTTCCTGGGCAGTATTTTATATAGGTAACTTCAGAACCACCACGGCCACAAAGCAGAGGCATACAGCAATAGGTAAAGTATTTACTGCCTCTCAGCAAAGTGTCATTTTTGTGAAAGAATTATGAAAAGGCAAAACTTATTAAAAAATACATTTTTGAAGGTGTCTTCAATGTGCATGATTAGCAGCACCAGATTACAAAACCTTATGGTCCTTTGTAACCCACTATCTAAATCAGTGCTATGTTCCTGTTTTCTGGTATAGAAGACCTGGACCACAGACAACAGGAATCACAGAGCACACATAAGCATTGATATACACAACAGGACCTATCTGGAAAAAAATTACACAATGAATTTTCAAATTAACATAACAGAAATAAGGTCCTTTCCAAACCTCAGTGGAATTGTCTTTGCAGTTGCATAAGGTGTCATTTCCCTTCCCTAGGTCCACTTTTGAAGAAATTAGGGCTCATTGATCAGTCCTTGAGAAGCATCCCATAACAAATCATTAAATTTTCAAATCCAAAATTATCCTTTGATAGGTACATGAGACTTGGCCGTATGACCTTGGAGGTCTTGTAAGACCTCCAAGTCTTATTAAAACTGAACATTTTAAGTCACAAAAAGAGTCTTTCTGGAACATTATTTTCTTTCTCACAAATGGCAAGAGCCTCTTTTGCTAGCTGGAGTCTATGGCATACACCTGTTCCCTTGAGCACACAAACTTTCAAAAAAAAAAATAGAAAAAAAGACCTAATTTGAGTGCAAACACTTCAGGATTCATTCCTGTAATCCTGCAGACAATCTTAGCATAGCTCATATTTTACACAGAATTTAATGTGGTTTCTAGAATTCACTTACATAAATAAGAAAACCCAAATATACAGAATTCCCCTGCTCCCACTATCCCAGAAAGGATGGCAGAGTTAAAACAAAATAACCTGAAGTTTCCTGCAGAGATTTGATCATTTTTATAAATGCAGTGGAGAAGAGATCCATTTCTTCCCAAGTTTTCGATGGACTGAGCAAGTGCCAACTCTACAAGCAGGATTTTCAGCTGTTTACATCCACCCTGAGATATCTTTAGAGACCAGAGAGCTTTCAGTGCACCTGCTGTGACAACCAAACTGAAGTCCATAACTAAACAAGTAGATGCACAACAAGGCAGGACTAGGGGAGGACTCATCAGCATGTGTCCTTATCTTGCATGACCTGGCCTATCACTGTGCTTCAGACTTACTTACTTACTTCAGACTAATCCTGTGCCCAGTTCCTGCTATCCCTTCCAACTCTATGCATAATTTGGAAATTAGAGTAGCTGTCTTTTGTAGCTAAATTTACTTCAAGAAGGAAAGTAGCAGGGCAAAAAACAAATTCAAATGCAAGAACTCTAAAGGCACTATTGCCAGGATTATCTGATTTCAAATTTTAAAAGCCAAACCAAACATGAGCTATTTTGGTTCAGAAAGATCATCAATAATCTTTGAACTCTTTGGTTGTCCTGTGGGTTGGGACCAACAACCATATTTCAAACTCCCTTCAATCATCTTGACTTATGAAAACAGAGGTCATGTAATACAAGACTGTCCAAAAGGGAGTAAACAGCAGTAAAGTAAAAGGAGAAAAAGGCACAGAGACTGCCAGGAGCTACTGCAGCTGAATTTGTGAACTCAGTTGTACAGACACTGACATATCCTTGCACTCTTTACTCTCTAAAGCATCTCCAAATAATTTTCTTCCATGGACTTCACTGGTCTCTCTCCTCTTTATTTGCCTTCATACTGTGCTACCATTTTGCTATGCATTCATGCTGGCTTTCATACCAAGCAGACCTTGATATAGTTGCAGGATGCCCAGAACATAAAAATCAGTGCCGCCTTCTAAATCCTAGTAACACTAGACACAAACATGATAGATTTCAAAAATACTATGAAGTCAACTAAGTATAAAAAAACTCTGGTCATTTTTATGAATTTAAAACTCACCAAATCTACCCATATGAAAAATTTCATGTTTGGACGAGGTCCAGCTGGGCACCCTGCCTTCCCAGCAGCCAGGAACAGAAGCATGAGTGCAAGAAGAATGGCACCATAGTGATAATTTCTGTGGACATTGTACCTATAGGATTCCCAGAATCAGAGTTTGTGTATTCAATCTAATTACATTAATTTTACCAAGGACTTCTTGAACCATCTAAGCTCAGCAGCTACTTGTTTTGCTCCAATCTAGCATCGGGTTGCTTTCCTAGTGCTGTTACAGAAAACAGAGGGCAAATCTGAATGTCCATGGCTTCACCTATATAAAGCATGGAAAAAAGCATCATAGGGAACAAAATAGGAATACACAGCCAACCTCAATGTGAGCCAAACAGCTACTCTGTTTCATGTTCTTACTTTGGCATCTTGCTGCTTCACTTTCATGTGGGCAAGAAACCTGGCAGGAGAAAAGAGAAGCAATGACTCTCACTTCACTCTGAGACTTGGTTGAGTTTTGTCGCTCCAGGTAAAACCTGAATGAAAGGAAGGGAAGTCAAGCTCTTCATGCACTTCAGACATCACCAGTAACTTTTACCCTAACCAGTCTCAAAACAGGACTGTTCACACCTGGTAGTAGGGGATGAGATCTCCACTGCTTTGGTCCATGCTTGCAGTTAGGGGGTGGGGAAGGGGGGTATTACCCACTCCCACAGCTCTGACCCTTGATTCTGTGTTGCTACCAACTGCTGTTATCACCTAATTTGATACCATTGCAGTTTGATGAGCACATGTTGGTAAACAAAGCGGCAATGGAAGGACAGCATCCTGTTTATATTTCACTGCAGGATGATTCATTTACAGTTCTTCAGCAGGGCAGAATCTGTAATCATGCAAAAGGTCAGCAGTTTCTGCTAGGGCTTTTGCATTTAGTCAGATACTGTTTAGGTTAAAAAAAAAATCTGGTGTTGATATAATCCTGCTGAACAATCTTCATCTTTCCTGGAAATCAAGAGTTTGACGTAGATGGAGCTTCTTTAATTTAAGGTATGGAAAATTACTTCCAATGTTTCAAAAGGAAGTTGATTGTCTCTGAGTACATCTAATGTAATCTGCCTGCAAACCATACCTTCTGGTGGGCACTGGCAATGTGCCACCTCCCACAGATCTCCTAAACCAGCACTGCCAGACTTGCAATGTGAAGGAACAAGAAATCACCCTAAGCATTAATATCCTCTGTTAAATGGTGCTGGGGGAAACTCTGCCATTGGTTGGATAAATAATTGCAACAGGCAAATAATCTAAAGCACTCTACACTTCCAGTATAAAGTACATGGCCTTCAGGATCAGCCTGAACTTCAGCATCAAGATATTGAACACAACATCCAGCACAGTGGGAGCTCATCCATTTCTGATAAGCTATGATTTCTTCATACTTAGCATTTGCCTGAAATCTTTTCTTCCACCCCAGCCACTGAGCTGTAGCTTTCACATGCATTATGTAACATCTTTTCATGGTGAGGCCTCACTGTGAGAGCAACATATGTAGGCAGTGCTTGTCCCCATCTCTGCAGGAGCACGCTTCATGAAATCCGTGCACGAGCTCCCAGATAAGTTATTGATTTAGAACTTGACACCAAGTCCTAAATATAGCAAACCCTCCAAAGGTGTATCCTCTTCAAACATTAATCTTAGCTCATCTTTACCAGAATACACAAAAGGAACAACCTTCCCCAGAGTCTGACCTTAAAATGCTGCATTATTTATATTACAATCAAACAAACATGGCCTTTGAGAAGATTAGAGCTACTTAATTGCTTTCTGAAGACTCCCTCACATAAGTACTTTCAAGCCAAAGATATCCTTAAATCAGTAACTACTTCAACAAGCCCTTGAGGAACTAGGATGTAATTATTACAGCACTAGCTCCTGACTAAGGATTTGTTTAAAAAAGAGTTCATTAACTTTCATGCACATCTGATTGACTGTGATGGAAGGGAGTACACAGAGAGCAAGGCACTGCTTCCCCTGCACAGTGCTTAGAGCATCAAATACATGTCTATTAGAAGAATTGTCACCTGCTTGTTTTCCACCTCTGCTACACCTTAACCCCTAAAACCTCAGATCTCTCCTTTTCTCACTGACCAAATTACTAATAATAGTTCTGTGCAGGTCTGTCCAGATTGTAAAGATATTCACAAAAAAAAAAAAACAGTGTTTCAGGAAAGTCTGACCTGCTTCCAAAGAGTGCACAACAGGAGAGAGGGACACCAGCATGGCTGTGGAAATAACCTGCTGCCTGTTTTCCCCTTCACTCCACTGCTATATAAAATACAGCCATCTTACAGTGATACCATATTAAGGATTGTTCAGGAAAATGTGAATACAGCTCCATTTTATGAGTACATTTTAATGAACATAAATATTTAACTATAATTTTACCTCTACCGTGAGAAAGGTTTTAACTCTTTAAAAAGAGCTTATGATCTTTATAAGCCAGGTCTATGAAATTGAATTATTACAGACCAGTCGGCCAGATTTACTCTGGAAACCAGAAGAAAGGCAGCTAAAACTACCTCACTACTTAAGCAAGACAAAGGCCACTGAAACAGGAACTACAGGAACAATAAGCACACGAGAGTACACCAGTCAATTTACCTGGCAATGTTCCCCAGCATCAGCTGACAATACTACAAACCCACAGGAAGGTGGGAGCCCCACATGCCCAGGTGCCAGAAACTGTCTCCCTCTGGGGTTTCACCCCTGCACATGTGGGCAGTTATTCTGCCTCCAGTTTCCCAATACCTGCCTACAACCTCACTTGGAATAACCTGGAGCTGGCTCTATTTTGATGTAGCATTCTGTGAAAAAATGGGAAGAAATGCTGTAGGAATGTCAGGAAGGCTCATTTTCTTCACACCCTGGAACAGCAAAAATGCAGAGCTAATATGTCCTTCCAGTTACTTATATACTTCTTCAATTTGTGTGGTATTCACTATTTTAGGTCAGCCACTAGTGCTGCTTTCAAGCAAGTGGCACATCTTGCAGACAAAATTCTTCATGCTTTTAATTCCAGGGAATTATGCCTTGAATAAATAGTTGCAAGCTGTCTGGGAGCAATACCTCTCCCATGCCCTTGTTGAACAGTGTTTGACATTATCAGGTATTTAGCTTGTTTTTATACACAAGCTTTTCACCTGCTGCTGATTCCAGCCATTCATAAGTTTTTTTCCCCAAACTCCAGAATTTATTTTGTTTTGTTTTCCTAAATATCCATTTGCTTGTTTGTCTTGGCAAAAACATACCTGTGTTCACAGTTAAACTTTTAAGAATCTGGAGGAATCTAAAAGACAACTACCTTTTTCTCCTTGCCCTCAAAGCGATCACATTGGCAGCTGTTACCACTCTGCTGGGCATGGGATACACAGTTCTTCACAAGGCCTGCTTCTCCGCATCTCCTCCTCCTTAAGGATCAATCCTCACACTCCTGACAACACAGAACTATTGGATATCTTGACTCTGGAGAGCAGCTTCATCTCTAAGAGGAGGTGATCAAATGCCAGGTATTCAGGCCTGCTAAAACTTCTCCTCCAAGTACTGTACAAAGACAAAGCCTGTTCCTCTGCCTTCCTATCCACTGTGCTTCCAGTCTGCCTCCCTTGCTTTGTGTGCCTTTGTTGCACAGAGGATGGACTGATAGCAGTGAACACAGGCAGTCTTCACTGTCAGTAGTTACTTAGCACTTAGCAATCACGAAAGACTTGGCAGGGTGACCACGATCACACAACTCTGTACTGGCAACGAACCCTTCCCCAGCACTGCTGGGGCTCCAGAAGGGCAGCAGCCAGCATTGAGACACTGCAAAGTCCAGGGTGGCTTTGCAGGTTTCTATGGGCAATCACATTTGAGGAACAAACAAGCTTTCAGATTGTCCCCACAGCAGCAATAACAGGGAAAATCTCAGAGCAGCAGGGTGGGCTGGCAGCTCTGATCCTCCCCTGGGCAGCTCTGTGGAGCAGAACTCAGGGCACACGGTGTCTGGCAGAGGTCACACGGCTTGTGCCCTAGTGTGGCACGGTGCTGCCCGTGGGGCCATGCACAGCCCCACTGCTGCCGCTGAGCCACCGTGACACACGGCCCCAGCAGTGGCACCACAGAGCCTGGAGCCCAGGGGCACCACCCTGGGGGTGGCCTCCAGCAGAAGGTAGGAACTGCAAGCCCAGGATCATATTACCCTCACCCCACCCCTCCCAGGGTAAAAGCAATCTTGGTGAAGTTTAACCCACTGCCCATCCTTGGGGATATCCAAAAGCCATGTGGACATGATCTTGAGCAGCCAGCTCCAGAGAGCAAAGAGGTTGGGAAAGATGACCTCCAGCAGTCGCTGAAAGCCTCCACCATTCCACCATTCTGAAATTTGAAGTTCTGTCAGTTCCTACTGAAGAAAGCTGTGTAAGTCCTATTTAGCTATATATAATATTCACAAAAATTACGTGATAAACTCCACCCAGTTCTTTTGTTGATCATTGTAGAACCAGAGTAAAATAAGATTTTAAGACTCATAAAATACAAATCAGCATACTTACATGAACATGGCCAGCCAGCCTTAAATCCAAGAAAATTTTAATTTTCAGTAGAAAAGAAATATGGTTTAATCATGTCCCTGCATGGCTGCAAATTAAATATTATTCTGATGCATAGAACTTCACAGTTTATAAAAGCTGTGTATAGAAATACTACAGAGATCCAGAAATTAAAGTGAAATTTCTTTAAATCAATATGAATATGCTCAAAATCAGTAAGACAGGAAGTCAATTACTTGCATTTCTCAATAAACAGAAGAAAATGAAGATTTAAGATCTGCAGGTAATAAGTTATAGAAATACTGGTTTTTAAAAAATTGTTTTGCCCCTACCCTTTTATGTTATTCATGTGATCGTTTAGAAAGAATATAATAAATAATTTCAACACAAAGCTAATTACTACAAAAGTGTACTTGCATTCCATTTAGGAAAAATCTGATACACAAAAGCCAAGAGCTGCTGATTGATGCTTTTGTTTCCCAAAGGTAAACCCAAGCACGCTGTAAGCTCTATAAAACCAACAAACAAACATGATGAGTTCATTGGACTAAGTGTTCACTTTAACCCCAGAAGATATTAATCTGCATGTACAAATACTGTGTGAGAAGAGTTCTCTGTTTCTCAATTACACACCATGTTTTTTAGGCATATGGTAAATAACCTTTAGAAAGGTTGCCTCTGATTTCCCCACATAGTAAGTCAATTCACTGCTTAAACATAAATATTAATCACATACTCCAGCAAAAAGAAAACTGCTTTTCTTGAAAAGTCCTGAAGAGTGGAACCATTTCTCCTGTGCTTGGTGGGTGCACCAGCATTAGTGCACCCCAGAAGTGACCCCAGCAGCAGCCTCATGCCCTGCAATGTTCCTCACACCTGGGAAAGGCATGGCAGAGGGACAGATCAGCCTCCCTGCTCTGAGGGGAATGGCTTGACATGTTTAAAAGCCAATGCGTGGTTAAGTAATAAAGAAAAATGATTGGCCAATACAAGAAATAGCCACTGAAGAGATGCTTTCAGACACCTGCAGGCATTGTACCTGCACAGGTGCCATCTGCAGGTGATGGAACAGGTAGGTCAGGAAGGAGACAGCATAGTAACAGCCAAATCTTCTAGTCCAGATCCTCATTTAGATTTATTCCTTCCATACTTACCACACTTAAAAATAACCTGTGAGTGCTCAAGCCTTAGAAGAGAGTTTATAGTTTGGTTTATCGAGGCAGGATTTTAATCAATAACAAACATAGACAATAACTTGTTATTACTCTCAAAAGTAAATCCCAGCCTGGAGGGAGGATAAGGACATGTTCTGCTTACACAAAGCAGCACAAGCTGCAGTCAGGCACTCCTCTGAACTTTCTCAGGTTGTGGAGTCAGGCATCTTCAGCAAAAGCTGCAGGTCTGCCCACTACAACCACCTATGTACATTTGGGTACCTGGGGCTTAGAGCCTACAGCAACAGCATTAAACTTCTAAACAGCAGGTCCTTTAGCAGAGAAGGCAGAAAAAAAAGAAATATTCCACAATAAATTAGATAGTTCAAAAAGGAACTAAGGACTGAAATACAATCAGTTCTAAGAGTCCTTATACAGCTAAAGAATTCTAGATATATGCATATACAGGCACACTCAGATGCATTGGTTTTAAGAGTTTACTATGGGATAAGAAAAAAAATAATTAGAAAACTTACAATTTATTTTTTAATAGATTTCAGTTTTTGCTACACCATCTCCAACAGAAGGTCATGAAAAGTTTAAGAAGAAAACTTCAATACTTTAGCTGAAGAAAATTCTATTTCCTACTTAAAACTCTCACCTCCAGAGCCAGCTGCACACTTACATCATACAGTGACATTTGTGAGATAGTTAGTTACCTCTCCTATATTTCACCTTTCTCTATTGTCCATCCACTGTAAACCCAAGTGTCTTCCTTCAAGCACCTGCTGTCTCAGCAACCTGATCCCTCATATTTTAGTGTGCTTCATGTATTCTGCCTTTACCAGTAAAGCAAGATAGACTATAAAATGTTCTTTCCTATAAAAAAAGAATGATTTGGGCCTGTCTTAGAGGCAATGAAAATTATTTTATGGGGCTGGAGCTCTTAGAATTCCCTCTGCCTTACAGCTCTGCCTGAAGCACTGCAGCACAGCAATGCCATCTGCTTACAGCAGCAAGATTCACCCACCGTGCACACCCCAGCCTCTGCACCATTGCTGCCACCACCAACCTGTGAAAGATGTAATCTGCTCTGTCTCTGGCATGACTGGGAGAAATCCTCAGATTTTAAACACTCGGAGTATTGCTGCTGAGTAAAGGGAGAACTGAAATACCCAAGTGCTTCTTAGAGGGCAAAAAAAGCAATCGAAGAATTGGAAGAAGATGAGGGCAGAGGATTTCTTTCAAATTACCCTGTGAAAGTGTGGTTTGGTTTGGGCTTTTTTCAAAGATGTGGAAATCTGGGCCCTGATTTGAACGGTGAACAAAGTGGAGTTTGCATGAGAGAGAGTGCAAAAACTCATGTGTGGGCAGGTGGAGGATTAATTCCTCCAGCACAGAAATAACACAAAAAAAGGTCTATGGATTTACTTTCCCATTGTTGGATGTATATCTGCTGTTTTCCAAGGAGACAGAGACAAGAGTGGGCACCTTCATTTCACTCAGACCTATATGAATTCCCAAATCCCTATCATAAAAGAGATTTGTGCTGTGTAAATGCTTGACCTCCATTACACATGCAGCCTTTGATTTTTATTTATAAAAATGCTTAAGCAGATCTCTAGCCCCACAGATCCAGACAACATGTCCACAACTACAGACAGATGTGACTGAGAGACCGAAGGTCATTTAACCAAGGACACAAACACCTGCAGCATCTCCTTCTCCAGTAGTTTGATTAAAGAAGAAACTAGAGAGGAGTGTTGCCCATCTCCCTGAGAAGAGAGGCAGTATCACCTCATATCCGTAAGAACAGGCTGGCACATTAACACATCTTATAACTTAACTCCCTTAGGTATGGATAGCTAAAGGAAATTTTCTTCTAATTAAAAGTCGAAAATCAAGTAATGAAGTCTTGTTTTCAGTCATTGTATCTGTTACTCCCATTGCTGAACAGCAAGGGATTTGCTCTCTATCTCTGAATGAGGCAATTACATCTCCAATTAAAGGTGCCTCAAAATTGCTAGCCCCTCAAAATTGAAGAATTTTGTCCAAAAGCTACAAACCTATTATAAGTGCTCATGGCTCATTTCCAACAAGCATCTGCAGGGCAAGACAGAGATTAAAACTTCTTATAAAAATCCACTGGAAAACTCCTACAAGTGAGCTGCATGTTGCAGAATATAGAAAGCCATCTCATCTCAGCTTGAAGAGAAGCAATCTAGCTGCAAATACAAAAATGAGAGCATGTTTCAATTCTTTCTGTCCTCTAGTGTCAGCTTTTAGTGATTAACAGAATCAGAATAAGCCTTTTTCTGTTGTCCATTTTAACTGGTTTTTAAAGCAAAAAAGTACCTGTCCTATTGTGAATTGGCAAGCACACATCTCAAAAGAGGCCAAGTTTCAACTGAAAAAATACCAGCTTTACCCAAGCCTATCTACAAACTTTTAAATAGCATCATTGCAGCACATAAGGCAGCCTGCAAACCTCAAACAGGGGATTTACTTCAGGGGAGAATCACAGCAGAACAGAGTACGCAACTAATTTTACTTCCATCTTTTCTTTAAATGAATGTTCTTGTGTGCACAGAGTTTGTGTAGCTAAAAATATGTCAGAATGATCTTTTCCTCCTTGACTTACAACAGACCTATCCATGCAGGCTGTTCTGCTTAAGAACATGATTAGCCAAATTCCAACTTACAACAGACTGCCATTTCATGCATTTTATGAGTACAGGCATGTATTGTACCAAAGTAGAGTAGTTCCATGAACAGTGTAATTGTCTCTGCATTTAGGTGCTGCCATTGTAAAGTATAAAAAAATCCTAGAATACTTAGGTATACTAGTTGAGAAAAACAAAACCATATTAATAGTAGTTCCATGAAAGCTATGAGCAGAGCAGGAGCAGAATAAGCAGATCTCCAGCACCCTCTTCTGGCTTCTAGGGCCTGCAGGCACCACTGTGAAAACCCCCCTTCTGCTCAAATGACGTTGATAGACCCAGTAAATTAATACACAAGTAGAAGGGAGTGACGGGATGCTAGTGCCCTCTGCAGCACTGACTTACATATGTTATCCCATTATTTTGAAAATTTCAGGGAGAAATCTCAACAGTAGCGGGATCTTTCTTCATACCTGCCATGCATTAACACATGATGACAACAGCAGCCAGAATGTTGCTGCTGCTGGGCACCCCTAACCTTAGAACTGCTATGAAATACCTTTCCCGGGTCCACAGTGCTCCCTGATCACCTCTGGAGCAGGGGCTCAACCCACTCAGCACCCACCTCCCCCACCATCAGGTCCTTCAGATCACCTCCCAGTAAAGCCAACAACACCATGCCCCCTGTCCCACCGCAGCTCTGCCAAGATTGCCACCGTTTCAGAGGTCACCAAAAAGGTTTCAGCTTTGCTGAGACTTGCTACATATTGGTTAATGAAATCTGTCCATCCTGGTTTGGAAAATCCTAATAGCTACCTCATATAGCAGAGAGGAGTTCTATCATCTTTTTTTAAAAAAATTAACAGTGAAATAGTGGCAGTAGCAGGGTCCTTTGCTCAGCTTCCCTGCCTCCCCATTCACAAACCACTGAGCAAAATTCACTGTTCAGCCAGTGAATTTCACCAACATTTCCTCCACATGCTTCCATGTTTACTCTTTGACAGGGCTTAGGTACCCTCTAAAGTACTCAGACATCCACTCATCCCCTTGCAGGTATTTGATGCCTGCACTAGATACAGTCTGCCCTATGCAACAGTAAGCACCCACCTTCCATCAGTCAAGAACCACAGAAAAAGGCTGAGTTTAAAAGGACCCACGAGGACAATTGAGTCCAACTCCTGGCCCTGTGCAGCACCATCCCCAAGAGTCACACCATGTGCCTGAGAGAATTGTCCAAATACTTCCAGAAATCTGTCAGGTTTGCTGCTGTGACCACTTCCCTGGGGAGCTGTTTCAGTGTCCAACCACCCTCTGGGTGAAGAACCTTTTCCTAATATCCAACCTAAGCCTCCCTGACACAACTTCAGGCCATTCCCTTGGATCCTGTCACTGGCACTCAGAGAAGAGATCAGTGCCTGCCCCTCCTCTTCCCCTCACAAGGAAGTTATAACTGCAATGAGGTCTCTCCTCAGTCTCCTCCAGGCTGAACAGATCAAGTGACCTCAGCTGCTCCTCACATGGCTTCCCCTCAAGGCCCTTCTCCATCTTTGTTGCTCTCCTTTGGACTCTAGTATTTTAGTATCTTTCTTACACTGTAGCACCCAGAACTGCCCCCAACACTCGAGGTGAGGCTGCCCCAGTGCAGAGCAGAGCAGGACAATCCCCTCCCTTGCCTGGCTGTGATGCTGTCCCTGATGCCCCCAGGACACCCTTGGCCCTCCTGGCTGCCAGGGCACTGCTGGCTCATGTTCAACTTGCCATGGACCAGAACCCCAGGGCCCTTTCCATGGCACTGCTCTCCAGCCTCTCATTCCCCACTCTGTCTGTACATCCAGGGCTGCCCCGTCGCAGGTGCAGAATCTGGCACCAGCCCTTGTTGAACTTCATACGGTTGGTCCTTCTCCTTGCAGCTTCTCCTCCCCCAGGCATGCTTCTGAGCTGGGGTGTCACTGTCTGTCCTCACAGCTCTACCCCTGCATGCCCCTACGCCCCACCAGGTAGATCAGGCCCAGCTCCTGGCACACAGCTGCAGCCAAGCTGCTGAATCCACTGCTGAAGCCCCTCAGCACAGCCAAGCTGACCATCCTTCATTTTGCCCAGCAGTTTCCACCACCCAGACACAAGAGCTATGCCTCTGCAGAGTCCTCTTCACCCTTGGTTATCACTATTTCTTCAAAAACTGCTTTCTACTCCTCATTAGTGTAGATTCTGCTTCAGCCTTATCTCTTTACCCTCACTCAATGAAGCAAGCTCTACCTGTAGCTGCTATCTGCCTCTGGGCATAGGGGAAAGAAGCCAATGAGTCCTAGTGAGGGAAGGTGTCTTGTCTATGTCCTGCTCCCTCAGTCCAAACAGAGCAGCTTCTGGGCAGGTTCTTTTGCTACCAGTTGGCTGTCTCTGCATCATAAAATCTACTAAAAATTCAAAGGTGAGGCCATCTGCCTTTCAGAAATTTTAATAGCAGCCAAAGTTCAAATACAAACCAAAAAAAAAATAACATCCCAGGAAAAACCAAAACAAAAATAAACAAAAACCCACCAAAAAAAAAAAAAAAAAAAAAAAAAAAAAAAAAAACCACAAAAAATACAATCCAAACCAAAAGGTGAAGAAAAAAGAAGGTTTAACCTATATTGTAGCTGCCCAGTGTTGACCTAGGCCAGATTGTGCATAGTTTTTTCACTCCATTTCATTCAGGTACCAGTTCCCCCTCTTCAGAGAGCTCTGGCCCCTCTCCCCACTCCTACCCCACTCTCGCAGTGATGCATCTTTTAGATAGGCGCACTCCTACACCCTGGGTTACTTAGAGGATGCCCTCTGAATCTCAGACCCCACAGAATTGTGTCTGCTCCTAAAAATAATTTAGCAGAATTGTGTCTGCTCCTAAAACAATTTTACAGAAGCTCCAGCTTTTTTCTCATATTTTCTTCAGTTTTAATTTTCCCATTCATATGACAGGAAACTAACATCAGGACCACTTTTGAGAGGGCTTTAAACTAGGTTTAAAGGGGGAAGGGGATGCAGCTGGGCTGTCTGGAAGCAGGCCCAAGGGTGGTAAGCCTGACTTAGGGGTGAAATCAACAGCCCAGCTGAGGTGCATGCATACCAATGCACGCAGCATGGGTAACAAACAGGAAGAGCTGGAAGCCAGGGTGCAACAGCAGAGCTGTGATGTAGTTGCCATCATGGAAACATGGTGGGATGACTCACACAGCTCTGCACTGGATGGCAACAAGCTCTTCAGGAGAGACAGGAAAGGGAGAAGAGGTGGAGGGGTGGTCCTTTTTGTTAGGGAGGCTTTTGATGCCATGGGTATTGATTGAAACTAATGGTGATGAAATTGAATGCCTATGGATAAGAATTAAGGGGAAGGCCAATAAGGCTGACATCCTACTGGGAGTCTGTTACTGCCCACCCAACCAGGAAGAAGAGGTGGACAACTTGTTCTATAAGCAGCTGGAGAATGTTTCAGGATCACCAGCCCTTGTTCTTGCAGGTGACTTCAACCTACCAGATGTCTGCTGGGAACTTAATACAGAGAAAACAGGCAGTCCAGGAAGTTCTCAGAGTGTGTGGAGGACAACTTTTTGTTGCAGCTGGTGAATGAGCCCACCAGGACAGGGACTACGTTAGACCTGTTGTTTCCAAATAGAGATGCGCTGGTGGGAGATGTGGTAGTTGGAGGCTGCTTGGCCGCATAGCGATCATGAAATTAAGAGTTCTTGATATTGGGTGAAATCAGGAGGATCAATAAGACTCTTACATTAGACTTCCAGAGGGCAGACTTCTGCCTATTTAGGAGACTTATTCA